>NW_004444181.1:1146350-1190255 GCF_000243295.1 Trichechus manatus latirostris
GCTTTTTAAAATATATATGTGATGCCTCTGGCCTGGCCCTTGAAGGCATTTGGGTTTGAGATACCTGCCAGCATTTCAGGCTGCGTGACAAGAAGAAAGGAAAGAATGTATTTTGAAGCAGTGTCACCTACCCTTCCTCTGGGAGGTTGGGTACTACACCTCTTGAGACCCAGGTCTATTTCCTTCTGCAGTTGCTGCTTTGGGAAACGTCTTCTGAATCTACAGATTCTTTAAAAGTTTCATGTCTTTTTCAAAGTACCATCCATTCAGTGATAACGAGGGTTTGGGTCGGGGCGCATGCTTGTAAATCCCAGTCATTTTAATTAAAACAAGGAGCCCTGATGGTGCAGTGGTGAAGCACTTGGCCAAAGACAGATGGTTTGAACACACGAGCCTCTCGGCGGGAGAAAGATGTGGCAGTCTGCTTCCATGAAGATTACAGCCTCGGAAACTCTATGGGGCAGTTCTACTCTGTACTATAGGGTCACTGAGTCATAGTCAACTCAACAGCAATGGGTTTGGTCTTGTAAGTAAAACAGTCTCTATGCTAATATTTCTAATAATTAATTTAAATGCTAATCAGAGAACCAGAGCAGTATTTAAAATCAACAACTAGCTACACGTATTTTCCAGGTTGAAATTCCACTGTCACCAATGGCTACGTAATGAAATCCTGACTTTACCTATTTGCTTTCGGGAAATTTTAAGTTTTTCACCTCCTGACAGGTTCCCTGGAGCCTGAACTTCCCTGTCAGGCTGACTAGTGACTAAATCACTGAGGACAAGAGTTTAGCTATAGCAAGGCAGCGTCTTCTCCCTCAGAATGGACAGGGCACCCTACAGTCAACTTACAGTCTCCATGGGAAATAATGGTCATGTCCAAAGCTACATCGACTTTGAGGATATTTCTCCCTCTTCAGCCTTAGGCAATAAGGTTTTCAATATTCCTCAGAGGCAGATGTGCTAACCAGTCAAGGTCCTTTAAGATATCAGAGTCCTACCAGAGGGCGAGGGTTGATTTGGGTGATCTGAAATGCCCACGCCAACTGTTCTTAGGCAGAAAAGCATGGGGACCAGCTCTGCTCACACTTCCCTTGCCTGAAAATTTGCTGCTCCTGAATTTTTTCGGGTCATTCCTATGGCTGAGCTTAGTGCCACACCCACTCTACTTACACAATCCTGCATCCTCTCTAGTTCAGTTCTACTGCCATGACCCATGCTGATTTGCTTGCCTTGCTGCTGGCAGCCAAGCCAACCTTGTTTCTCACCTACATGGGGCTTCTACTCTGAGCCAATGACTTCACCGAGGATGCACCCTTTGGCTGGGAGATTATGTGCAACTACAAGGTTATGCTGGGGCGTAAGAACCTACTTGGCAACAAGTAGCTAAAGGAGTTCAGGTATCAAAAGGCACAAAGTCTTACATACTACCTATTTATAGTTCAGCCACTGAAAAGTTACATGAGTTCATCTCCTGTTTGTACTAACCATCCTTTAATAACTTAGCTGTCTCACAATGCTAACCCTGACAGCTACCAAGAACCTGTCTCTGAATGCATGGAAGGCCATTATCTCCTGAGCCCTTCTCCTCCAAACACCAGAATTTAAAAGAAAGAACAGGCTTCTATACGCAGCTTATTGACCTAACTATAAACACTTTCTGATGGTCTTTTTCTCAATCAGAGAAAATTTGTTTTCATACCTTTTTTTTTTTTTAAACCTCAACTTTGTTCCAAAGTAAGTATTTTTGGAATCTGTAAAGATTATCCATTGTTGTCTAGTCGATTCCGACTCATCTTTACGGAAGCAGATTGCCACATCTTTCAACTGTGGAGTGACTTTTGGTTGGCATCCAAGTGCTTAACCACTGCACCACCAGGGCTCCTTTTGTAAAGATTACAGCCTAGCAAACCTTGTGGGGCACTTCTACTCTGTCACATGGAGTCGCTATGAGTTGATATTAAGTGGTGGTGCTGGGAGTTAAAGCATGCAGTGTGATCCTAATACCTGATTTCTTATTTTCTATTGCTTGCCCATCTTTCTATTCCCTAGAACGGGGTGGGGGTGACGGTGGGGAGTAGGGTGTCATCTGATACATCCAAATACATTAAGTAACTTCAAAGTAAAAGTTGGTGAGCTTATAACCTCAGTGATCTACAGAGTCAGGAAA
Organism: Trichechus manatus latirostris; assembly: GCF_000243295.1. Classification (NCBI taxonomy): domain Eukaryota; kingdom Metazoa; phylum Chordata; class Mammalia; order Sirenia; family Trichechidae; genus Trichechus; species Trichechus manatus. The sequence continues at coordinate 1,148,521 of NW_004444181.1, forward strand.
GAATCAATGAAAGCCACAAATGTTTGTTAAGCGTTTATAAAAGGTTCTCCACAAGCTAATTATGAGCATAACTGTTTATGACCAATAAGAAGTGACCAAAGGTAAATCTCATCTGCTTTTGTGTAGACACCAACCTAAGGAACTCAGATTAGCAATTTATCCTGAGAGGAAACAGGCATACATTTTACACGGGAAGTCTAAGAACCTAACAGGCCTATAACTCGGGGGACCAACTGTCCTTTTAAAAAACAGAACGACTGCACTCTTGAGTACAGCCACATGAAACCAGACCCGGAGCCTTACCGAGTTGAGAGAGTGTAACAGGAGCCCTGCTCCTACAGGGATCCTGCCTGGGGATTTTGCTTGCAAAAGGCTTCTCAATCAACTGCACAAATGAAGGGCCTGGCCCATGAGCAGTTTATAAAGCTGGAAAAGCCTCGACCAGGCAGAAATAAACCTCCCACGCTGGAGGCCCACAGTAAGTGACTGTGTCTCCAAAACCACCCTTGCCACTCAATCGGGTGGCCAGCTGTTGTTAGCTGCCGTCAGGCTGACTCCGACTCACAGCGACTCCACGTGTGCAGAGTAGAACTGGGTCCATAGGGTTTTTAAGGCTGTGACATTTCAGAAGCAGATCGCCAGGCCTGTCTTCCGAGGTGCCTCTGGGTGGTTCAAACTGTCAGTCTTTCAGCAGTTGAGCACTTAACTGTCTGCACCACCCAGGGACTCCCAGGTGAGCACAGGTATTCCCATATGGATTTATTAAAACAGAATTTTCCCAAGACAATACAAAGTTTCTAAAAATATTTTATTTTGCTAAACCCTGAAAGTGGCTTGTTTAAATCTATGTTTCATGTGTCACTGTGGTTTTGTTTTTGTTCTTTTTTCCTCTCCCAACCAGGAGTCCTCATCAGACCAGGCAACTGAGTTGAAAGTCTCTGTCTCTATCCAACTCTTCTCAGCCTTCCCACTCCCCAGTCCCATCCTGAGAATAAACAAGTTCTGAGGAATGTTTCCACAGTGATCTCTGTGAATCGACCCTTTTCTTTTGGATATACCTACATCTCAACAAATAGGTTCCTTAATTAAGGTCCCATGTTAAGCCAATTTTCTTCTATTTATATGTTACATCAACTATTGATCTAGATTTCTGGAACAAATTCTTCCTTTCTTAAATGGACCAATATCCCTTTGTTACCACTCTGAACAGAGGTAGTTATTTTTTAAAAAGAGACCATGATTTCCTCACTTCTCTATTTCCATCAATTCAGTCTGGCCTTGGCAATAATGACTCCAAAGTCAGTTATATGTAACTGACAAATTTAGCCAATGGAACTCAAGGTCAGGAGATTCCAACGAGATGCCCTGGGTAACTACAGTTCTAGTATGCCTAAGGTCCGCATGTTCTTCTTACACTTCTTGGGAGTAAGATGAGGATGAGGATGAAAATAACAGCAGTAATAATAATAGCAGCAGTCAGTACTAACTTACTATGTACCAGGGTAGTTCTGAGTACTTTATACATATTAACTTATTTAATCATTATGATAACCTTACAAAATGAAAACTGTTACCCTAGTTTTCCAGATGAGGAATTTAAGCACACAGAAGTTAGGTAACTTGCCCAAGATTGGAACTCGAATAGAAGCCAGCCTGACTCCAGAGCTCACTCTCTGAACCACAGATGTTATGCTGCTTCTCAAGATAAAGACTTTACCAGGAAACTTGGCAACCATAAAATAGTTTTAGTTAACCAAGCAAACTGAATTACAGGTGAATGAAAAACCAGATTTACAGCCCTTTTAGCTTTCTTATAAGGCAACTTGTAGAGGTTCTAAAACACTGCAAAAACAAAAACAAAAAAACCCTGTCACTTCAGTACGTCACAGAGAAACCTGAAATAAGCAAAACTCAGAAAGAATCCTTTGTTTAGCCAACAATGCAGAAGCACAGTTATATCTGTATCACGCCATACATGATTAAACAGAGGTCTCAGACAGGATTACCTGGCATCGTTCTGAGTTCCTTTTTAGCTTTTCTTCCAGGTCCCTGATCTCTGCTAAGCCCTTGAATCTTGTCTGTTCATACTTTTCATATGCATTCTCAAGCTTCTCTTGTAGTTTTCTGTATTCTTTTTCCATCCTTGAAATATCCCCCTAAAAGTAAATTACAAAATTATCTAGTAAAAATAGTTAAAAATCCCTTTCTAATCTTGTTCTGAGCTCTCTTAAAATACATAAGAATAAAAGGCAGATGAAAATTTACAAGAAAAAAGTCACAATAATTCAAGAATTAAAAACCCCTAAGTACTGTTTAACAAAGTCAGCTGTTGTTTAAATACAGTCATGCATCGCTTGGATGTTATGTGATTTGGACGTTCTGCCAACACCGTATTATACACACCGCCTCTCTGATGGCACCGCTGAGGTTGTCCAGGGGACGAGGGGACTTGCCCGTGCCCCCCTCAGCGGTGGGCCGTGCCACCACGTCCAGGCTCCACACTCTCAGGCTGCCCTGCAGGCCTGTGCGGTAGCTGGTGCCCTGTCCCTGTCTTGGCCTCTGTCCAGCATGGGGGGCACAAGCAGCAGCACCAGAGTAGAGCACCAGCAGCAGCATGGACTTGTAGTATACTCCTGGTGTCACCGTCAGCCCCTTCACTGTTCACCAAGCCCCCCAGAGCGGGTCAGGCGCCCATCCTCTCCCCGTCTCAGAAATCCCATCCCGTGGCCACTCTGGCCTCTCCGAGCCCCTCTGCGCCCGGAGAAGCAGAACCGCCAAGGGCTGTGCATCCACTAGGCAAGACTGAAAGGTGGTGGGGACCATGGCTGTTGCCCAAACGGATGTTATGTGGCACATGACTGTACAATTATTATTGGAATTCAATCTGTATTATAATTGCTGTTGCCATCGAGTCAACTCCAACTTCGCTTCTGAATATTTACTGGTATTAGAACGGTTCAGTATTAGATCAACAGAATTAACATTAAGAACCATTTATTAGGTTTAAAAACTTCACATTATTATGCACATACAGCATCAAGTAACAGAACACATTAACTTTGGCCCTAATTTTAAAAGTTCCAAATGGAAAGTTACTGATCATTTCAAAAAGACAAGTTAAAATACCATCAGTAAACTGTTTTCAGTTATGTAACTGTCTCACAGACCAGCTTTAACTGGACGGTGAGACGTCGTCTCCTTTACTTTGGACATTATCAGGAGGGACCAGTCCCTGGAGAAGGACATCACGTTTGGTAACGGGTCAGCGAAAAAGAGGAAGACCCTCAACGAGACAGACTGACATGGTGGCTGCAACAATGGGCTCAAGCACAGCAACGATGGTGAGGGTGGCGCAGGACCGGGCAGTGTTTCCTTCTGTTGTATGTACGGTCGCCATGAGTCGGAAGCGGCTCGATGGCACCTAACAACAATGATGTATGTATATAAACACACACATTTTTGCCGTGCGGTTTATTGTGGAATCTTTTCTTCTAATACACTTCCTAACAGGTTGTTGTTTGTATCTGGAAGTTCTATTTACTGTGGATCAATCACCTTTCTGAATTCTATTATATCTTTGTATAGGTTTTTGGTTGATTATTTTGGATTTTCCAGGTATACACATTCTTAGCCTCTGTAAATAATGATACTTATACCTTCTCCTTTCCAATGTTACTTCTTTCTCTTATCTAACTTTGCAATCTAATATCTCCAGAATAGTAATAAATAACAATGGTGCTATTTCACCTTTAAACAAGATGATGGCTTTTGGCTTAACAGAGAAAGATACTAATGTGTTGAGAAGAATTCATCTACTGCCATTTTAATATGAGTTTTAGTCAAGAAAGGACACTGAACTTTATCCAATGCCTTTTCGGCAACTATGGAGTTGATCAAATAATTTTTCTCTTATGATATATTAACATGATAAGTTATATTAATAGATTTTCTAGTTGAACCATTCTTAAAGTGGTGAAGGTCTTTAGAATACTTTCCTGTATTATTCATGTGAATAAGCTCTGGTATATAAATTAATACATGTTCACTACACTAGTTAAAACAGTAAAGCCATTATACTTTGAAATAAATAAGCTAAAAAAAATTTCATCTGCCCCGTCCCAAATCTCAACAATAAAAATAAAAGCTTTCTTTTTCTGTTCTAAAGCTTATTTCATGATCACTTTGTATAGGATTAGCTGGCTCCAAAATAGTTCTGGTACATCACCCCCATCTTGTTAATGAAAATTAAACCTTTAAATGGTTTATTACAATTTTGACTTACCGGCTCTGCCTCAAAACGTTCGTAAGGCTCAGTATTGACCTCCTGGTGTGCTACATCCCAGGACACCTATGGGGCAACACAAAAAATGCGTGCTTAATGTTGATTTGCCTCTGATAAATGCTCTAGTAAAACAAATCCATCACGTAAGAGCATTTTAAAACATGCCTACAATTTTCTTTTTTAGCCAAATTTAAACAATGTCCTGTGTTTCCTACAAACATCTGTATTAGGCATGTTTTACTATTAGAATTTATTTTAGTATTAGAATCAGTACAACTCAGAACAGTTTTGGTTCACTAACTCTTCAACATACTTTTTCAAAGCTCCCTAGAAAACAGAAACGTTAATAAGGAGGGAGGAAATCCATTAAGGGTTTAATGAATTCAGGCCCTGTAAAGGCGACTAGGGAACCTTGGTGGCAAAGTGGTTAAGAGTCCAGCTGCTAACCAAAAAGTTGGCAGTCCAAATCCACCAGGCACTCCTTGGAAACTCTATGGGGCAGTTCTACTCTGTCATACAGAGTCGCTATGAGTTGGAATCCACTCCATGGCAATGGGTAAAGGCAACTATGGAAGAACCTCTATTTATTCTTATGTTTGACAGGAAGGGAAGTCTTAGACCCATTCCTCACGTTTCTCTCCATCTGGTAAAAACTTTTAACTCCCTCACTCCTCCCCTGGTTTGGTAGGAGAAACGGCACGTGTAGCCCAGAGCACATGCAGCCCAGATTCTTCCTTTTTCCTTCCTCTTGGGAGCTGGATGCCTGCACAGAGGCACATATTCCGCCTGCCCCCCGCCCCCATGCAATAAGTCTTACCAGCAGACTCCCAGCACGCTGTAACTGTGTGGGTAAGTGTGTGTGATATGGGGTTCACTGTTAGGATGTGCACTTTTCAACAGATACAAGCCACATACCCCCACCACACCTATTAATGCTTCAGATGGTGTATTAACTCCACCTGCTGACTCCTTTATCTCTTAATGGGTACAGAACTTGGGCAGGGAAAAAGAGTATTATTATTATTATTTAATATTTTACTGTGTTTTAGGTAAAAGTTTACATATTAGGTTCCCATTTAACAGTTTCTAAACAAACTGTTGCATGACATTGGTTACATTTTTCACAACGTGTCAATGTTCTCATTATTTCCATTCTGTTTGTTCTGTTTCCATTTGTCTAGCTTCCCTGTCCCTCCTTAGCTTCTTATCTTTGTTTTAAGGTAAATGCTGACTGCTGCCATCTAGTTGATTATTTAAGGGAGCACAGTATTTATGGGTGATACTCTTTATTTTAGAAGCCAATCTATTATTTGGCGAAAAGGTGACCTCCAGGAGTAGCTTCAGTTCTACGCTGTAAGGGTATTTTAGGGCAACAGTCTCGGGGTTCCTCCAGTAAGAAGAGTATTATTTACTGGACCTCACATTTCTTTCTGACAAGATTACCTGTCATGCCCCACAAAACGGTTAATATTTTTAAAACATTTTCAGACAAAGTTTCAGTAACCATTACAAAGCTCATAATTTTTCAGGATTTTAGTAAATAAAATGGCAATGAAAGATGAAGAGAAAACAGGCACTTCAGCATTAAGAAGACTGTTTCCTACATAAGTCTCACCTGCACGGCAGCCATCTGTGTAGGTGGATGAGCTGCGACTGCCCTCATCCTGACTCTACTTCCTTCCCCCTTCTTGGCAGACCTTCCACCATGACTATCATTTCTGCTAGATTCCTTGAGGGCTGTATCAGCATCACCCAGGCCGCAGTGTGACTTCACTGATGTTTCCAGAGAGCCTTGAAGGATTTGTGTTTCGGAGGCAATCCGGTTACCAGAGGTATTCTCAGCATTCACATGATGACCCTCAAAAGCAGCAGCTGCATTGGGATCCGGCCTATCATGGGCAACAAAAGATGGCACCACTGGAATTGCACCTTGCAGCTGATACTCAGAAATGGTGGCCAAAGGTGTATATATGCCAGCGTACTGTGGCATACTTGACAGCATATTTATGTACGCTGGTGGTGACTGTGTGATGTCAAACCCCTGGTAAGGAAGATACGGGTAGTAGCCTGTGACCAAACAGGGTTGAGCCCAGTAGGTTGGTTTCACATCCTCAGACGCTGGTTTGGGAGATTGAGAGGAGACTGGCGTGTGATTTGCATCCTCAGAGACTGGTTGGGGAGAATCAGAAGAGACACACTTGGGCTCCCCATCTGCAGCAACAGGTCTGGAAAAATCTCCAGATGCCAGTTCGGGCTTCACATCTTTGCAAGCTGAGTTGGGAGAATCAGCAGACACTGGTTTGGGCATCACATCCTCAGAAGCTGGTGCTGAAGATGAACCTGACTCTGGTGTAAATTCCCTAGTGTCTGGGTGCAATGACAGAAAAAATGGTAAATACATCTCATCATCTATGCTTGAAATTTCGTCTACTTCTTCCTTAATGACTTTCTTCTTTCTCTTCCTCTTTATCCGTGTTGAAACTTTCCTCAGTGCAATGCAGTTGTCGATCACAACGAAACGGGGACATCTCAGGAGAAACTGTCTCAGACCCCCTGCCTTTTGCACTATCTGTCGAGTTTCTTCTGGGTAAAACCGATACTCGTTGAATACTCTGTGTCTTATGTCCAAGGGGCCATTGTCCTCCAAATACTGAGAGAAGTAACTTGAAAAAAATGTATAATCACATGAGTTACTATTAGGAAGTACTTGTACATACTTATGTGGAAGAAATATTTATTCTCCCAAAGCAAAATATTATTTCACTTCTCACTGATCTCAGCCTCTCTCCAACAAACATACGGTAGTGATATTAAATACCTGAGTAAGCTCAACTACAATTCATGATAGTATAAACAAAATTTTATCTACTCCTTAGAAAATCTTTTAAAATTTCTAGGAAAAAAACAGAAGGGGATAAAAAGCTGTTTTTAAATTTTCAACTACGTAATTACGCAAAAGTAAGGAAAAAGCAGAAAATGTGAGAAAAGGAAAATTTTAAATCACAAGAATGTCAAATGAGAAGATGAAATCAAATCTTGAAAAATCCTATTTGATTCCAAACCTGTTAAAATGCTCCTGTTTAGGAATGTGCAATGGTTCGGAGGTACTGCATCTAATCCTGTCTGATCAAGATCCAGACCCACAGTAACAGGCCAATCCCCAAATCTGCCTCCCGTTCTGGGCTGGCTTTTCAGTCCAGTTCTGGATCTGTTTTCTTTTCCCATTCTTGCATCAGACTCAAAGAGCCTTCTTTCTACCTGATTTTTGTATTCAGTCTGTAACAGTGGTATAACTAGCAAGAAACACAGACCAGGCACCACAAAGGCTTTTTCAAGGGCAAAAATCTCCATAGGGCTTTCTAAGTAAATTAACAAGGAGAGCAACTCATTTAGAAGGGAGGCAAAAACAACTCTTCTTTACAACGAAAGAAAATCACGTTTGTGCAGAGTTGCTGCAAATAAATGCACATGATAATTAAAAATGATTAACCTCTACGTAAAGCAATTAATATTCTGAGCCACAGAGACCAAATGCTACTCCTTTTTGTCAGCCCGACTCCTCTAAATACTTAAAAGTACTCAAACAATTTCTCTTAATGTGTTTCATGATGAATGCTTGTCACCTAGAATAACCTCTGCAACTGATGTGAGCCCACGGAACTCTCCACACACGGGTTGTTACTGTGACCTAGCAGGTCAAATATGGCTTTGCTTTAAATCAAATTTCACTTTTCTAGACAAATCTGAAAGCAGAGGGGGTTGAGGCAGGATAAGGTTAAAAAACAAAGCACTGTAGTCTCAGGAACAGTGATCACTGAAGACTTAAGCTGAGGACGTAGTAACACTGGCTGTACCACTTGTCCCAAGACAGACCTTTCCAGTCAGCGTTAAGTTGTCATCTACACCAGGAGACTACTTAGCGAACGGTGGATGTGGATTTAGTGCTTTAAAAAGTATTTAAAGTATTTGTTGGACTGTATAGTTTTGCTCTCCGTAGCGAACACTAACGAGTATTACTGAAAAACAAAGCTTTCTATCTGGACTAAAATACTTAAAAATGTGATAACTGAAGACAGACATCACATGAAAGGAAACTACTTTCAGTAATTCAGCAGTGACGTATTTAACAACAAAAGGAGTTAGCAACATAAACTATCATACAGATTCACATGATGATTACCAAACTGCTAAGAAAAGTCGAGATTCTAAACAATATTTAAGGATATAAAAAAATACCGTGCGTGTTTAGGTGAAAAAGGCAAACGACAAAATGGAACGTACAATGAAATCATGTTTTACACATGGAGACCCACCCAAAAGTAACCGTGGTTTATCTTGGTGAGGTCCCTAGGTGGCACAAATGGTTCGCACTCAACTGCTAACTTAAAGGTGGGCTGTTCAAACCTACCCTGGGGTACCACGGAAGAAAAGGCCTGGGGATCTGCTTCCGTTAAGATTAAAAACAAAAAAAACAAATCTGTTGCTGTTGAGTCGATTCTGAAGAAAATACTATGGAGCACTTCTGCTCCGTGACACATGGGGTTGCCGTGAGTTGGAACTGACAGCAACGGGGAACGACAATACCTCAGTGGTAGGATTGTGCACGATTCTTCCTTTACACTTCATTTTCTAATTTCTGTAATAATTTGTATTACTACTTTTATAATCAGAAAAAAATTTTTTCAGAGAAAAAGAACTCTAGTTTTTCCACCGGCTAATTAGCAATGGATTTTTCACAGTAACAAGCAAAACCAAAATTTAACTCAGTAACTCGAAGAGAGATGGTACTATGACCATAACGTGAATAAAACTTATAGTTAATGCTACTTGAAATGCAAAGGTACCTTTGTACTCCTGAAGAGTAGTCTCTGTAAGATAAGCTATTGGGTCCAAACTAGAACAAGTATAATTTCTTCATAACTTGAAGTTTTTTGGCAAGAATACTGAAATCAAGAAAAGGTTGACCTGCAGCAGTCATCACAGTATTCCTGACTTTTTGTGCAACAATTTTTCTACTCCATGCTGTTTTCATACACAAGTTTGGTTTCACTTTTCTTTCATCCATGGGCCAATAAAAGGAATGATCATTCTTAAGCCACCACATATTTACTTCTAAAAATTCAAAGACAGAATTATGTTTGGAGGAGTAACTTCCTGTCATTTCTTGGCTTTCTCTTATAAGATAAAATTCTATTTCAAAATACAAACAAATGAATCTCATTTTTTCTCATAAAGTTGCATAATTTCTTCTCACATACAATGGTAATAAATTCTTCAAGAGGCAAGCTACTGAAAACCGCACATTTTGGCTCCAGTTTTGGAAGCTAGAAGCAAAGTCTAGCGTATTTTAAGAAATACAAGTATAGTTTGATGGCTGTTTCCATGGAGTTCTCTGGAAATATGATTTGCTCAGGACTCCAACTCTAAAGAAAAACCATGAAGAGGGACCCAAAGGCATAAAACTAGACTGGAAAGGGACGGTGCATGTGAGGAAAACAGAAGAAATGACAAGATTATGGATGAGTAACAAATTTTTCAGGAGACTAGCTAACTTTTAAATTACTTTTCTATTACAGATTTAGCCCTCAATTGCTTTTCTTAAGAAAGGCTGTGTGCACTAGTAGGAGCCCTGGTGGCACAGTGGTTAAGCGCTCGGCTGATAACTGAAAGGTAGGTGGCTCAAAGCCACTAGCCACTCTGTGAGAAAAAAATGCGGCGGTCTGCTTCCATGAAGATTTACAGTCTTGGAAACCCTACGGGACAGTTCTACTTTGTCCTACAGGGTCACTATGAGTCAGAATCGACTCAACAGCAAAGGGTTTGGTTTCTTTTTCTGGTTTTGTGCGCTACTTACTAATGCCAAGCTCAAAATGCTAAGCTGCTTCCTAGATTTTCCTGAACTTTTTACCCATTTTATACTCCCCATGTAACTGCTGAACTTCACATTCACATTTTCAACCAACTCACATCCAAAGTTACTTAAAAAGAAACATATGTTTCCCTTCCATTAGATTAATGTCAGGAAGTCAAGTCTCTAATATAATGCAGAGTATGGGGTTTTACAGCTGTACTATCATCCCAGCTGAAGGAATAATGGTTTCCTGGTATCCTTTCCCCAGTACCAGTTCAAGGATAATAGTTCACTAAGCTTATTATTTATTACTGGAATTATGAGATTCCAAACAATTGCACCGAGCATCATAAGGACTGCAAGATCAAAGAACCATTTTACTCCTCGGCAAATGTACACCTGAGAATTCATGATAAAAAGATCATGGCTGGAAACTTTATTGTTTATCAGTCCTAACAAGACATACCAGGACAGTTTTTTGTTTTTTTTTCTACCATGCTTTAAGTAAAAGTTTACTTTTCAACTTAGTTTCTCATATAAAAATTTATACACACCCTGTTATGTGACCCTAGTTGCTCTCCCTATAATGTGACAGCACACTCCTCCTTTCTACCCAGGACTTCCAGTGTACCAGGACAGTTTTAGAAGTAGAAGGTATCTATATTAACAGCTCAAACCAGGGCTTCAACCCTGTTTATTTTTTCGCTAGGGGTTGTGAGTCAATAACTGATTCCTTTAATAAATATAAAAAAAACCCCAAACTTCTCATCGTCAAGTCAACTGGACTCATCGCAACCTACAGGACAGAGTAGAACTGCCCCATAGAGTTTCTAAGGAGCAGCTGGTGGATTTGAACTGCCGATCTTTTGGTTAGTGCTGAGCTCTTAACCACTGCACCACTAGGGCTCCCTTAATAAACATAAGGGACACAAATTAAGCAACTTCACATGCTTAACTGGAAGCCGCAGTATAAAATAATGATTGTAGGAATGTTAAACTACTTACTCATACAGAGTTGAACATTTCTGCTTTGGGTTCGCTTCGCCCATCTTCTTATTCTGGCTATCATATTCGTTATTTCGCTGTTGCCGTTTTTTATAGTAAGCTTCAAATTCTTCTATGTCTTTCCGAAGATGCTCAGGCACCGCAAAGGGGCCTGAGGAATGCGAACTGCCTCTGTCGATGAAAAGCATCACTTTGTGAGTAACAAGCTTCTGCGTGAACCAGAAGAATACTTAAACTGAAAAAAATAAATAAAAAAAAACCCCACAAAGATGGTAACTATTATTCAGCATTATAATGCAAAAACAAAACAAAAAACCTACCATACGACTTAACGCAAAAAAGTTACCCTTCCACAATCAAGAGAAATCATACCTGACATTCTAAGTTTAACTCCGTATTCTCCCTACCAAGAGCAAATTTTTACAAAACTCCTGGTTTTAAAAACTGATGTGTTGCATTAATTAAACTTACTAGAGAAAAAACTTAAGATTTTATTATAACTGCTATTAATTTAAATTAAAGGAAGACTGAGACTGGTAAAAGGTGCTTAATAAAAAGACTTAAAAAATAAGAAAAAGAGTAAGGTTCTACCACTCTAAAAAGATGTAGTAGCTTGAGTGTGGGCTCTAAAACCAGACTGCCTGGTTTGAATCCTGGCTCTGCTATCTTAGGAGATTTGTGGTCTTGGGCAAGTTATGCAACCACTCTGTGCCTTATCTGTAAAATGGACTTTATCTCTTAGGGTAATTATCTCCTCGGGTGGATGGGTGGATTAAATGAGTTCATATCTGTAAAGCCTTTCAATAGTGCCTGGTACATAAGTATTATCTAAATATAACATAGTATTATTTTAACTCTACACAACTCCCAGACTTAAAGAATTCATGAAAATGACTAAGTTTTAAGAAATATGAGAAAAAGTACGTTGCAGCTTTTTGGTCATAAAGGAAAATATAAAAAGATCACCACTCCTCGCTAGTTTTATTTTTCTTTATGTCTATTTGGTTCTTGAAAACTCAGTTTCAACCACCAGCTGCCGCTGAAGATCACCAACATCTAAGGCGAAACTGCAACATCATACACATACAGCCTCCACAACACCTCCTCTCTCCTATTACAGCAAATACGCTAGTAATTGCTCACACAGTAGTCCCTCATTGAACATTTCAGTATTTTCTAGACATTTTCGTAGGATTTTCCCACCGTGCCCTGCATATAGTAGGGTCTCAATATGTACTTACTGAAAGGATAGCATCAGCCTTGTGACTTCACAACAGTTTGTATGAATTCTTAACACCTATAAGCCACGTTATAAATTCAACCGAGATGGGGCACATCAGGTTGTCATAAAAGATGCGCATCTTTAGACACGGGAGTTAGGGAAACGAAACTCAAGTTCAAAGTATATTAAATTAATGCCACTTATTATATTAAAACCCTTGATTTAAATGACACAAAAATTAAAAAACTGTACTTACTTATTCTTACTGCCTGAAGTGACAGTCTCACTTTTAACACTTGGTATTACTGAAGGCGTTCCAGACCCAACTAACATAGGCTGGTTTAAAAGATAGAAAAATGACAGTGATTTTCTACCTTAAAATTTCATGAAAAAAAAAAAATTACCATTAAAACTGATGAATGTCTATATAATTACACATGTAAATTCCCCAATTAAAAAAAAAAAATCAAATATGTTGCCGTCGAGTCAAATCTGACTCATAGCAACCCTATAGGACAGAGTAGAACTGCCCCACAGGGTCTCCAAGGAGCAGATGGTAGACTTGAACTGCTGACCTTTTGGCTAGCAGCCGAACTCTTAACCACTGCACCACCAGGGCTCCTCCAATATGTAAGACCTATGTAAATTTTCTCATGAACAGGAACACACAGTAATATAGGTTTCAACAATCATTTAATGTTACTGGGTGCCATTGTCAGCAACCATTAAAAGGCCCAAATTAATATTTAGGGTGGTTTCCAATACTCCAAGAACAATTTAAATGTCACTTGGACCAAACTCTCACTTTATGGCTAAAGACATACAGTCAATAATGAAAAATGAAAGATAACTTTTATTGGAATTTATAAACTGCGGTCATCTTTCTCTAATACTTGCTCCCTCTCTCTTACTCAGGTTCCCCTAATGACCAGCCCCCCTCCCCCGCCCCCCAACGAGCAATGAAGAACCCACCATGAAACTTAAAAACGATGCTCTAGTTAACTCAGGGGCTTGGAGTAGAGCCTCAGGGGAGAGGAAAAAATCAATTCCAAGATTCTGCTATGATAATTATTATTTATTTTATTTTGAATACTTTAGATAATAAACATTTGAACAATAGAAATAATCCCAACAAAAGCTTTCTGAATACTAGAAACTATTATTCTGCTTTCTTTCCCTATAAAATTCAGTTTAGTAACAGTGATAATAAAAACCAACCTAGCTGCCATCCAGGCTATTCTAACCATGTGTTTCAGAGTACCTAAGCACAATAACGTTATGAGTTATTAATAATAGGTATCAATATTACTCCTGTTATACAGGTGAGAACACCAGGGCACAGCAGAGTCAAATAACTGGCGCAGTTAGTAACTTGTAGAATCAGGTTATGAGCCCAGGTCTGCCTGACACCAAAGCCTTCTTGGCCACTCTGCTCTATGACCACCCACACAGAATCCTACATTATGGTCATGTTTTCACTGGGAAATACCTAGAAAATAAAAAGGCCAACAAAGAATAAGTCTCTTTCAAGAGTTATTTACATATTATATGAACCTTAAATTCCCTTAAAAAATGTAAAAGGCTGCCAAAATACCTGTAGGATAAAGCCTAGAAATTTTCTCTACAAAATGCTTCAAAACATCCCAAGGATTGGTTAATTCTAATTTGCATAGCCAATTATTTTTTTTGGCCAGTCTGGACAAGAATTAATATAGAAAATACTTCATACCTTTAGATCTTTTGGCTTCTTTTTCTTGCCTTTGTGTTTCGCCTTTGGAGTAACATACTGAAAAATAGAGAAAACAATTATCAATGAAAATTCAAACAACAGCATTTTGAAGCTCAATATAAAGAAATCATACTGATTTCCAGAGACTAGTCCTAAGTTAGAAGTACATAAAATGTTTTAATAAAAATAACATCACAATGTTTCAGCCCAAGCATTATGATTTATAATAGAAAATAAGAAAAAGTCTAATGATGTGTAATGTTATAACTCAAATTGAACTGTTCCAAAATTTTAAACTTATTTTCAGCAGTGCTGATGTTATTTCAAGTAATTAATCAGATTTTTAAAGTAATTCTGATTACACACATTTTTTACAATACTCCTTTTACTGGGCATTCTGCACCTGGCGAGACACTGGGGCAGTTAATAGTGAATTTAGAAGCATCTACCTTCCCACAGAGATGCTAGCTGTGCTTCCATAGTTATAGGGGCAATATGAGGTAAAGGAGATTAAGATAAAACTTCAATTGAGATAACTTGATCCTGAAAATCAGCAAACAACTGTCTTTCTCTTTGAAAACTGCCACAATGCCTTTCTTTTCTCAATTTAATCACTTTTCTAAAATGAAGAATTCCCGAACTGCCAGAAAGGATAAAGGCCAACGACAATTTACAATGAAAAACACTTCTGGGATTGTTTTAACTTCAACTCAATTTGGAGCCGCTCAAAACAAAGTCCCTTTGTTTTCCTTACAGAACAAAACATTAACATTTTAATCATTGAAGATAACTTTTCAGTTGTATACCAGAACTCAAGAACTCTTCCTTTCCTATTTTTAACACTAACATTTATTTTGAGAGTTTATGGGCATTGTTCTAATTTAAGCCTCAGAATTGGGTGATTATTGGGCCAATTCCAAGAAGGCTGGGATTAAACTTTCTAGTCAAACAGTAAACATTATCCAGAAGTCCTCCGAGTTTGGCTCTGGAATGTGATGTAAACAAACACTGGTGTGGGTCCTCCTTTCTTCCCTTAGCATTTAACACAGCACTGGAATTGACCTTCAAGCCCTGGTGGCACAATGGTTAAGGCCTAGGGCTGCTAACCAAAAGGTCAGCAGTTCAAATCCACCAGCCACTCCTTGAAACCCTTTGGGGCAGTTCTACTCTGTCCTACAGGGTCACTATGAGTCAGAATTGACTCAATGGCAACCATTTTTTTTGGTTTTGGAATTGATCAGATCACTTACCATTGAGTCATTATTGTCCTGTTTCCTTAGCACAGTGCAGCTGCTGTCTGTAGAAAGATACCGAGGATTTCATGAGGAAACAAAATATTCACATGGCCATACAATACACCAGAGCCTTCAAGAAAACTACCCCAGATACTACTAACATAGAATGTGTTCTACTCTTAATTTGGCTTTGACACATGCTTAATTTAGAAACCAAGGAAGAATGGGAGGATGGGTAACTAAATGGGAAACCAACCACAGAAAACCAAAAAATTCCAATCCAATTTAGCATAATTTGAGCATTTTCTATGTGCCAAACTCTATGCTAGGCGCTGGGAATACAGAGATGCATAAAACAGACAAAAGACAAACAGGCAAACAGCTACAACTCTGGGTGCTACGTGCCACAGTAAAACACAATGGGAAGGACGATGAAAGAGTAATAAAATCTTCAAGGGCAAAAGGCCCAAGGAGGGGTCAGGGAGGACCTTGGGCAGGAGAGGACATGGGAGTTTGACTTGAAATGAGCAAGGAGAGTGGGCAGGGTCTGGAGGAACTGCATGAGCAAAGGCAGGAGGCAGGATGCACAGGCAGGCTTAGGCGCAGAAGAAGTAGGGTATATACCTAGAGTGTAGATGGGAGAGAGTGATTGATAATGAACCTGGAGAGATGAACCTGGTGAATTTATCGTGTTGGCAAAGCTAAGAAAACATTTCCCCAAGAGTAGTCAGAGGATCAGACAGATGTTCTAGAAGAACTTATAGTAGCAATAGAGGACAAAGATTTGGAGTGGGATGGTCTAGAGGCATGGAGGCCAGTCTGGAGGCTACTGCAATAGTCTAATCATGGAAAGAAGGTTCTAGCCTACAGCAGTCGAGATGGACAGAAAAGGACAAATCAAAGACAAAGCTTACTTGGACTGGTGGCAAACTAGATAGGTGCAGATTGGTATAGCAGGAAAAAGGAATCAAGATTAACTTCAGGGTTTCCTATTAAAAGCTAGATATACAAAGACGGTATTAAAGAAGACGAATTGAGGAAAAACAGGTTTCTGATTAAGTGGGTTTAGCCATGCTGTGTTTAAGGGGCCTGCTGGCTGCAACACAGAAATGTCAGTAGGGAAATAGGCACCCAGAGTTCAGAAGGGAGGTCAGGCTCCCAATTTTCATAGCACTGATGACATTACTGAACACCCCTATTTATAAAATCAGTGGATTCCGAAAAGCATTAAGAAATATAATCCTTCTTTTAAATGAAAAGACAAAATTGAGACATCTGGGGTGAGGGTGGAAAGCAGGGCTTGGAGGTGCACTACTGGACTTGAAAACCTGCAGTGCTGGCAGTCATTGGGTTGGTGGCTTCCAGCTCTATGACTAAGAGCAGAGAAACAGTCACAGCTGATGGACTGTGTGCTTTAGGCATAGAGCACCAGTATCAGGCAGAATGCACACTCAGAGCAAACTGTGTCCTTTTTAGTTCTCCCGCTGTGTGATCCCAGCATGCATCGGGTATTGTAAGCTCATCCCAGAACAGCATTTTATTACCAGCAGCTGCAAACTGATGGCAATAAAGTCAGGCTACCAGGTAGTGTGCCACCTTCCAGTCATGGAGCAGAATCCTGGAAAAATAAAGCCATCTATAGTTGAGTGTGCTCTTTCCTGAGAACCACAACATTACTAAGCTTGTCACTGTCAGTCCCTTACACTGCACTTCAAGTTTATAATGGGTGACACTTTTGGACCTTTTAATGTACCTTTTAAAACAAGGAGCATAAAATTTTAAAGTCTAACTTCTGATAATAGTAAAGCTGACTTCTGATGCTGAGGGAAAGAGGTAGGGGGAAGGGTTATCATAAAACATAGATGTAGTACCAAATATAAGAAATTAAAATTAATTTAGAATCTAATAATATTAGAATTTTGAGGCCAAAGGATTATTTGGTCAAAATCCTCTCATTTTAATGATGAGGAAACTAAAATTAAAAGACACTAAGGAATTAACTGCTAGTTATCCAAGAAAACCCTATGGAGCAGTTCTGTTCTGTAACAAAGGGGGTTACCATGAGTCAGAATTGACTTGATGGCAGCAGGTTTGGGTTTTTTTTTTGGTATCCTATTCTCCACCAAACTGGACTCCATGCCATTTCTCCAGTGTGCCCCCATGACTCCCCTCCACCCGACCTCTTTATTCCCCGACATCCACCTGTTCAATTCCACTCAATGTTCACACCCATCTCACCCTCTAGCCCTGCAGCAAGGCCCTCCCCTCCCACAGGAAGAGTGCCCAGGGCTCCATTCTTCCTCTGAACCCCTTACTCAGCACTTTCTCTGTCCTTTCCTCTTGAGGTTACCACCATATTACAATTATTTGTGCACTCATCTTGTTCCCTTTTCTAGAAACAAGCTCCTTGAGGACTATCTTAAGCTTTTCTGAATTCCTTGTTAACACCTACAGAGGGCCCTGAAGCAGTAGGACTACATGCAAAGTTTTTAATGAGTTGAATTTGGCAAGACTGAACCACAGCCTACTTTTCCTGACTCCTTGTGCTATAATATTCCCCCTAAAACAAATGTAATCTGTTCTAGATTCTGCAAGCACCACCTCCTTCCACATTCCAATGTTTTCCTGAAAGCTAAAAATTTATCCATCGCTAATAAACGCCATCCATTTAAAATGCAATCTTTGCCATCACTCTGAACATCTAAGATGGTAAAAGTATGGTGTGTGGTTACTGGAATGTACCCATCTGAACATCTCTACAAAACTTAGAGCTTTACACAGTAAAACAAGCTTCACATCAAAAAATCACTATTCTCAACCACTAACTTTTTCCCCTAAATAAGCCAACTGTATAACTAATTTTTTACTATTTTCCTTATTAAGTATTTAAATAAACTAAGTCCTTCAAACACTTTTTTCTAAGACTAGATATAAATAAATCTAAACTTGGTCCACGTACCTAATAGATCAAAGAATTCATCTAAAGCGCTATGCATTGCTGGAAACTTCTCTCTGTGGTCTTCTAGCAGCCATATTAAGCAACGTGCTTCCTTCAGTGATGTCGGCTCATAGAAATATTCAAGTTTCTTTCCCTCTATAGAGCCTAGTTTGTGACCGTATTTCTCATTCCAGAGAATACTCAAAATGGTAAAATCAAGGTCCTTAAGAGATGCCTCATGACGAGTAAGAAAAGATCCTGCGGCAGTTAAACCTGTAATAAAAACAAAACCCAAGTCAGAAGAAGAGAAAAATTATTTACTATAAAATCACATTCAGTGTCACAACTTTTAAAAGCAGTTCCATTATAGTCGGCTTACATTTTCAGGAAAAATATTTAAATACTTGGAACAAACTTGTTCAAGCTGTTATGCATTTTATAAACACAATTTAATACTGATATGCTAATTACAATTAAGTCTTATCTATTAACTGAATAAGACTATCACTACAGTTCTCTTTATTAGACTTAAGAGATGAAAGTAGTGCATTAAACTCCTTTAATAATGTCGTTGTTAGCTGCCATCCAGTCATTCCGGCTCATGGCGATTCCATGTGTGTTACAGAGTAGAACTGTGCTCCCTAGGGTTTTCTTGGCTGTAATCTTAACAGAAGCAGATTGCCAGGCCCTTTCTTCCACAGTACCGCTGGGTGGGTTCGAATCACCAACTTTTAGGTTAGCAGATGAGCACAAACCGTTTGCGCCACCTAGGGACATCCTTTAAAAATACTCTATAACAATAACTTTTTCCCTAATTCATAATGAGTTTCACTCCAATTAGTACAAACTAGGAAAAGTTTACGATGTTTTCCACATATATTCTATAGTAACAAAATACGTCAAAGCTTTAAAAGCAGGCCATTAATACAGGGGACAGGCAAGTCCCTCCCCTGCCACCAACTGCCCCTTACCCTCCTCTGTAAAAATCACGGCATCACTATGCCTGCTTCTCCAAATCAAAAAAGGAGGTGGCTACAACCTCATACACTACTGATGAAAGGCTGGTGAACTCCTACTCCTACTAACACAGTCACCAAAAGGCAAAGATGGGCTCTACTCAATGACTCCATCACGCCTCTAACACAGCACGGCCACCTCTTCCATGGGCCTTAGCATTAAAGTCAGCGAGTGAAGCAGAGACTGCTCAGAGTCAAAATTACCTTGGACTGCTGTTTCTTCCAGACAAAATCATTAGCTTATACTTAGAGGTCATGTTGCATGAAGGTTAGTATCTTTGAACACCGAATCATCACATAAAATACTCATTAACTACAATGATGGTTTTCGGGAACCACTGATGAAGAAATATCATATTCGTATCTCCCATCTAAGGCTCACATCAGGTCCCTGGGTAGCACCAATGGTTGTGCTCAACTGCTAACCTATAGGTTAGAGGTTCGAACCCACTAAGCAGTATCATGGAAGACAGGTCTGGCAATCTGCTTCTGTAAAGGTTACAGCCAAGAACACCCTATGGAGCAGTTCTACTCTGTAACACACTTGGAATCAACTCCATGGCAACTATTAACAACGAGGGTCACGTGAGAACATGTGCCAGGTCAGGGGAAGGATGACAGATCACACCCTCCGCTGAAATGTACATTTTTTCCATTTGTGCTCATGCTAGTTGTCTTTTTTCTTTTGCTGAGCATGTAAACTGACCTCTCTCATGCTGAATTTGGAAACCCTGGTAGTGTAGTGGTTAAGTGCTATGGCTGCTATCCAAAAGGCCAGCAGTTCAGATCCACCAGGCACTCCTGGGAAACCCTGCGGGGCAAGTTCTACTCTATCCTAAAGTGTTGCTATGAGTCAGAAATGACTCGACGGCAATGGGCTTGGGCTTGATGCTGAATTTGTATATGATGTGACTCCACTGGATAGATTTTTTGTGAGAAGGAAGTAAAATTCCAGGAATTGGAAATTGCTTGCTTTTAATAAAAAGCAGGAACCCTGGTGGTGACACAGGGCTTGGCTGGTAACTGAAAGGTCGGTGGTTCACCCCCAGAAGCGGCTCTGCGGGAGAAAGACATGACAATTTGCTTCCACAAAGATTACAGTTTTGGAAATCCTACGGGGGCAGTTCTACGCTGTCCTCTAGGGTAGCTATGAATCGGAATTGACTCCATGGCGTCGGGTAATAAGGTGAACTTTACATTGGGCTACAGTAAAGCCTATTAATTAAAATGCCTGGATTCATTTTACAACTTTTAAATAGAAATTTCAACTTTAAATAGTACCCCTACATACTTATTAAACTGACACCTTTACTTTTCAGAGTAAACATGAATTATATCAATAGGACAGATACATATTTTTCTGTTGGGGAGTTGTATGGCTAAAATACTGCAGTTTACTGGAATGAACACTAGGTGGCACTCTTGCCCAAGTAGCATAACCCAGACGAGCCTCCTCCTCCTCCTCCTCCAGGCTTTCTTCCAAAAGAGATTGAAGTAAAAGATAACTTTATTACTTACTTATCTTTTTGTTAACAGATTACAGTGACAAGTTTATGGCTTAAGAGTAATTTTCTGGGACCACAAGCCCATGGAGACCTATGCTCAAAGCAGGAACATTTAATTATCTATACCAAGCTTGCTGCCATCTTACCTTTTCCTCTATGGACAAAAATTTACAAATATATCCTCTGAAGCCCTAGAATTCGAATAGTCCCTATGTCTATAAAATCTCAGGCAGGAGGAGCTGGCTCTCACAGGCTTGGCAGGCCCAGTCTCTGGGATGCTGCTGTAAAGGCCTGCTCCTGCTGTTTTCCCTTTAGCCTCGTGTCTGCCAGCTGCCCACAAAGCTGTTCACTGAACTAGGCCAGTTGCTCACATGGTCACCGAGATAATCAGGGCCCTGGTAGGTGCCCAGAGAGAGTGAGGCTAGTGACAGCCAAAGGCTCTCTCTGGGGCTGCCTTCTGCAGTCCCTGTGCAGCCTTCTGCAAAGTGCCTGCTAGGAGGTCTTCCTCAGCCTTCCCTTCTCCCAGTCAAAACAGAAAAGTCAGATCAGAATAACAGAGTTTCATAATCCGGTGATTCACAAGCCTAGGTCAAACCTGGGGTATTTTTCTCTTAATCCTTACACACAGATTTGCCTTGGGTGATGCTAACCAGTTGGTCCCATCCACTCTCTGCTCTCAAATTTTCATTAAGAATTTGAATTTTAGATTCTTTTTCTCTCTAAACAAAGGGCACCACAGAGCAAGCAAACTCCAAGAGGCGCACTTTACAAAAGACTGCCTAAAATATTCACAGTTTATACATCTACATAGAGGTTAGCATAATACAGCTCCGGATTTTCTTACTGACTGAACTTCCTTACGTTTACACTTTTTGAAAAAGTATACTGAAGTATGTATATCATATAACCTAAAAATTGTGAGTGGGGAGGAAACAGTATTTTTAACCATATTGCATTTAAAAAATCATAAAATGATAGGATTTTTTTTCCAGTTGCCGTTGAGTTGATTCCAAACTCATGGTGGCCCCATGTGTGCCAGAGTAGAAATGTGTTCCACAGGACTTTCAATGGCTGAGTTTTTGGAAGCAGATGGCCAGCCCTTTCTTCCAAGGCCCCTCTGGGTGGACTCTTTGAACCTCCAACCCTTTGGTTTAGCAGCTGAGCTTGTTAACCATTTGTACCACGCAGGGACTCCAAAAACAGGAAAATGAAAAAGGCTCCAGAGGCCTATATTCATCGTTTCTGCTAACCACCCGTCTCCAGAATAAAGAGACATACCAAAGCCATTGAGTTTCTCGATCCAGGAGGCTACTTTGGGCTCTATTTCCTTGTGCTCATTCAAAACATGAAGAAATATTCTTGTCTTTACTCTATTATTTTCTTTAATCAAGTGTTGAATGACAAAGTCCACTGCTTCGCTCAGAAAATTCCTGCTAGAAAAACATGTTGTATAGTCTTCTACACTTAAAACTTTCCAAGAAAGCAATTCCTTCATAAGCGTGGAAGTATTGAGAATACCGGATTTGATATTCTCCGAGTACTGCTTTATGCACTGTAGAATTCTGTCATCAAAGAACTGGCAAGCCTGAGCATTTTCTACAGCTGCGGAGGATAAATAGCAGTGGTCAGTGAAAGGGACAAAGAGACCCAATGTGCAAAGAAGTAAACTTAGAAATAATGTACGTCACATAATAATATGAAATATGACTCGGTTACACCATTCTGTATGTTTCGCAGGAATTTTTAATAAGAAATATGAAAGACTTAAAAATGCCTTTGAAAAAATATGAAAGTTCACACGAAGCCAAACCATTTAAAAGTAAATGCCTTATGTCCTCCACTCTGTGCTGATCATGTAACATCTAAAACCTTAGCTCCTCTAAAATAAAGTCACTTCCTTCAACACTCCTAACCCAGCCTCATCAACTACTTAAGGCTTATAGTCAACATGTTTAGTCAGTAAGTATGAAAAGTTAAAACACAAATATTTACTGAAAAATTATTCAGTGGGAAAGATCGGTTTGATTGATTTGTTCAACATTAATGGAATACTACATGAAAAATAAAGACAGCAAGCAGTAAAATATTTCATTTTGGAAAAATAACAATAACCATAGAAAATGAGGAAAACTTACTTCGACTCAAGCCTGAAAGCAAACACACCAACCATTACATACACAGGAATAAGTAAAATTACCAGTGAGACATTCCGTGTTGATCAGGGCATGATGGCAAGATGAGCTTAAAACAGAGAGCTGGACTGGGCAATCTCTACAGTACCTTTTCTCAACTGCCTTTTTATTTGAACTCAGCGTTATTCCAAACAATCTGTAACTAACTTACTGTTTGAGAATTTGAAACTTAAACCCATGTATAGCAGAGTGCACTTCAAACACACAATAAGCAGGTCGGGTAGTATTATTTCCACCTTCATGTCAGAGATGAGGAAACTGAGGCAAAGCTTTGCCCAGAGTTAGCGGCAGGGCAGTATTTTGAATCCCTGAGTATTGCTTCCAAAACAGTACTCTTTACACCAACCTTCTCATTGTCTGAGAGTAATAAAACACATTGAGAGTATTTAAAAGCTAAACTAAATCTACATTTCAATTCAGTATCAATTAATATAATGCCCAATCAGATATGCCAATATTTATGTGAATGTTTGGATCTATACTTCTAAACAAGAGCACATTATTCTTATAATGCCTTGAAATTCTGCATACCTTTCTTCTCTTCATTTTGGGGTGGATTACTTTCTCTTAAGTCCTCTTCCAGTCTTTCTTTTGCTAATTTTTTTGCTTCTTCTTTTTGGATCTTTCTCTTCAATTTTTTCTCTTCTTTCTCTTTTAGCTTCTCTAGGCTGATAAACATTTATGATTAGTGATAATTCACCTTTGTCGTAAGCTCAATAAACTATTCTTCTTTGCCTATTGTAGAAACCACTCTCCAAGTAGTAGGTTAGAAGTTCTCCTTTTTACTTACAACTTGGCCTGCATCTTCTGTTCAATACCAACAACAGTTGACACAGTCGGTCAACTCAGGCAAAATAAGGGCATTTGTTTCATCACAACAAGAACCTCAATTACTGAGTGACTTCTAACTAGATATGGCATATATAGACTGTATAGATGTTATTTCCACGTATATAAGTTATTGCTTAATGTAAACAAGAATAGTGCAAGTTTCTCTGAAAGATAATATGTGTAAGTGCTCATTTCAAAGAACAATCTCACAGTAAAATATTATTTTCATATCCCAGTAAATGGCTCAGCACATCAGAATTTGGTTGATCTGATTATGATGAATTCTCTTCAACAAATAATTCTGCTCATCTTTTCTTTTGCTTTTTCTTGGTTACAAATAATAAAAAAAGAAAGAAAGAAATCACCTCTTAGAACAAAAAACAAAAGCAGGACCAAAAACAAAAGAAAAATGGATTGGAATTATTTGATCTGAACAAGAAAATACAAAAAGGAAAATAATTTCCACCGAGTATTTCAAAAGTAAGAAATGGTCATTGATTCAAAATGGCTGCTGAAAAGAGATAAAGAGAAAAAAAGCTTTTGAAATTAAACAACTGAGTTACGTACAGGCAGCCCCCGGGTTACGAAGGAGATGTTCCTAACTGTCTTTAAGTTGATATTGCAGGTACGTCAGAACCGGTGCATACGGTTCTTATTTAGCCTTACTTTAGCACAAGAACCAGAGCCCTGGCGGTGTAGTGGTTAAGAGTGCTGGCTGATAACTCGAAGGTCAGCAGTTCGAATCCACCAGCTGCTCCTTGGAAACGCTACGGGGGCAGTTCCACTCTGTCCTACAGGATCACTATGAGTCAGAATCAACTCAGTGGCAACGGGTTTCGTTTTTTGGTTTTAGTGTAAGAAAAGACTGGAAGCCTTGCGAATGATTTCGAAGTTGTATGTGCAGCAAGTGAAGGTGACTGTGATGAAGAATTGGTTGTGAGTAGGGTAGGAGCTGGTTCACTCATTTGAAAGTAATAGCAAATTCATATAATATTAAAGGGCAAGTACAAGTTGTCCTTAAGTTGGAGGTTCGTAACCTGGAAACTGCCTGTATATAATTTTTAGCTAGACATCAAATCTGTTCATCAAACATGTAACTTCACAGCATTAAATGTCACAATTTTACTTACAAATTCAACCACCAAATAATGCTTCCGATTCAAGTTTTGAGTATTTAACAATTCTAGATTAGTTAAAAACCCATAAAATTCATTTAAAAACCACTTTTTGGACATATGTATACATGTATGTGCGCAAAGCCAATTTAAAAAGCAGCATAATTTAAAAACCTGCATTTAATGAACTATACTCTAAGAGGCATCATGAAACTGATTGTTAAAAATCTTACCTAGAACATTTCTGTTTCAGAATAGGTCTTGGAGGAACCTTTTCTTTTATGACCTTGTGTTCAAACTTTAAATAAAACAAAGACATCCAAAAGTTGTCTCATACTCCCATGACATAAAGCACAAAATCACAAGTAACAAGTATTTCAGAAGCACACATAATGTTCAGTTTGAAAGAGAACAGTGACGACATTCTGACCCAGACAAAAGAGCCCAGAAAACTTTAGCAAAACAATTTACTGAGAAGAGGAATAAGAGAGCAGACACACTTCAGGAAGGGGCAAAAAATAAAAATAATTAAGACTATGCAGAAGATCGGATACAAGTATCATTACAACTACCCACTTCCGCCAGTCCCACATAATGAACGTAATCCCTCATGACACTCTTCCCTCTCCTAAGAATCCACACCCTCCACTGTACCCAAAAGTTTACCAGGGAGTAAGAAAACAAAGTTATTAAAAAAGAGTAAACACAATGAAACGAAAATGTAAAAAGCCTCCTTCTCCTACTAGGAAATAAAAGAAAGTGAGAGGGTTTCATTTCAGCAAAGCATTCTTTTATCTTATTATTTCCTGTATTTTCTTAAATTCAGTAACTATTTCTTTTCTGGGAAAAGACAAGAGCCACACCACACGACTTCCACAAATTTAAATCATGTTTTAAAAGCTATAAACATTTTAGTTATCAATTTAGTACGATTTCCCTCTTACTAGATACTTACTTCACATTTAACACCACCTTTACTGTTGAAGACGGTAATCCTACAGATGACACCTTGGCAGTCAGGGGTAAGGCAACTTGCATTTAGAAAGTCCTGTATGGTTTGGGGAAAAAAGAAGAATGTATGTCTCGGGGGATACAGCTATATACATGCATATCATTTTAACCATCAAGAACCGTCAAAGCATGATCTAAAACCTCCTTCAGGAAGACAACAGAGGTCCCTGCTGATTGCTATGTGACCTTCAGAGCCTCCCCGTAGGGGGAGTACACTTCTAGTGTAGGGCTGACCCTGTGATCTGCTTTGGCCAGTGTGAAATGGGCAGACACGACGTACACCACGTCTAAGTAAACCCTTTAAGAAACACTGCATGGACTGGCCACTGCTCTTCCTGCCACAAGAACACGTTCCACATAAGGGCCACTCTTCAACCGTGATTTAGAAACAAAGAACAGAGCCCCAGAGAATAGAGCTGCTATAGCCCAAACACAGTCAACAACTGCCCAACTGCAGGACAGGTTAATATAAGCAGGAAATGAGCTTTTCTTCTCATAAACCACGAAGGTATCTAGGCTGGGTATTACTTCAGTCTATCCTAGCAAAAGCTGACTAATTACCAAAACCCAAATCAAACCCATTGTCATCGAGTCAGTTCTGACTCATAGTGACCCTACAGGAAAGAGTAACTGCCTCATAGGGTTTTCAAGGAGCGGCTGGTGGATTCAAACCGCCAACCTTTTGGTTAGCAGCCATTAACGCTTAACCACTGCGCCACCAGGGCTCCGACTGATTTACAGAGGGTATTTGAAAACCATTGATGAGACCACTAAGGGAGAGTGTGTTCAGCTAAAGAAATTCATTTTAGGTAAGACAAAGACACACCAGTAGTGACTCAATGGCAACAGTAATTTGGTCCTATCACCAGTTAACTATATGAAAATATAAGGATTTATTTCTACCAAACTTGAATAATTCCTATCGCTAGCAGAGATCCTGAACAACTGCCTTATTTTTCACTCCAACAGACGCAGTGGTCTACATGAACCTTTGCAATGTAGAAAAAGATTTTCTGTGCCACAGCCCATAGCTTACACAGAAAAGAAAATTCTATAAATGCAAATATTATAAAATTGTGCCTTCTCTCAAGGTATATATAGCTAATGGTAATCAACATCCATCCTGGTAATTAACAGAAACCTCAATGGGAAGCAGCAACACAAAATTTAAGCTGATTTCTTAGCTCAAATCACCACATCAATTTTGAGACTCTAAGTCTGCATCAAAACTTTAGAGTAATTACATGAAAGACGGACTCAAATTATCAGCGCATAATTTAAGATCTATATTCTAAAATCAGACATTTAAATTTTTCTTTTCAATCGTAACATACTCAATACAAAAGACGGTTAAACAATAAACAATTTATTAAATGACTCTATGGGTACTCCACCTTTATAACTGTATAAAATAAACACCAAAATTCATTTCCCACTTTCGTATTAAGTTTTAATTTAAAACTTTCTAAATATGTCTAAAATGCTCAGGAAGAAATTTATAATCCCTTAAGACTCTTCTTCTGAAGATTCTTGGGGGCGGGGGAAGTCGACATGTAGTAAGTGCACTAAAAACATCCAGACAACATTACGTCTTACCTTGTCATGTTTATCACCGTAGCTTGTTGCTTTTAACTTCTTCCAACAGTTAACGTGAAATTCAATCTTACAGATTTGGCTACAGAGGATTCGTATAAAGCCCTGGGGTTTCAAAAGATTTTTATTCACACTTTAAGGATGTCTTCACACACACAACACACGAGTATTAAGATAAAGAGAGCGAGCTGTCTGTGTTCACCTGGCAGCAGAGCTAGACACTGTATCTCCACCTGGGGGAGTACAACTCTTTTGGACTCCAGAATGTCCAGTGCCAGGGACACAGAGTTTGAGTGATATAGTCATGTCCCCAGCTGACAACGGCATTATTCTTCACAACATACCAAGTATTTTATAAACATGATTTCATCTGATCTACAAACCAGGGAGAGTGGGATGGTGGGCAGGTACTATCTTCTTGAATAAATAAGGTCTTTACTCTTTAGATGATGCAGACCTACAGCAGTCCAGGGAAAGGAGTGGACAAGAGGATGTAAAACTGCTTGTAAGCCAGAGAACTGGGGGCCTCCATCTACAGCTTTCATTCTAGGGCATGATCATATTAGGGCATGATCTTGCAATTCAACGTCCCACTATACGTTCATTAGTTACCTTAAAGTCTGGATCAGTTACGTATATCTGGATTTTGAGAGATCCACAGTGATCGTGATAGGAACAAATGCCCTCTGGCACTGGAGGGAACTTGCACTCTTCAATAAATCTTTCTAACAGTGCCTAAAACAAAAATAAATGATATTATTGTAACACTAATGAGTTAATAAAAATGCTTGTGATTTCGATGCCTTCTTGCCATCACACTATTTCCAGCTTAAGAATGACTCAATTTTTTTAGCCAAGAACAAACTACATACAACTTTAAAAGTCCTTTTAAAAAGACGCCAATATGAACACATGTTGAGAGAGGTGGGGAAAAAGGGAAGGATTGGACAAAACATTTTTTCAGGATTTTAGAGTCAGAATCAAAATCATGTCCAGCGCTATGATCATCAAACCTCATTTTATAATTTATAGTTCTTAGAAACTTCCTTTAAAGATTTAGAAAAAAGTCAAGTAAGTGAGAATGACCCTGAGGACAGCTCTGAGGACTCTACTATTCTCTTCTTTTTTCAAAGTCACTTCACCTAGGATCCTAATAGTCCCATTCAGCTGTCTCTTTGAGTCCCTGGACCTGTGTTTGTTCACAACCTGGGGAATTAGCCTGTTGCCATTTAAGCCCCCTCATGTTATGCTTCCAGTGCTTAATTTTTATTATTAATAGCTCCCTATGCCTCCATCTGGAGCTCTAGTGGGGCAGTAGTCAAGAGCTCAGCTGCTAACCAAAAGGTCGGGAGTTTGAATCCACCAGCCGCTCCTCGGAAACCCTATGGGGCAGTTCTGCTCTCATATAGGGTTGGTATGCGTTGGAATCGACTCGACAGCAACGGGTTTGGTTTTGGTTTATGCCTCCATTTCAACCTAGCATGAAGACAGGAAAATCCAACGATCCTGATTTGTGTTTCCCTCATAGCTAAGATGTTGAGCATCTTTACATGTGTTTATTGTCTATTTGTATATATTCTTTGCAGAAATATCTACTCAGTTCTGTTGCCCACTTTTTAACTGGATTACTTGTTTTTTTATTGTTGAGTTGTAAGGGCTGACCTCTGTGCTTTTAAAAGCTTTGATCAAAAGCAAATTCTAAGTACACACCACGATTTACTACAAGAAAAGGCCCATCCCAGTCAATTCAAACATAATGTACTTTCTCCGGAACTAGCAAATGCTCCCGGATATGAGATTAAATTCCTATTTTCCAGGTCTTCAAGTACTGTCTCACTAACTGTAGTAACTGATCAAACAGCGATGCTGTGCTTTTCTCTAAGTACAAACAACACACATAACACTTCAGAACACATGCTCTGAGCCAGAATGTCGAGATTCAAGTCTAAGGTCCACCACTTCCGAGCTGTTTATCCTGAAAGGTGCCTGCCTGGAACTCAAATTCTAGTAAAAAGACTAGACTTAATGGTCTAAGACTGGACGAACCTCGGAAAGCATGGCTCCCAGATTCTCTATCAGCTTAGAACTGAAACAATTTCCAAGGCCAACTCTTCAGACAAAGATTGGACTGGACTGTGTGACATATATGATACTCGTGAAGAGTGTGCTTCTTAGCTCAAGTAGATACATGAGACTAAACGGGCAGCTTCTGTCCAGAGGTGAGATGAGAAGGCAGAGAGGGTCAGGAGCTGGTTGAATGGACATGGGAAATCTGGGGTAGAAAGTAGAAGTGTGCTGTCACAGTATAGGGAGAGCAATTAGTGTCATATAACAATGTATGTATAAATTTTTGTATAAGAGACTAACTTGAAATGTAAACTTTCACTTAAACTACAACAATAAACAAACAAAAAAATTTCAGAAAAAAATTCAGAAAGGTACATAGGAAACACTCGTTAATATTAGTGATTCTCGTCAGTCTTTAATAAGGGAAATGCATGTGGGGGACCTGGGGATCGAGTACTCGTGCCTCTTTATCTTCTGATCCCTTAGTTAGTTTAATGCAGATGGGCTTCTAGAGTTAGGAAGAAATGCTGCAGAAATAAAGTTACCCTTATTTTTGATGGCCGAGTCTCTTCAATAACCACATTACTTGTGGGCCAAGTTAACACTCCAAGGAGCCGACTAATGACATTTCTTGCTGTCTGAAAGTGGCTAAGAGCTTCTGAAAATCTAAAGCCAGAATTACGAACAGAGTAAGTATTAAAGATGTGATAGGATACTTTCATTCAAAGTCACAGAGAGATTTCATGCTTAACAGTGAGAGTAAATTTTATAAAACATAGGACAGAAATATTCAGAGTAACCCATATTTTCCTTAAAAATAAGGAGAAGGGGCATTATTTCGGTTTGCTATAAAAGTAATATAAATTAAACACGACTTGGCCCTGGACATTGGTTCCAATGTGGGAGGGGCACGCTAGGCCTTTTAAAGGTAAACAATTAAAATAGAAAACTGAACAGTAAGTTGGTTGTTTCATTTTTATTTGTTTCATATACTAAGCTAATTTAAGTCAGTTCTTGTAGAGAAACAACGGCCCTCCACTTCAATTAATTAATCATAAATGTGGGAATATTTTTAAAAAACTTGATTCTATTAGGGCATCTATAGTAAAAGAAAAACAAAAAAAAAACTCTCACTGAAAAAAATGAAAAAGGATCATGTATTATGGACATCTTCCTTCAACCATAAAGGAGTAAATTATTTTGACAAAGTTAGATTGCTTTAGCTATTAATATGAAATGTTAATTCTGGCTTGGTTCATGGCTTTAAAAAGAAATGTCAATATCCCAGAGTTCACACAACAAAAGAATATTAAAATACTAGATTATAAAGTTAATCAAGAGTTTGTTCTTCTCTTCAGACTAGAGAAGAAAGAGGGTTTCTTGCTTTCTCCCTTCTTGAAATTATTTCCCAGTACTGAAATCTATTTTTGCCTACGGGGACAGAAAGATTCACTTGCAGAAAGCTAGACCACCATCCACTGGAGACGACTTTTAATCAGAAACTGCACATTACAATGGCCAAAACCAGCATATTAGCCGCTTAACCCATACCTTAACCCATACGCATTATTTGGACATTTAAATGCAAATGCTTTTCGACACAGCAAGCACGTTTTAGGTGATCACGATCCCCCTTGTGTTACACTGATCTACTTCACCATCTATGTTGCTTTCCTAGACCTTGTGAATACTCGCATACGACCGCTGCATTCAACGTGGATATCCGCATATGACCGCTGCATTCAACTTTTATCAAGCAGGTATTTCCTAAGCAATTTACCCTAGATGTTTAATTTCCCTGTGTCTACCTGATCTTTAATACAATCCAGCCTGGCCGGACAGTAACTTCCAGGAAGTAAAACAACTTTCTTAAATATTTAAA
This sequence comes from Trichechus manatus latirostris, assembly GCF_000243295.1. Lineage (NCBI taxonomy): Eukaryota > Metazoa > Chordata > Mammalia > Sirenia > Trichechidae > Trichechus > Trichechus manatus. Next base: position 1,179,995 of record NW_004444181.1, read on the forward strand.
AATCTATACAGGAGACTCTAAGAACCCCGTAAGATTGGGTTCCCGAGAGTACCAGTGGTCTCTTATAAAATTCCCCTTAAAAAGTTAAGATGAAAATTTAAGGACAATGAAAGTTATGAACAATATTCATCAGTTAATTATTTCTCTATATAGTAATCTAATATACCTACCCCTATATTAAGTGTAAGAGGCAGGAACAGGAAGATTTTCTTCTTTAAGTTCAAGACATAATCCTGCCCCCAAAGGATCATATAGCCAATTTGGGGAGACAACACCAAGAGACATGAAACACTCAGAAAACAGTTACATATTAAACTTTGATGGATTCCAACTATAACAGAAGTCCAGAGAAGAGAGTTTTACTCCTAACCCATAATGTCTTGGAACGTTTGTTGTTGTTAGCTACTATCAAGTTGGCCCCCGATTCATGGTGACCCCATGCACAACAGAGTGAACCATCGTGATCCATGAGTGCTCACTGGCTGATTTTCAGAAGTAGATTGCCAGGCCTTTCTTCCTAGTCTGCCTTAGCCTGGAAGCTCCGCTGAAACCTGTTCAGCATCATAGCAACACTGAAGCCTCTACTGACAGATGGGTGATGGCTGCATGCGAGGTGCACTGGCTGGGAATCAAACATACATTACTTCTTATTAAATCCCTTTCCATACAGCATTTTTCTGGAAATAGGTATTTAACTAAAACACTATATAATCAGATTTTTAAAGTATTAATTTATGTCAATTGTCACTATTTACAGATGACATATATTAAAAGATAAAAAAATATTAAATCCTTCATGTCAAGTTATTTTGTTATCGATGTTCTTGTTAGATTGGCTATCAGGAAACACCAGGAGCTGAACAGACTCGCCTTACTTTAATAATTAATGTTGGTAACAAAATGCCATGTCTTCAAAGCCACAATTCCAATCGTGTGCCACACAGAAAGCATCAAAATAATTCCAGAAAAGGACACAACAGAGAGTCCTTGACGGAGCAGGAGAAAAGTGGGGTGCAGAACTCAAATTCTAGTAAAAAGACCAGACTGAATGGTTTGACTGAGATTGGAGGGACCTCGGAAGACATGGCCCTGGACTCTTTGTAAACCCAGAACTAAAACCATACCCAAGGCCAACTCTTCAGACAAAGATTAGACTGACTACGGGACATAAAATGATACTCGTGGAGAGTGTGCTTCTTAGCTCAAGTAGATACATGAGACTAAATGGGCAGCTCCTGTCCGGAGGTTGAGATGAGAAGGCAGAGAGGGTCAGGAGCTGGATGAATGGACGCGGGAAATCAGGGGTGGAAAGGAGGAGTGTGCTGTCACAGTATAGGGAGAGCAATCAGGGTCACATAACAACACGGGTATAAATTTTTGTATGAGAAACTAACCTGAATTGTAAACTTTCACTTAAAGCACAATAAAAAAATTTTTAAAAATTCCAGAAAAGGAATATTAGACTTCAAATCTATATAAAGTCTAATACCATATATTAGACTTTAAATCATTTATCAGCTCAGATCTTAAAGTAGTGTGGTTGCTACTAACCTGTTTCTTTTCAAATACACGCTTCCGATTCCACAGTAGGCCAGACAATCAAGTCCTTCATTAGGGTACAATGCAAGAATCTGCCTAAACTGGTTTTCAGCTTCAGATAATTCCTTCAATAGCAATGAGAACAATGATGATTTACACAAAAAGAGAAATGCTGGAACAAATTTTACCTAAAGGTTGATTTGTGTGTGTGTGTAATATTAAAAGTAACCGTACATCTCAAAATTCCTATAGTAAAATGACACCTTCTGCTTTTCATTTTCTTAGCAATTACATAAATTTTGATCATATGGATATTCAAAGACATACCAAACAATTTCTGTTCGAGAATTAGAAGTGGGAGCCAAACACGTCAGACAACAGCCCACTGGGCATTCATTTACTAGCACACACTGAGAGATCGGTATGTAAACAGTAAAACCTGTACTCGCTGTCGCTGAGTCACTTCCAACTCATGGCGACCCATGTGTGTCAGCGTAGAATTGTGCTCTATAGCGTTTTCAATGGCTGATTTTCAGAAGTAGATTGCCAGGCCTTTCTTCTGAGGTGTGTCTGGGTAGACTCAAACTGCCAATCATTCTGTTAGCAGCCAAGCACTTTAACCATATGCACCACGCAGGGACTCCTGGCTAACACTTCCTGTTGTTGTTAGCTGCTGTCCAGTTGGCCCCAACTCATGGTAACCCAAAACACAACAGGACCAGACTGTTGTGATCTATAGGGTTTTCACAGGCTGATCACTCAGAAATAGACTGCCAGGCCTTTCTTCCTAGTCTGTCTTAGACTGGAAGCTCTGCTGAAACATGTTCAGCATCATAGCAACACAGAAGCCTCCACTAACAGACAGGTGATGGCTGTTCTGGAAGTGCTGAATTGGCCGAGAATTGAACCCGGTCTCTGGCATGGAAAGCAGGAATTCTACTACTGAACTAGAAAGTGTTAAAGAGATTAACTGTGGTGCAACCACACATAACATGTACTAGAGAAAGAGCTGCTCCCTGGAAGGACAGGCATTACTCCAATGATGTTGCCAAAATGTTTTAGAAATAGCTGTCTTAAAAACAGCTCTTTAGGAAAAGCTTTACAGAGCTTATGGTACATTTCTTTTGAATATTCTCAACACCGGGAAACCTCTGTGCTTTGAATGTTTTTTTGGGGGGTAAGGGGGGACAGAGGGGGAAATCCAAAAGATACTTTGCTCTAAGCAATACTGGTAACCCTGCAGTGGGTCAAAAGGGATATGTCACTACAAAGCAGCTTTGATGCAGTCCCAAAAGGAATAGCTTGGAGGAAGTTCCAAAGGAGGCTTTCCAAAAATGTTTGGAGCAAAGGCTGTATTGGAGTAAATGATGGCTTCCTTCAGGGCCTACACTAAACGACAAAATTCATTTAAATGTCTAAGCTCTGCCATGCCTGTTTGTTTTTTAGATCAGTCTCACTACTTTACAGTAAATCACAAGTGTAATCAACTGTTTCTTCAATTCTGATGAGGCAAAACACGGTAAGAAACGCAATATACTATTCTGTCAAGAAGAGAGGAACTGAACAAGGAAAGCATTAGCCCAAGAGACAGAAAGGTCCACAGAAACCAGAGACTTCAACAGCCTGAGACCAGAAGAACTAGATGGTGCCCAGCTACCACCAATGACTGCCTTGACAGGGAACACAACAGAGTCCCGGATGGAGCAGGAGAAAAGTGGGGTGCAGAACTCAAATTCTAGTGGAAAGACCAGACTTAATGGTCTAAGACTGGAGGATCCCTGGAAGCACGGCCCCTGGACTCTTTGTCAACCCAGAAGTAAAACCATTCCTGAGGCCAACTCTTTGTAGACAAAGATTAGACTGGACTATGGGACATAAAATGATACTTGTGAAGAGTGTGCTTCTTAGCTCAAGTTAGATACATGAGACTATATGGGCAGCTTCTGTCTGAAAGTGAGATGAGAAGGCAGAGAGAGTTAGGAGCTGGATGAATGGACATGGGAAATCAGGGGTCGAAAGGAGGAGTGTGATGTCACAGTATAGGGAGAGCAATTAGGGTCACATAACAATGTGTGTATAAGTTTTTGTATGAGACTAACTTGAATTCTAAACTTTCACTTAAAGTACGACAATAAAAAAAAAAAAAAAGAACAGAGGAATTGAGATCAGGAAGCCCTGTCCCCAAGAACCTATTAGGAAAGAAAGCCGGACAGCCCTTATGGGTAGATATTCACCTGTCATGTCAAGCACAAGGAAAGAAGCATGGCACATGCTGAGACTCAGGACTGTGGAATGCCGGGAAGAGGGGAGCATAAAGAATACGTAGATCCTAATTACGTAGCAATTTAGGGATGAGCCTTCATTTAGCCAGTGAAGCCTGGAGTCTAGGTTAGCAGAAAGAATCTATTACACCTGAGGTCAATCCAGAGCCATGTCAACATTTATAGAAATTCAAAACCCGGAAAGCAAATTATGATGCAGAAAAGGGCAGGTAAGTAAACATTCCAGGTGAGTAAGGCAAAACTAGAGTAATGGAAGCTATGTGTGCCCACACCTGTACAGTGACCGGGTGAGGCTACAGGAAGCCTGCACTCTAGAAATAGTAATGCACACAAGTACCCACCACCCAGAACTAGTAGATGTCACCATTATCATTTTTTTGCCATAGTTTTTTAAAAATAAAACAGCATAACACACAAAGTTGAAGTCTATTTTCTTAACCTCCCAGGCCCCTTTCTCTCCCTCCACCCCTAAATGCAACCATTATCTTACATTTGATGTAGGTCTAGTCCACGTTTTTATACGCTTACAAGAGAGACAGATATCCATAAATAATGTATGTATTGTTCTGTAGGCTCTTCAGATAGTGCTTAAGTGGTACAATGTTTGTTATGTCCTCTAACTTCCCTTTTCCCTCAACATTATGTTTATGAAATCTATCACGATGCATTAGATCCTTTACTTTTCATACAAATAAAAAGTAGAATCCTACTGGTTATCTGGCATAGGCTCTTTCTAACAGGAACACACACTAAACTTTCTAAAAACGAAACAACTAAATGAATCTTCGCTATTTCAGATAAAATTACCCAAAAAGTACAGGGGAAGAAATAAGCCAAAACTGGAAAACTACTTTTATATATTTTCTAAAGGCGCAGTGGTTAAGAGTTCGACTGCTAACCAAAAGGTCCGCAGTTCGAACCCACCAGCCGCTCCTTGGAAACCCTATAGAGCAGTTCTAATCTGCTTTATAGGGTTGCTATGAGTCGGAAACGACTCGACGGCAACGGGTATAGGCAATGCCTTTTTAAGGCAATGTCTAATATTTTAACTGCTACCTCTGTTACATATCTTACCTCAGGCCTTCCTATTCCAAGGAGAGAGAGGCCAAGCCCGTAGACCACTAGGACATAGTTGATCATAGCCAGGTTCAATTGCTGTCAATAAAAACGCTCCAGTTAAAAGTCTGTACACAATTCTGCCCAACTGGCACTATACCAACCTTCTAGTCATAACCATAAAAGACGTGTCATAAAAATCTGACTTTTCAATGTGATTGGTTTAAAGGACAAACAGAATTAGAAGAATTTATTTTGGGAAGATATGCAGTTATATTGTAATCAAGTATTTAAAACAGAATCATTACCTCATAATTCCTTGGGGAACTATGGCTCATAATAGATTAGAATTTATAAAATCTTATTATTTTGCATGTAAGTGGGTACTAGCGACAGACTAAGATTATCTGTTCTCTTACAGCCTTGTAGACTTATTTACCGAGCGAATACTTCTAGATGCAAACATGCGACTAAACCAAGCCTTGCTTTAGAACGTTAATAAGGGAAAAGGCCAGAAGTGCTAAGGAGAGAGTATAAACTCGGATCACATATTGAATGTAACCTTAAAGTCTGAAGTGAAGCATTACCTGCTTCTTACAATCGGGATTAGACTCAGCTGATCTTGGCAAGTTCTAAGGCCTATTAATGCCATGGAGTTAAAGCCTCGATCCTCTTCTACATTCATCTGAGACGCACTGGTGCCGATAAGTTACGATACATCACTTTTACCTTTATTTTTTGAGGATCTAAACCATTTAGCAAGTGTGTAAAGGCCTGTACACACAGCAACACCGCTTGTCCAACAAGGCTGTGTAACCATCTTGAATTAGGCCTTTCAGCATTTTCATTAAAGTAACAAAATCCTGCCAAAAAGAAGTTCTATTTCAGTAATCCGGATCTATACACTGTTAGTCTAAAACTGAAGATGCCAAAGTTCATCATAAAACCCAAAAAAATCAAACCTGTTGCCGTCGAGCTAATTCCGACTCAGCAACCCTATAGGACAGAAAACTGCCCGGTAGGGTTTCCAAGAAGCGGCTGGTGGATTTGAACTGCTGACCGTTTTTGGTTAGCAGCCAAGCTTTTAACCCCCTGTGCCACCAGGGCTCCAAGTACATCACAGAGCAGTAATACTTGATTAACTGATAAAAACGTATTTAAATAAAACTTGAACTACCCTTTAATACGTTATATTCCTTTCTCAGTACAGCATCCTGAAGCGAAAATTAGAAGGTACTGCTTCACTCTCTTGATTCCGATGCCTCTACTGTTTACTATGACAAGAAAGGGTGGCTGATTCTACGTTACATTGGGCTAATAAGCCTTGATCATTTTTCCAGACTAAACTGACAGTATTTTGAAATTTTAACAGCACATAAAGAACACTAGCCATTTAGATAAGTAAATTGTTTGGCTGAGACGAGTACAATCAGATATGTCAGAACAAGCGATAGATTTACTGATCACTATCAGACTTTAACAACTGCCATTGTGCCCTGAACAAATCTTAATTCTAAACAGGGAATGGCTGTTTCAATCTTTAGTTCTGCTCCTGCCTAACTTATAACTGAATATAATTTGATAAAAATATCTGAAGTGATGTCAGCAGGTTAAAGACAAAAGAAGGAGCACAGGAAATAAAAACAAAACTGCTGCAACGTACCTTAAATAAAGTGAGAAAAATTTTACAACTTGAACACACAATATGCACATATAATTTGAATTCAGATTTTAGCTACATAGCAACAGCATTAAGTCACAGAAGCTCCACAGAGATTAGAGGCAAGACTAGAACTTAAGCCTGGATCTCCAAACTCCTTGCCATACAGTTTTACGCCATTCCATGTGTGTGTGACATGCTCACTGTTCCTAACGATAAAGATCCAAAAGGAGATTCCACCGCACAAAGCACAGAAAGGAAAACAGTCTGGCTTACAAAAGCTTCCTGCTGGTTTCTATTCAATGAATCGAAACCTAGGAGAACTCTCCCCAGAGTACGCATGGAAAAAACAGCTCACGTAAAAACTTGGTATTTGTTACACTGTTTAAAAAGTTCAATTATAGCCATATTTATGTTGTTAAGATATGGTTTTGAATACATAGAAGATGATGTGCTATCCCCACAACTGATTTGATTTTAATCTTTGTATCCTAGAAAGCAGATCCATATATCCTCTTGTTCCCATTGGAAATTCCCTCAATACAGCACCATGAGAGCAGGCTGGATCCCATCCACTGAACACCTGGTCTCTCTTACCGTCATCAGGCCTCAATAAAAATGCCTTCGGTGAACAAATGAAGGTTCAAAAATAACCACCATTTTTATTTAAATAACTTTTTGATCTTCACAGGCTGTCTTTTCTGTATAAGTCCTTCACAGTTTTTAGCGTCAGTAAAATAAATGTAATAAAACATAATCTGAATATCTCCAGCAGGTTGTTGTCGCTGTTCGGTGCCGTTGAATCAATTCCAACTCATAGCAACCCCATGTGACAGCAGAACTGCCCCAATTCCAACTCACAGCAACCCCATGTGACAGCAGAACTGCCCCAATTCCAACTCACAGCAACCCCATGTGACAGCAGAACTGCCCCACAGGGTTTTCTAGGCTGTAATCTTTATGAAAGCAGATCGTCAGCTCTTTCTCCCAGTTGGCGCTGGGTGGGTTCAAACTGTCAACCTTTCAGCTAGCAGCTGGGCAGAAGGAGCCGGGCTCCTCTGCTTTCATGCAAATGAGCACAAATCTGTTTTAGTAAACAGCTTGAAACATGCTTCATTCCAACAGTCCTTTGTGAAATATGTGTTATATAAACCTACAAGATTAACTGAATTTAAAAATGACCTATATATTTTCAAAGAAGTATTCCATTCCACATTAATGTACACTCTTCATCACTTACTAAGTTATTGTATACTTTTCATCACTTACTAAGTTATTGTATACTTTTCATCACTTACTAAATACCACAGAAAGAACTTTATATACACAGTTATCCGACTACGGTCAAACCTTTGGAATAAAAAGATTGCTCTTTAATGACTCTAGAGGGATGACGAAATTGAGTGTTTAAATAAAATAATTACTAAATTATTTAAATCTTTTAAAAATATTAAGTTTAAAAGTTAATATTCATATGAAATCTCTGTAAAGCAAATAATTTTGCAGTGCTAACCATTAGCTAAGCTTCTGGCTAAAATAATTATCAAGTTAGTATTTATATTAGTGATAGTTTGATTTTTTAGCAGTCAAAACTGACTCGATGGCAACAGGTTTGTTTGTTTTTTAATATTAAATATGTCTATAAATAAAATTGGAGCCCTGGTGGCACAGTGGTTAAGAGTTATGGCTGCTAACCAACAGGTCAGCAGTTCAAAGCCACCAGCTGCTCCTTGGAAACCCTATGGGGCAGTTCTACTCTGTCCTACAGCGTCGCTATGAGTCAGAATCGACTCAACAGCAATGGATTTAGTTGTTTTTTTTTTTTTTTTTTTTTGATCACTAAAATTGGAGACCTAGTGGCACAGTGGTTAAGAGCTCAACTGCTAACCAAAAGATCAACAGTTCGAATCCACCAGCAACTCCTATGGGGCAGTTCTACTCTGTCCTATAGGGTTGCTATGAGTTGGAATTAACTCAGTGGTAATGGATGTGGGTTTTTTTGGTTATAACTAAAATTATAAAAAAAAAACAAAACTTAGAGATGTCTATGATTAGAAATTAATTCACGTGAAAAAATGTTTTGTTCCAAGAGTTTGCCTTTTCCACTGGAAAATCCTTTTCCATTACCTGTTGTGCAGCGTCAGGAGATTTAGAAAGCTCTCTCTCCAAGATGTGTTTCAAATCTACAGCTACCTGTGGACTAGAATTAAAAAAAGAAAGTGTTCGTTTTAAAAAAAAAACAGTCTCATGTAAATACAACAAAAATATTTACTGAGGATCATTTTAAATACTGAGTAAGTAGAGAGTTATATACGTTCTTGAACAGAAATATTCTCCCCAAATTAATCTTTAAGTCAATGCAATCTCAATAAAAAGTATCTATACAATTAAAGGTGGTGTGGGCCCAGATAAGTGGATTCTAAAGATGACGTGGAAAGAAAGAAAAATTAGGGAGGGATTTATGCTAATCATCAGAAGTTATTATAACTCTACAGTCATCAATAACAACATAGTCCTGAAACAAGAAATGCGTCCAATAAACCTGGCAAACATGCTCAATCTCACAGGAAAACTTAGTAATAAGATATAACCATTTAAACTAGTATTGGCAAAAGTCAGAAAGTCTGACTCCAGTGTTGGTGAAGACAGGAAGACTCAGGCCCTCATACAGTTCAGGAGGAGCGTGAACAGTGTTGGCTTTCTGGGAAGACCATTCGGCAATACTATCAAAGTTAAAATCGCACATTCCCTTTAACATAGTAATTTCAATCTAGAACTTTCTTCTTCAAATACACACTAACAAGTGCACAAAGGTATGTGTGCAAGGCTGTTTGCTTAAGTATTATCTTACTTATCAGGAGGCAAGGAAAGGAAAGGAAGGGAGAAACAGAGGAACACAGAACCTACATACACAACAATGGAGGAGTGCTAAGTAAAATATGAGACATCTATAGTATGCAATATTCTGCAGCCGTGAAAATAAAGAAAGTAGATCTCTACGGTCTGATATGAGAAGATACGCAAGATACTGTGTAAGGACTAAAGTAAGCTGTAGACTAGAATGGTTTGAATAACAGTGAAAATGACAGTCACAGCTATGACAGTTAAAGTGCATTGAGCATTTACTATGTCCCCGGGCTCTGAGTACTTTATATGGTTACCCAATTTAATTGTGCAATAAGCCAACGAGGTAGACATTATCAAACAAGGAGTCTTTATTTTGAAAACTTAATCAAAATGTTAGGAAAACAGATTTATCTTTAACAAAACAAGTTAAAATTACAACTATACATTCAAAGATTGCTCCTCTATTGGGTTTTGGTTTCTCTGACAGGGGCTGGGGTGGGAGGAGAAAGATTCAGGATGTTTCTACCAAATAACAGAACAGCTAACATACTACACCCTCACTCTATATTAATCTTTGTAGCACCACCAAAAAATGGACATTTTTTAAAATAATTAAACCACTGCCGTCATTTCAGACTCATAGTGACCCTACAGGACAGAGAAGAACTGCCCCATAGGGTTTCCAAAGCTGTAATCTTTACAGAAGTAGACCGTCACATCTTTCTCTTGCAGAGCAGCTGGTGTGTTCAAACTGTCAACCTTTCCGGTCAGCAGCTGTGCGCTTTAACCACTGCGCCACCAGGACTCCCTGAAATTAATTAGGACTTTACTTATTTCCTTAGGGCTCCCTTAATGCTTTGATATTCAAATGATTCTC
>NW_004444181.1:1191198-1192990 GCF_000243295.1 Trichechus manatus latirostris
ACTGGAATAAGAACGTAAAGGAAGCAATATTGTACGACTAACTACAAACGGGTAAGCCAAGAAAGAAACTACTAGCAGTGTTTTTCTATGTGTGCTATAAAATTACCACAAAAATAAATCATTATAAGGATAAGAGACGTAGACTTGGAGTAGATACAGTGGGATACAGGCCATAGCTTCTCTTCTCAGTTTACAATCTAGGTGGGAGAAAAGACAGTCACTTCAGTAATTAAACAACAATAACCATTAAGAAGAAAGAAGATACTGGGTTGTTACTATGAATTCTGTAGTCACTAATTGCTCTCCTAACTCACAGCGGGGAGAAATCATTTACGGTGAAGTGGTTGGGAAAGGCCTTAATGGAGATGGAGCCTATGTGTTTGCTTTTGAGCAACAAATGGGATTTGTAGAGAACAGTCAGAACTCAAGAGTGAATGAAGATCCTTTTTTAGAAGCAGTAAATAAACTTGTGTGAGAGTTCAATAAGGGTGGAAGGTTGGACAGAGCTGCAAAGGTAGGTTGGAGAGAGAGTTTACAGGCTCTCTGGTTGAGATCCTGCAGATCTGTGAGCTCAGATTTAGTCCCATGGCCTTAGGAGAAAGCCACTGTGTATTTCTGGGCAGGGGAGTGACATGCTCCAGGCTGTGAGACTGTACAGAGAGGGTGCATTTGGTGGAAGGTTTGGGAAGAGAGGGCAGAGCTAGAGTCAGAGCCTGTATACTATGGCAAGAACAAGAGCCTCAGCTGGGTTGGGTGGCCTCAGGAACCAAAACCAGCCTCTGGAAAGGCAGAGGAGTTCTAGTTTGATTTCTGCTTTGTGACTGTGGCCAAAACTACTTAACCCTAATCCTGAGACCTCAATTTCTTCAGCTGAATGTGGATGCCGAAAGGCAGACAGCATCTAGACTTTTTTCTCAGCACTTCTGCTATCTGATAATAATGGCCTAAAAAAATAAACACATTTAAAACTGTTTTCCAAAGAAAAGTTTTATTCTCAAAGATTTCCATGTGCTGTTTGAGTTTTGCCACATAAGACATTCTCCTAGGCTTCCCCTCTCTATACATCTGCTAATGTGCTAACCAAACAGAAAGGCCCGGTAATAAGTAGTTGGATACGTGGAACTGGAGCCTGAGAGAACACAACCCTACAGGTAGCAGCTGAAGAAAAGTGGCTGCTAGAAGCAAAAACACTGAGAAGAGACAAACCAACAAACAAGAGAAAGGAAGAGAGAGTGATAGAGATAGGGTCACTAACTAGAAGGTCAATAATCTCTCCTCAATAACCTTCCGAGGAGTACTACATGAAAGCCTGATGTAAGTAACCGTTGTGCCGAACAGCCACCACCTTGAGTCACCAAGAACACCTGTGTCTTTTAAGCTCTGGATGTTAAGTGATGCATGACTGTATCATTGTTGTTGCTGTCATTAGTTGTTATTGTGTTGTTTCCGACTCATTGGGATCCCATGTGTATCAGAGTAGAACTGCTCCATAAGGTTTTCAAGGTTGTGACCTTCTCGAAGCAGATCACCAGGCTTGCTTTTTAAGGCGCCTCTGGGTGTGTCTGAATCACCACCTTCTTAGCTAACAGTCCAGCGCTTAACCGTTTGAGCGACCCAGAGACACCTAAACAGTATAGTAATGGTACTAAAACTTCACGGGTGGTGGGGAGATGTGGAAAAAATGTCTAAGAACTCTCCTCAGGAAGGTCAGTAATGAACAAAAGGTCGGAAAACACTGTCCTAAAGGAAATTAGGGAGCAGACAGAAGACCATGTATTTTTGGCCTTTCCTT
>NW_004444181.1:1194289-1195070 GCF_000243295.1 Trichechus manatus latirostris
AAAAGAGAGAATCATTCTCTTGATATCAATAGTCAAAAAAGGGTTTGTGTTACCTACATACTTGGTTTCCATTATCACCAAAATATTCCTGTAAAAATATGAGAATAACTATGTGTGAAATAATTTTATTTTTAACTGAGCTTACCTTTCTATTCCTTCTACCACCACTTGCCATTTCGAGAGCACTGTTTGTGGAGCCTTTTTCAATATCCACAAAGTTAAGTGAAGCACAAAATGAAGGTACTGATAAAGGTATGTAGTCCCTAGGAGAGGAGAAAGGAATAACCATTCTATTCCTACTGATTAATACACATGTTTAAAAAGTGATCCTTCAAACAAACAGGCTGCAGCAACACATAGCCTTTTTCCCTTTGAAAGCAAGGTATTATTGTTCTTAAAAAAACAAAATCTTAAAACTTGTTATCAAACACTCAAAATAGATTAAGAACAATTCAAGAAAAATATTCTGGGTTCTAATAATAAAATAATTAAATCTTCCCATTCTAAATTTAACAGCTTCAATATCCTAGGCTTGTAAATGAGCATGAGGAAAGCCTTAATCTACTTTAATTGCCAAGAAAGCAAACGTAGAATCTTGCCAACTATCTGTTTCCTTGTAAGCATACTCATGTCCATCTGTTGGCTACTTCAAAATGGCAGTGTCTTAGCCTTTGAAAAGATAGCAGGAGGCTGGAGGCAAACGTTTCCAGGTCAGAGGTGAAAGGTAAAAGGGCCAGGCTGTGTCCCTGTCCTCTGATGCCAGGACCCTCATGGCCAAAAC
>NW_004444181.1:1201303-1202369 GCF_000243295.1 Trichechus manatus latirostris
TGATTTCTCCCATTTGGAATGAGAATGTCAACCTTGTGTCTTTCTCCACTGTTGTACTTTGGAGGCAGGTAATTTGTGGGACTGAACTGTGCCCCCACAAAATATGTGTTGGAATCCTAACCCCTGTACCTGTGGATGTAGTCCTATTTGGGAGTAGGGTTTTCTTTCTTATATGAATTAGGTCATATCAGTGTAAGGTGTGCCTTAAACCTAATCCTTCCTGCGTGATATAATGAGCAGCACAGACACAGAGACAAGCAAACACGAAAAGGTAAAACTAGATGCTACTTGGAGATCACCAAGGAACTGAGGAACACCCAGAAAAACCTTAGAGAAGCTGAGACAAGGATTTTCCCCAGAGTGGACAGAGCCTTACCCTACTGCTGGTGCTCTGAATTCAGACTTCTAGCTCCCTAAACGGTGAGACAATAAATTTCTGTACACTAAAACCACCCACTTGCAGTAAATCTGTTTCAGCAACACTAAGAAACTAAGATATCCCTCAAAGTTAAAAGCTTAAGGACGTTTGTGAAGCTGTTAGTTGGTACTTCATATAATATACACCAAAAGGCTACGCACGCAGAAATCTGTTGACTATACCATAAAAATTCTCACTCTTTAGGACACAAAGACTCACCCTCTCTAAAGCCTAAAAGCATGTGTAGGATAGTCTCGTCTATATGGAAAGAAAAAAAATGTTCTATTCTCACACAGACATACCCTTTTTATACCTTTTATATCCTAGAGAAATGAATCCATAGATTCAGGCTCATAATTAATTCAAAAGTAGAACACTTCTTATTAAAGTAAATAATGCACCTTGTACACATTTATTTAGTATGCTTCTAAAGTTTAAACTATTTTCCAATGAGCATTCCTTTCTGGTAAAATGGAAGGAATAATGGCAGTTGTACAGTTACCACATTTTTTGTATCATTACTAGCGGATTTATCTTTTTCACATACGTGAATATTTTTATAATCATATACCACATCACAGAACATCCTAATAAAAAATACGAGTGAATATTTTGTTATTAAGAAACTAAACCAAAGCATAAATATCC
>NW_004444181.1:1203755-1204598 GCF_000243295.1 Trichechus manatus latirostris
GAGAAAATAGAAATTTACGTTTGATTTAATCAAATTTACCAGCCCTTTTTTTTCCATTGCCAATTTCTGCATTGTGTTATTTAAGAAATCCTTCCCTACCTCAAGAGTATAAAAAGAGTCTCCTATAATTTTTTAAGTTTCATATTTAACATTTAGGTCTTTAACCTACCCAAAATATACAGATGTTAACATCCCAATTGCTAAGGTACTCTCAAGACTGTAAAAATTCCTATGGTTACGTATCCTCCCAGCCTCTCACTGCCCTAAGAGTACCCTTTCTGATTATGGAACTGAATATTTCCTTTTCATATTCTTGAGCTCTGCATGATTTTTTCCAGTATCTTTATACACAAACACGCATTCAGTAAACAGATTTTTCACAAATCTGTTGCATTACTTGCTCATTGTAGAATATACAAGACACCTACCTACCTTTGGCCAAGTGCTCTTCAGAACAGTGGCTCTCTTTCCATCACCAAGTGCACTTCTAAAAGAAAAACAAGAAACAGAATATTTTGACATTTTCATTGCTTCACTATAAATATATTATACCTTCTACATCTACTTTTACTGTAAACAAAATTTCCAGGTACATTAGCTAGTCAAAATAAAAGTTGACCTTAATTTTCAAAAATCCATACAATATATGTCCATTATCGAAAATTTGGAACAAACAGGCAGGTAAAACGAAGAGATCAGTCACCCAGAATCACCATCACAACTACCTGGGAATAACGACGTTTAATCTTCTTGGAGTGTTTCTTGCAATTATCTATGCTGATCTACGCACAAGTCTTTTATTTATAATTTCTTGCATCATTTTTGCATGTCAGCAGGACAACT
>NW_004444181.1:1204993-1206248 GCF_000243295.1 Trichechus manatus latirostris
GGCGTATGTTTACGTTTGTCTGCGCACGCCGGTGCCTATGGCGTATGTTTACGTTTGTCTGCGCACGCCTGTGCCTACGGCGTATATCTCCGTCTGCTCATGTCTATGCATCACTGCAATGCATGTTTTCATTTGTCTGCGCACGTATGCATACGGAATTGTCTGCGTTGTGACGTTTCGTATCTGCCATGCCTGTACCTATGACGTAATGTCTGCATCACAGAGCGTCTGTGTTCGTTCGTCTACGTTTATCTGTGCATGTACGTTTATCTGTTCATCAGTGCGCATGGCTGTTTTTATCTGCCAACCCCTGCCGGTGTCTGCATTTGCGCATCTCTGCCACACCAGGAAAGCACCTGCGAGTATTTTTACAGAATAGGTGAGAATAATGCGGGGAGTATATTTTGTACCCTTCTAGTAGTAACATATACGACACTTAGTCTGTTTCCTGGCTTATCTTCAGTGACCTCTCTGCTTAGCTTGGAACTTATCCCCACCCGAAACTCTTCAAACTCTATATGGAAAGAAGAAAAAATGACCTATTCTCACACAGACATACCCTTTTTATACCTTTTATATCCTAGAGGAATGAATCCATAGATGCTAAAATTCTAGCATTCCACTCCCCCTGTAGCGTCCCTCCTTCCCTATTACTTGCTCAGTTATTCCTACTCTCTTCAGGGTAACCAACTCACTTTTCCACTTAATCTTTTTTTTTTTTTACTTCCCTGGTTACAAAATTCACTGGTTCATCACTTCATGTTCACCTTATTCTTTTTACTTCTTTACCCTTATGTTTTGTAATGGCAAAACCACAACCCTGAATCAGTCCTACTTTCTGCTTTCCCCACTCCTGTATCTAAGAAGCCAAGTAGTGCTGGAGGAAATAACACAGCAGAACACACTAGTCCCACTAATGTTCATTATTACAACATGCCAAGGGGGCCTTCAACTTTGCCAATCCTTCTAGGTCAAATCATTCTCTATCTAGAATGACAATTTCAAATGCTGTCTGCTCTCCTCAAACTTTTAACTCCTCTCCCTCTCAGCAGATGACCTCTACTCTTTAATGAGTAAACTGGAGCCATCCAAAAAAATTTCCTACAAAGAAGACAAACCTGTATTTGTTTTTGTTTTTCTTTCTTCTAGTCTTGTGTTTGAAATTATGCTTTTTATCAAACATTTCAAGTATATATAAAAGAACAGAATAAATGAACACTTGGGTGCCAGTTTAGCAAGATCTTAGCATTCTGCC
>NW_004444181.1:1206844-1208892 GCF_000243295.1 Trichechus manatus latirostris
ATGTTTGCCAATCTGATGGGTTTTTAATCTGCCATGTCCTGTCAGGATAAGCATTTCTTCATAAAGGTTTACTGACTATTTGGACCTACATTATTGACCAAGTCATAAACAACGAAATGTTCCTGAGCTGACTCTCATCTTAGATGGTGCTGAATCACAGGCTAGACCATCATGAAGAAGCGACAACCCCGCCCTTGACCTCTACCTCACTAGGCTACCTGGCTTCTGTATTTCTACTTTAATTCACCTCTACTGCAGTATTTTAGGGGGATCCTCCTTGTGTGCCTAGCACTCAACGCTCATGAAACAGAGCAGAAACTTTTGTTTTCCCTCACAGCTCCTTAGAACTCCCTCTTGCAAAGTGGACAACCTTCCACTCAGTTAAGGTTTTGGATAGGCACCTCAGTTTTCACAGGTGACTAACCAAGTTGACAACCTAATCATATCGTGATAGCAGATTCACCTTCAATCAGCATAGAAAGTCTGCAATTATGCACCTAGCCAGAGGCAACCACCTAAAACACATTTGCAGTTCGTTTCTTGTCAGAACTAGTTTAGGCCAGTGGTATTGATGGAAGACTGTGTCAAGTCCATCCATTCCTCTGTCTAGACAGCCTCGCTTTATCCACAGTTTAAGCCATTTATAACGTTAATACAGCAGTATTCTCCCAGGTAGTTGGATTACTGGTGACTTTTATTTTCTTCCTTTTCAAGTCTTGTATTTTCCAAATTTTCTACCACAAGAACGTGTTCTGTTTATAATAAAAGAAAAACACAATGTTATTTTTAAATGCTACATACTTGGAATATACTATCATCTCCCTCCCCACCCTTTCGCATTCTAACTTTAAGTTCTTTGTCTGAAAAACAACTGATTATCACACCCTCAAGTTTCATAAGAAAGCTGCACACACAAAAAACCACACACACTTACAGGAGAAACCCAAAACCGCATTTACAGAGAATTGTTTGCTAAAAACATGAATGATGCTGAGGTTACTCTCTATTCCATCATTCAATTAATGTTATTTGTAAGCCATATAAGAAATTTCTTCTAGAACACCAGGAAAATACTGTTTTCACCCGAACAATATTTTTTTTATGGACAATGAGAATTATGTAACTTGTCACATTTCCTCTTTTTATTCTGGGCGACAGGAAGGTCAAAAGCAAATATGAGATATAATTTTAATAGCTTATGCAGGGCCTTACGCCTAAGCAGCTTTGTTCTGATGATTCCCCCCGCTCTAACTAAGTTTTTTAGTTTCTTTTTAATATTCTTTTACTGTATGGATGTATTTTTGAAGCTTTCCTAAACCCTCCTTAAAGGCAAGACATAAGTATAGCAATCTACAGTGTTCAGTATCAACATTCATAATTTATGTCCTAAAATTTAAAAACTAGGGGACGATAAGGTGTCCTGGTGGCGCAGTGGTTTAAGAGCTCAGGTTGCTAACCAAAAGGCTGGCAGTTTGAAATCCACCAGCTGCTCCTTGGAAACCCTGTGGGGCAGTTCTACTCTTCCTATAGGGTTGCTATGACTCGGAATCGACTTGATGGCAACGGGTTTGGTTTTGAGGGGACAATAAAATCACGATGCAGTATCAACTATCTTGCTCAACTAATAAATAAAATCTTAGTTCAAAGTCAACATAAGGAGCTAAAAATTATGACTTTACTCCCCTAGTGACACCATTACATTTATTTGCTTTCTTTCACTTAAGAAGGATATTCACTTAATTTTGAGAAAACAAATATAACCAACAAGATACTTCTTCCAGAACTAGATCGATTAATTAACATAATAAAAGGAGGTATTATAGGTTTTAAAGACACAGGCTTTGACATCATCAGGTAAGACCTGTGTTCAAATCCTGACATCACTACTTACTAGCTGTATGACTTTCTTCACATGTAAAATGTGGAGAGTAACATTAGCTACCTGTTAAGAGTGTGCTGAGAACTGAATAACAGATGTAAAGCACTTAAAGTAATGCATTATATATGGTGTGCCCTTAAAATAGCTGCTGCTGTCACTGTTGGTATTA
>NW_004444181.1:1209245-1211291 GCF_000243295.1 Trichechus manatus latirostris
GGCTAAATCCCAGCTTCTTCTCTTCCTAAATAACTTTGTTCCAATCAACCTAAGCTTCAAAGTGAAGACAGTTCTACGTTCTCTGCCGAGCTCACAGGCCAGATCTAATGAGACATACTGAAAAGCCTAGCAAACTACACAGCATGCCGTGACTGTTGAGGACAGTGTTGCTGGCAGACAGGACTGTCTGTACCACCCTGACAACTCAGGTACAGAAGCCTACAAATGGCAACAGTAATTTAAATAACTTCACTTCAAATTGTGTCCTTTTTTTGTTGTGTCTGACTATGTGTGGTGCAACTTACTTTCCCTTTCCCCCACCTTTTCCTCAGAAAGATAAAGCAGCAGTCTTTCAGATATGGCATGCTAATGTGATCTACCCATTCCCTCTGGAGAAGGGCAAGGTAGGACAGAGAGTAGCTACCTATCTTTAAAAAAAAAAACCATATGGTTTCCGAGGCCGAAAATCTTTACGGAAGCAGACTGTCACATCTTTATCCCATAGAGCGGCTGGTGAGTTCAAACCACCGACCTTTCGGTTAGCAGCTGAGCATCTAACCACTGCACCACTAGGTCTCCTTAGCTGCTTATAGAGCACTCTAAAGGCTGCCACAAAATTAGGTGGTCCAGCTAAGACTGTTGGTGGAAACAGTCTGAGGCACATCTGGAGGAATGCTACACAATTCTAGCAGCAGAGCCAACAGAAGATTAGTCAGGGAGGGCACATGCATTCTCTCAATAATTCTGTTATCCTTAAAAAGCTCCCTCTTAAATGACTCTGTACTAGAAAGGCTGAAAGAAAATGGGACAGGCTGGAACTTACTTCCCAGTTTTGCCTGACATGGTTGCACTACTTGATTTTCATATACTTATACCACCTGTAATACTTCTTAATGACAAAAGACAAGAAAATCTGTTGTGCATAGCAAGTTGAAGATATTCTCAAATTCCTCACCTTTTATTTCTCTTGAGGAGCATTCTAACTTGACCTGTCACATAAAAAGAATTATCATTGTTCTATTTGGCTCTTACCTATATTCAATGGCTCTGGTGTAATAGATAATAGCAAGAGCAAATCTTTCTTTGGAAAATTCTTCATTTCCTTTTATTTTCATTATTTCTCCTTGCTGAAAAACCAAGGTGAAGAAGACCCATCAATTAACTCCAAAGACAGTCAAGAACCCCAATACCTATGAAAAATGGGTTTGGGTTTCTGTCTCTGATATTAGAAATAAACTGGGAGATAACTTACATAGAAAATGATAATGAAATACCATTTTGGTATATATATTTAAAGAAACTTGTCTCTAATGACAACACTAACTTCGTTAAAATATTAAAAAGTAAACAAAACCATCACATTAAGAATTTACTAACAATTCCCTTGTGCACAGTATTTGAGAGGTTTACTTTTACGTTTATCTTAGGCCTGCCATATGACACAGAAAAAAACATTCAAGGTAGAATTTTAATTTTAGGTTAGCAAATATGACATATAGGCAGTCTCCGGTTTACAAACAAGATCTATTCCTAAGTGTGTCTTTGTAAGTATTTGTAGGTAAGTCAGAACATGTGCATATGGTTCTCATTTAGCCTTACTATAGTGCAAGAAAAGGCTCAAAGCCTTTTCAATGATTTAAAAGCTGCACGCACAGCAAGTGAAGTTGATTGTGATGAAGAATTTGCTGACAGTAAGGGTTGGTTCAGTTGTTTCAAATTGAGGGCAACTTTGCGTAACATTAAAGGGCAAGTATGAATTGTCAGTGGGACTTATTGTAGTCAATAACCAGAGTGCTTAAAAAAAAGAAAAGACTCAAAAAGATACAGGAATGCTGTTTAGATTAATTGCTAAAGTAAATTAAGCAATAAACTGTTAGGAATATATATATGTGAGTTGGTACAGATATAACCAAAACTTTTCATTTTCAAAACAAATTTTAAAAAAACTTCTAAAATAAATTATCTAGATCATATCCATGGTGTTAGTGAATTCAATAGAATATTAAATGTTCTCCTAAACCCTTTTGTAAAAACAGAGCTAAAGTC
>NW_004444181.1:1211864-1220720 GCF_000243295.1 Trichechus manatus latirostris
TATAATATTATACTTTCTAAAGAATTTATAAGGAGCCCTGGTGGCGCAATGGTTAAGAGCTTGGCTGCTAACTGAAAGGTTGTTGGTTCGAACCCACCAGCTGCTTCGCGGAAGAAAGACCTGGCGATCTGCTCCTGTAAGGATTACAGCCCAGGAAACCCTATGGGGCAGTCCTACTCTGTCCTATAGAGTCACTGTGAGTTGGAATTGACTCAATGGCACACAACAACAAACTTACATGCTTCTTACAATATATTACATGTAACAAATAATATACTTAAAAAAATTAAAAACCAGATAAAATGATGTGGAAAAGATTACTTTCATTGCTTGCTGTGGATCTAAATAGTTTTTACTTCTAGCATTTAAAAAAAAACAACTTGTTTATTATTAGATTAGTTGTAGTTACAACAAATGCTGTTATAACATATTCCAAACAGGGCCCATAACTAACTCAAGTCAATTCAATAAATATTATTGAGCACCTACATATACCAGGCACAATAAAAATGTATGAAAACAAGAACCTGCATAACTACTTTCTAAAATGTATGTCATAAAATGAATCAGTTAAAATGTCTCTATTCAACATTTTGGCTCTCAGGAATGAAATGTTAAAATGAGAAGTTATCTGAAATACTATTCTTGTAAAAATTTAATAAACTAATTAAAATGCATCAGATAATAACAAACTTTATGTCAAAAGTCGACTAGGGCTAATTATCCGTATTTTAAGCTGTACTGTAAAAAAGATTTCACAAAATGGTTAAAAAAAAAAAAACTTAATTGCAATAAAAGTATAGCTAAGCCTTTATTTAGCCAAATACATTTGTGTTCAAGACAAAAGGAGTGCCTAAAATCTAAGATTCAAGAAAGGATTTCAGAAGATCCCTAAATAAAGTAATATTAAGGGACAGAAAGATTATAGGAGGAAAGCCTGCACTTTGGAATCTGAGACCTGACTTCCCATCTAGGCTCTGCTACTTACTAGACTACAGAAATATCACTTAACCTCTCAGAGCCTTAGTTCACTCATTTCTAAAATAGGGACAATAACAGCTACCTTGCAGGGCTATTACAACAAAGAACAGAGAGAATATACAGCGTCAGAAATAAACCCGTTATAGGTGCCCAATGCATGATACTCTCTCTTTCCACTGTAAAACCCAGTAAATAATTAAAGGCCTCCAGAACAACAAAGAAAACAACCTCTATCGGTGTAATACATCCCAGGTGTTTAGTAAATCTATCAGAAAAAGCTGTCTTCATATTTAAGCTTAATCTCTCTCTAACTCTAGGGTCAACAGTATAAAATTTCAGTGGAGATAACAGATTATTGGTCATCATCTACTAAAGAGCCAAACATTTCCTGACTCAAGATTCCTACTGGTATATTATAAAAACACTGCTAACATTCAAATGCTTCAAAGAAAAACATTTCACAAAGTAAAATACATATATATATACTGCAGTTTCATCAGACATAAAAATAACATTCATCAGGAAAATAAAAATATTATAATCTTATCATCTGTTACTCATTTCTCTTATGAATGAGAATATATAAGACCCAGATGTGGTCTCTTTCTTGGGTGTTATATATAATAGCATATAACATCAATTTGGTAGGTATTTTTTTTAAAGGTATAATGTCATAAAAAGCATTAGAACAGGAAATGTGGAATAAAACTACAAAATTAAAGTTCTCTTATTCAGACATACATAAAAAAAGGAAAACTTTTTTTTAATCGTAAAATAAATAGAAATCACATTATTTACACATTCCCTTTCCCAAATAATGTCTTTAAAAACTGAGTCAAGTAACAATTTAAAGCACTTATACTTACATTCAGTAAAGAAAATACTTAACATAGGCCAACAATTTTCAAGTGATTGTAATTTAGACAGAAGTGTTATATCGCCTACAAATTTTACCCAATTCACAGCCTCTTCAACTGCCAGAATTTTCTGTTTTAAAAACAGAGATAAAGAATGGGATTTCAGTATTGATTTTAAATTTGGCATGTGGCATTGGCAGCTTATTTTATTTAGTAGTTCAGATCCATAATACAAAACTTGTATGAATCCCACATTTTCATTACTCTAGTATGCAACCTAATTACCGTATGAGTTAACAGGTACCAACAGCTTACAACTTCAGGTGACCTCAGGCCACCATCAGAGTTCAAGATGCTTCTGCACTGATTCCAGACCCGGAAGTTCAGGTCTGCAGCCTGGCCAGAGAGGCTGCCCTGGGTAGCAGAAGAATGCAGTAATACAAGATGGATGGGGGGGGTCTCAGCTCTCGTCTAAACTAGAACCTCCATCCTTAGAATTAGCCCAAGGTTAAGCGTATAGATTAAGGTTCACCAAAGGGAATATGTATTTTACATGGTTTATGTGACAAATCGAAGAATAAGGAGATACACAAGAGGACACAGCTGGGTAAATGGGACCTCGGGACAGTGACCTTCATGAAATATCGAGTTCACAGAAATGTTCCTGATACCTCAGATGTCTAGAATAACTTACAAATTAAGTACCTGAGTTATCAATGTTGGTATCAGGCTTAAGGGAAACATGTAGATGTTTATGTCACCAGTAGCATTAAAAATTGGTTTATCATCATATCTGGAGATTAACTATTAATTATATATCAAAAAATGTTCATACCAGGGACCTAATAATTTCATTTGGTGGAACCTATACCAGGTAAGTAACCTAAAAAGAGAAAAAAGAATTAACTTGTACAAGGGAAAGATTAGTCCAAAGGACTAATGGACCACAACTACCACGGCCTCCACCAGACTGAGTCCAGTACAACTAAATGGTGCCCGGCTACCACCACTGACTACTGTGACAAGGATCACAACAGAAGGTCCTGGACAGAGCTGGAGAAAAATTCTAACTCACAAAAAAAGGTGAGATTTACTGGCCTGATATAGACTAGAGAAACCCTGAGAGTATGGCCCCCAGACACTCTTTTAGCTCAGTAATGAAGTCACTCCCGAGGTTCACCCTTTGGCCAAAGATTAGACAGACCCACAAAACAAAATGAGACTAATGGGGCACAACAGCCCAGGGACAAGGACTAGAAGGCAGGAGGGGACGGGAAAGCTGGTAATAGGGAACCCAAGGTCGAGAACAGAGAGTGTTGACATGTCGTGGGGTTGTAAACCAATGTCACGAAACAATATGTGTACTGTTTATAAACGAGAAATTATTTGTTCTGTAAACCACCTAAAGTACAATATAAAAAAAAATTCCTTTGGAATTTTTGTTCCTTTGGAATAAAAAAAAAAGAATTGTACAAAGATGCTCAAAATTATACTACATATATGTGTAAAAAAATGAAAATGACTCATATCCCCAGAATCAGGAGACTTCTTAAGCAAGATACAGAAATCAACACTGCCAAATACTACATATAAAATATGGATTCAACACATGGGGAAATGAGCAGTGAGATGAATGTCATTTATTCACAGTGGTTGTGCAGGGTTCCCGCATTTAACACTTACATTTTCTATTTTGTAACCAATTCTCAGTAAGCTTCCAATAAAGAATGAATCATTCTGCAAAACAAAAAAGAACAAGATACATGTGTCTTTCCTTACTCAATTATACTTGAATTTTCTAGTGGAAAAAATTTCTATATTTTAGGAAAACTATTATATATATGTAGTAGTCTTCTTCCCACAAGTACTTTCATGCCCAATTTACCCCTTAAGGGGCCTGAAACAAGAACTGAGAAATGGTCTTATACAGGGCTGTAATGATGAAATGATTTAGTATAACTTTACATGTATGAGTTTTTAAAGTTCACTACACTCAGATTTTTTATAAAGTTACATTGGCTGATGTAAGTTACTGCAAAGAATTACCAGCAGAAAATAAACATCAGAATGCCTTTTCTAAATTTGTCTGCAACTGAAACAGTACCAAGAAAATCACTCGGCTCCATAAACAACTGAAATAAAAACTACTGAACGGCTTTTTAAGAAAGAAAAAAAAAACAAAACAACCCTTAATCAAAACCTTCTGAAAACAGACATGATAAACTCTACCCCAAGGACAAAAATATTTGTTGCAGTAACAATGAATGTGGTGTCTTTTTACATTAGGAAACAGAAGCCATCATTTTGATCATGTAATAGACTGTGATGTATTCCACTTTTTATCCTTCTGTGACAAGCAGCAGTCCTGGCCCCCATCATGTCATATCAGAACTATAACAACAGCCATCTACCCAATCTCAAATACTGAGCACAAACTCATCAATAGCAAGCAGAATAAACCAGTTGCCGTTGAGTCAATTCTGACTCATGGCAACCCCGTGTGTATCAGAATAGAACTGTGCTCCATAGGGGTTTCAACCGCTGATTCTTCAGAAATAGATCTCTAGGCCTTTCTTCTGAGGTGCCTCTGGGTGGACTCAAACTGCCAACCTTTTGGTGAGCAGCCGAGCATGTTAATCATCTGCACCACCCAGGACTCCAAATAGCAGAATAGTCTCAGGTTAATTGAAACTAAAATCATGCTACAAATTAGTAACATGAGCCTGACACCATATATTCTTTACATAGGAAATTTAAAAACTGCATTCTATCACTTACCACAACTTTCTTTGCCAAATCCACAATATCTTCCATCAACTCAATATGTTGTAATTTCGCCAAACTTAACTCACAAGCACGAGAATTACTTAAAGACAAATTAATTTTTTTTAAAGATTAGGAACTCATAGATAAAAATTCATTAAAATTTACACTTAAGATTTAGATACCTATAAACTATTATAACTCAATTTAAAATACTGAAGAAAAATTAAGTTCTTTGCTTCTTCACTCTAAGTAATAATTGTTTATTAAGTAGACAAAATACTATTCCTTTATTCTCTTCTGTACTACAACATTAATATTTATAAACAGCATATTAAATTTTCCTGACTTGGCTTCAAGTCTACCATCTAATGCTATTCAGAATTTCATTCATTATAATGTTATAATGATCATTCATTCATATCCAAATCCCAAGTATTCACTTTTTCTACCTTCATCTATTAAACAAGAGTCAAGCTGAACAGCAGACCAGAACGAGACCTAAGCCTTGCACTGCACTTGGCATTCCTCGTATGAGGCAGCATGCCTGTTACTGTTCATACGAAAGGAACAACATAGAGTCACTTACTTGGCCTCCATACAAGGATGCAGTTGTGTTAACAGAGAACCATTCTGATGATGAAACAGAAGTGGCCAGAAGATAAATACTTTAATGGCATCACAGTACTCTTTCAGGACAGAAACTGGTTTACTACACCATATACGGCAGATGTCAAATTCTTAAGTTTAAAAAAAAAAAGTTTTAAATCAATATTTTCACCTCATTTTGGAATGAATCAAGACTGTTAGTAGGAAAAAGGCAAAAATGGATATGGAAAGGCAAGACACCCAGACTAGGATGAATATATCTTTAATCTGTTAGATATTAAGTACATTTAAGTGTTGACTAAAACTCTATTTTAACGAAGAATAGCTTTGTTTCCTCAGTGAAAAAGAATAAATTTTAAAAAGACATATATCAAATCTGTTATGTTGTGAATAGTAAATCTCCCTTTATAGTCTTTCAAACATTTAGCATTAAAATACCAAAGTACTCACCCAAGTTTTTCTCACTTCGGGTATAATCTTTACAGTGCAT
Source organism: Trichechus manatus latirostris (assembly GCF_000243295.1). Taxonomy (NCBI): domain Eukaryota; kingdom Metazoa; phylum Chordata; class Mammalia; order Sirenia; family Trichechidae; genus Trichechus; species Trichechus manatus. The sequence goes on from NW_004444181.1 coordinate 1,217,565, forward strand.
ACCCTAAAAAGAAGAAAAGTATTCTGATTTGTATCTAGTAAAATGCAAAAGTATAGTTCTTGATTTTTACTCTAAGAGACTCGGTACCAAAATTAAAAATTTCATTGCATATCTGCATATACACTTTGAACACATCTTCAACCAATGAGTCTTTAAAAGGCCTTTTCCACAAAGCTTCCCGAGTTTGTCTCGGTAGCTCCCGCCGAGAGCTTTTCTAATCTCCAGTCAGCAAACAACTTTTACCATCATGCATTCTCGACCATTCCCTTCTGAAATCCCCTCTTCAAAAGTACGTATACCTCCCTATAAAAACCTATGTACCAAAAACATCCTTACTCATATATCTCCAAATCAGAAAGCCTTTAAGAAGATACTGCTAAAACTAAACTAGCAAACCTACTTACCACCCCATCACTGTAAACTTCAGTCAAACGAACCGAATTATGGGTTACTGATCCAGGAGCAGATTCCAAGTCCTCCACATAAGAGCAATCTTCTAACAAGGCATAATCCGCCATAGTGAGATCTTCCAGGTTCAAATCATCCATAGTGCTTGATCTTAAGTAAACAACAGAAACTCCAATCAGTAATTAAATCCTTTGAGACTATATGAGAAGTGGTTTTCCTGACCTCTGTGTTTTATGGTATATTAGAAAAATACTTGGAACCTATGCCGCAAGGAAATAACTCTAACCAGAACACTGAGCTCTAAAAGATTCTAATCCCCATTCTGCTGCTCTTCTTCCTGACTCTCTCCAAATATCAGTTTAATCTATTTCTTCCTTTTTTTAGTTCACACATTCATCATCTCTACACCGCATTTATCTGTTTGAATGTCCCCTTTAGACGAAAAATCATCAAGGGTATCTTGTTCATCTACGTATCCCTGGCTATTATTTAACATAGTACCTAGCACATGGGGATGGTTGTTGTTAGGTGTTATGATTTCAACTCATAGCCACCCCATGGGATACAGCAGAACTGTCCCATAAGGTAGGCTCTCAAGTTAAGTGTTTGCTGAAAAAAAAGACATCTTTCTACTGCTGCCCTCTTAACTTCACTGCTTTTACTGCGTTCTGTGAAATATGCCATTCCAGTGTCCACAAGCTCTGCTACATTCTCAGCCTCTTGGCCTAAGTCCTGACTCCCCTAAGAAAACTGTTTCCTATCAGCTGCTCATATCCTCCTATCCATCTCTCAGTGTTTCTGTCTTGGGCAAACAGGCAGGGCTGGGATGGTAAAGGGTGAGTTTGTCAATTTCCTAACTCCCCCAGGGCTGCATCCAAGCCTTCCAACCTGTAACAAACCCTCCTAATAACACTCTCACAACTACTACAGTTCATAATCAGTTCTGCTAGACTGCAAAGGGAAGAAAAAACCCTCACATTATCAAAGGCCAAGTTTTAAAAATAATTATTTCAACAGAGGGAAAGGAGTTAGGACTGGAGTTTCAGACTAAACTTTTTCCCTGAAGGAATTTCAAAAATAAAAGATTCTTATAACTATGCAAGCACAGCTACAAAACCTAAATAGCACTGAAAAATTCAGCATTTTATTACTTCTAACTCCTGCCCAAGCAATGGTTTTCTTTTCCTATCACCACCAGCACATCATTAATACCATTTCTTATATACTTTTACTTCACCACCATTATCCCACCATTGTTAGGATAAGCAAAGTTCCTTTTTTCCTGAGTAAGAGCATCACTGTCAGACCCTGAAATACAAATCTATTTCTTTAATCCTTATAATGTACAATTTTCTGTATAAAAACCTCAGAATATCAGAACTGAAAAACAACAATCTTCCTAAAAAACTATTTGTACTATCTGTCACATATTGCACTAAGTGTTTTACATACATTAATTATTTCATTTAATCCTCACAGCCATTCTTCTTGGCAGGTCTAATTATCATTGTCCCCACAGTATAGAGTGTTTTCCTAACTAAGTAATTTATTCAAAGTTGCCAAGCTAGGAAGGATTCAAACTCAGGTCTTCCAATTCTAGTCTGTCTCTCAAAAACTATGTTTCACTACATCTACCTTTCCTTGTCATTGTCACCTATTTACCTCTTGGTTATTCTCATGTTTAAGAACACTGGCAACTAGTTCACAGTGATCCTCTCTCTCCTCCAAATACCATCATCATCCGAGCTGCAAGTAGATGACCCCCTCAGAACCCTAGCCTTGTGGTTTAACTACCTCAGCCAAAATGAACTTCACTGCCACCACATCTCAGGTAACTCCCCAGGTCTAAACCAGTTTTTAAATCTTTAACTCTGAGCAGATCCTCTGTGACTATGGCCAAGAGCTATTCTGGTTCATGTCTGCCCTATCTCCTACCACACCCATTCTCCAACCTCATCAAGAACTCTTCTCTGTCTCATTCTAATCCTGCATCCTCATTCACTTTAAGTTTCTGACAATTTGGTTTACACTTCTACCATTCAGGGAAACTGCTTTCAATAAGGTCATTAATGACTTTCTGCAATAAATTGGTTAGTGTCTGGAACTTCACCTATTCTGGATCACCAGTTTTCCAGAGTTTAGGGAATTTAAATCCAAAAGTGAACAACAGGGGAAAAAAAAAGATAGTTTAGCATCCAAAATATGGCACACAATATGGGACATATGTTATCTTAGAAATACATATATACTTTTAAAATCATTTGTCTTCCTTTTTTCCTACATAAATACTACAGAAAGTCAGAAACCATCACATCCCACATTATCATCATCATGACATCGGTTACAATACAATTAATGTGCTCACACCCATCAGATTGAGCCACTGTGACATCGTGCTGGTCATTCACCGTCTGGCAGATGTCACCAATACCACACACTACGCCAAATGTACTGTAATCATGACACTCGTGTAATTTTTATTTTCTATCTCAATTACAGAAGTGATGTGGCATGGTGGTTAAAAGTACAGATTCTGGAAGCAGACCGCCTGGGCCTGAATCCTGCCTCTCTCATTTCCCGAGTGTGTGATCTTGGACAACTATTTCAGTTACCTCATATAACAACAGATGAGAATACTACTACCTACCTGATTAATCAGTTAACACGCGTAAAGTGCCTGAAACAGTGCATGACATAAACGAAATGCTATAAATACCAGCTATCACTAATAATATTAATATTAGATGA
>NW_004444181.1:1222009-1223217 GCF_000243295.1 Trichechus manatus latirostris
TTCCAATCTTGGCGTCTTCTAAAACTTTGATCAAGGCATTCTACTGCTTAAAATCATTCAATAGCTTCCCTTCATTTTCAAATTAAATCCAAACTCCCTAGTATAGTGTAGAAGGCCTTTTGTGATCCTGCTCCTGCTTTTATCTCCAGTCACTCCACGGCATAGCTTGGGTTGAAGGCAGCCATACCCAACTGCTTGTCATTCCTAAAACAAACCTTATTCTGCAGTTTCTGATGCCAACCATTCCTTAATACTCATCTCGAAGAAGCAGATCCTGATCTTGCCACTAACACCAAGTTTATTTTTGCACCTCTTCTCTGTAAACCCACAGCACCATGAGCATATCTCTTTGACAGCAGTCTTCACACCATCTGGTCATCACAGGTTTACCTCATCCTGACTTGCTAGCTCAATATTTTCCCAAATCTTTTATTCACAAAGTAAAAAAAACTTTGCCAAATCCACTTGCCACCTATATTACTATTTACTTAATTGTTCTTTAACTCAACTTTTAACTTCAGTAAACTTGTTTCAATAGAAAATTTGACAGCACCAAGAAATTCTATGTTTGGCATGAAATAATTTTTTTTCTCATGCAAACTAAAATAGACATACCACTAAAACTAAATATTAAAATAAAGGACTTCTGCTCCCATCAGTAATAGTAAATTAGATACTCTGGGGGACTCTACCACTACAAAAAAAAAAAAAAAAAAAAAAGAGTCTAGATTTTTAAAAATACTTTTTGATGTTTTGCTGAGTTCAAAGGAATAGGGGAAACAGTTCAAGCCACTCTTTCCCCCAAAAGCAACAAACCTGCAGCTAGAAACCAACATTGGCAGCCAAGAGCTAGAAGTAGTCGTGCCAAGCAGCAGTGCCAAACGCGAAGTGAGGGAACTGAAAAGCGGTCCCAGGTTAAAGTCCCTGGGTACCAGCCAAAGCTGATACAAACCCTTTTAAGAAGAAAAGCATCACCAAATTAACCTCTGAAAAGTCCAACAGAGAATGATCAATCAAACAGAAGCTCATAATAAAAGCTCACCAAGCACAAGAGATGACAAGACACAATAAGAGAGACAACAGAAAAAACAAACTGAAGATTCTGACCGCCCAAGGACATAAGACATTAGAATTGCCAGATATAGTCTACAGGATTGCTTATAGATTCACAAAAATGAAAAAGCAATATAAGACCATGAAGAATGACT
>NW_004444181.1:1224716-1225984 GCF_000243295.1 Trichechus manatus latirostris
AAAAAAATTAATAAAGATAAAGACAGTCTTAACAAGATTTGTAAGCTTGAGCTAATGAATATACAATTAGAGAATGCAGTCTTCCCAAGAACACATGTAACAGTTACAGTAATTCACTATGTACAAGGCCATAAAGCAAGGGCAAACAAAATTTTTTTAAAAGATAAAATACAGACCACACTCTCTGCAACAAAATTAAGAAATCAATAACAAAAAGAAAATAATTTTAATAGAGAAACATTTGAAAACTTTAAAACACATGTAGAAATTTTAAGGATTTAAATTCAATTAAAGATAAGAACACAAGGAAAATTAATCAATACAATAAACATCATTTTAAGAATTTCTAAATAACTCATAAGAAATCAAAATGGAAATTTAAAAATACTTCACATTAGTGAAAACACTAAAAAACTAAATCACGTTTATAATCTGACAAACTAAACCGTGTGGCATAAAGAAAAATAGTACTTTGAGAAGTTTATAGCTTTAAACGATACTAGGAAATAGGGAAGACGGCAAATTAATGAGTTCAGCATGTAATTTAAGTTAGAAAAATAATACAAGTATGCAAAAAAAGTAAAAAGAATGAAATAACAAGAGGAGAAAAAAATCAATGAAGCCAACGGTCAATTTATCAAAAAGATACAACACATTATAAACATATATGCACCTAACCTCAGAGCCCCAAAATACATAAAGCAGACACTGACAGAATTGAAGGGAGAAAGACAGGTCTAAAATAATAGTTGGGGACTTTAATATACCACTTTCCATAACGGACAGAACTATAAAGAAGACCAATAAACAGAAGGCTTGAACATCACTTATTAACCAACTAGACCTTACAGACATATATTGAACACTCCACCCAACTACACCACAATATACATTCTTCTCCAGTGCACATGGGTCGTTCTCCAGGATAGATCATATCTTAGAACACAAAGCAAGTCTCAATAAAGTTAGAGAAACTGAAATCATTCAGAGTACCCTTCCAATCACAATAGGATGAAACCAGAAATTAATAACAGAAGGAAAACTGGAAAATACACAAATATGTGCAAATTAAACAACACAGTAAGAAGCAACCACTGGTTCAAAGAAGAAATCAAGAGAAAAATCAAAAAATACTTAGAGGCGAATGAAAACGAAAACACAACGTACCAAAGCCTATGGGATGCAGCAAAGGCAGTACTCAGGGAAATTAATAGCAATAAATGCCTAAATTAAAAAAGAAAAATCCCCGATCAATAGCATAACTCTAC
>NW_004444181.1:1227322-1229916 GCF_000243295.1 Trichechus manatus latirostris
TGCAGATGAGATCATCCTGTTGTTGTTGTGTGCTGTCAAGTTGATTCCAACTCATACCGATCCTATAGGACAGAGTAGAACTGCCCCACAGGGGTTCCTAGGCTATAATCTTTATGGGAGCAGCTCACCAGGTCTTTTCTCCTGCGGAGCCACAGGTGGGTTCAAACCGCCAACCTTTCAGTTAGCAGCCAAGTGCTTAACCATCGCGCCACCAGAGCTCCCTGACTTGATCCTATACACAGAAAATCCTAAAGAATCCACAAGAAAGCTTTTAGAGCTAACAGAGTACTTCAGCAAAGCTGCAGGCCACAAGGTCAACACATTAAGTATCAGTTAAGTTTACATACATCAGCAATGAGAAATTTGAGGAGGAAATTAAGAAAACAATTCCATTTACAATAGCATCTAAAAGAATAAAACACCTAGAAATAAATTTAATCGTGGATGTAACAGATTTATACAAAGAAAATTATAAAAGACTGCTGAAAGAGATTAAAGAACACCTAAATAAAATGGCAAGATATTCCACATTCATGGATTGGAAGAAATTGTTAAGATGACAATACTATGCAAAACGATCTATAGATTCAACGCAATCCCCATCAAAAGTCCAAAGGCCTTCTTTACAGAAATAGAAAAACCCATCCTCAATTTTATATGAAATGATTAAGAAGCCTCAAATAGCCAAAGCAAATTTGAAGAAAAACAAAGTAGGAGGACTCACACTTCCTGCTCTCAAAACATAATACACAGCCATAATAAAACAGTCTGATACTGGTATAATAATAGATACAGAGACCAATGGAATAGAAATGAGAGTCCAGAAATAAATCTATACATCTACGGTCAGCTGATTCTTGACAAGGGTGCTAAGTGCATTCAATGGGGAAGGAAGGGTCTCTTTAATAAATGGTGCTGGGAAAACTGAATTTCAACATGCAGAAGAATGAATCACGATCCATGCCTCACATCGTACACAAAAAATGAATTCAAAACAGGATCAAAGACCTAAACGTGGAAACTAAAACCATAAAATCCTTAGAAGAAAATATAAGGGTGTGGCTGCAGGGCCTAGTTTTTTCTTACGACGGAATATCAGATATAACAAAAGCATGAGAAGCAGAGAACAAAATAAATAGGACCTCATAAAAATTAAATATTTTTGCTCATCAAAGAACTTTATCAAAAAAGTGAAAAGAATCTACAAACTGAGAGAAAAATTTCAGGAACCATATATCCAATAAGGGTCTAATATCCAAAACACATATAAAACTTCTACAACTTAACAAGAAAAAGACCAAAACCCAGTCAAAAAATGGACAAAGGACTTGAACAGACATTTCGTCAAAGAGAATATTCAAACTGTCAACAAGCACATGAAAAGATGCTGAACATCATTAGCCATTAAAATCCACTGCCAACAGGAGGGGACAGGAAAGCTGGTGACAGGGAACCCAAGGTTGAGAAAGGACAGTGTTGACATGTTGTAGGGTTGTTAACTATTGTCATAGGGCAATACCTGTACTGTTTAATGAGAAACTATTTTGTTCTGTAAACCTATATCTAAAGTACAAAAAAAAAAAAAAAGAATTATCTATGTGAGATTAAATTGACAACAGCAACTCAAAAGGTTTGATGGGAAGCCTAGGGGACAGTGAGTTGAAGACAATGGTGATGGAATAATTTGGAATAGGATAGTAAGAATAGTAGCACAACTAGAAGAACGTAATCGATGTCACTGAATTGTACACGTAGAAATTTTTGAAATGGTGTATCTTTGGCTACGTATATTTTCACCAGAAAAGAAAAAAGGTCCTCCAAGGTCAAGAAGGGAGAGTGCTGACATGTCGTGGGGTTGTTAACCAATGTCATAAAACAATATGTGTACTGACTGTGTAATGAGAAACCATTTGTTCTATAAACCTCCACCTAAAGTACAATAAAAAAAATTAAAAAAAAAACAAAAAACCCTGTTGCCATCAAGTCGATTCTGACTCATAGCGACCCTATACAACACAGCAGAACTGCACCATAGGGTTTCCAAGGAGCGGCTGCTGGATTCCAACTGCCAACATCTTTTGGTTAGCAGCCTGAGCTCTTAACCACTGTGCCACTGGGGCTCCCATTAGCCATTAGAAAGATACAAATCAAAACCACAACAATACCATTTCACTCCCTCTAGGATGGCTAAAATAAAAAAAGGAAAATAAATGTTGGCAAGAACGTGAAAAAAACTGGACCCTTATCGGGCGCCCACTCGAAGGCAGCTAACAACACCAACAACAATCCATTCCTGGTGGGTTTGCAAAATGGTACAGGTGCTGTGGAAAACAGTTTTCCAGTTCCTCGAAAATTTAAACATAGACTACCATATGACCCGGCAATTCCAATCCTAGGTATATACCCAAGAGACTTGAAAGCAGTGACGCAAATAGATACACGTACACCAATGTGCACTGCAGCACTATTCACGGTAACCAAAAGGTGGAAACAATTAAGTGTCCATCAACAGACGAAAGGATAAACAAAATGTGGTACAACCATACAATGAATACTGCTCAGCCATACAGATAAATGAAGTCCTGATATATGCT
>NW_004444181.1:1230455-1232588 GCF_000243295.1 Trichechus manatus latirostris
ATGAGAAGACAGAGAGGGTCAGGAGCTGGTTGAATGGACACGGGAAATCCGGGGTGGAAAGGAGGAGTGTGCTGTCACAGTACAGGGAGAGTAACTAGGGTCACATAACAATGTATGTATAAATTTTTGTATGAGAGACTAACTGGAATTGTAAACTTCCACTTAAAGCACAATTAAAAAAAAAAAATCACCTATATGAGACCAAGCAGTCAACAATTACTTTAAAATAAAGATGAGACTGTAAGGGGGCAGGCAACTCAATTAATGGAAACAGAACAACCAGAATGGAAATAATTAGAATGTTCACACATTGTGAAGAACGTAACCAAAGTCACTGAACAATTTGTGTAGAAACTGTTGAATGGGAACCTAAACTACTCTGTAAACCTTCACCTAAAACACAATATTTAAAAAAAAATATGCTAAATGAAGTAAGTCACTCATTAAAGGACAAAATACTATATAATCTCACTTATATACAATAATCAGAATAGGCAAATGTATAAACAAAATGTATAAAGTCTATTAGTAGTTACCAGGGGGAGTCACTGTTTAGGAAAACAGTGAGTTTCTGTTTATGGTGATAGGAAATTTCGCAATGATTATGGGTGATGGTTGCACAACGTGATTAATGGCACTAAATTGTACATTTCAAAAATATGGAAATAGAAAAAAATAAAATGGTACCCAAACTGGGAAGGAGGATGTAAAACTATCCCTTTTCACAGTGACATGATCCTATATACAGAAATCCCCAAAGATTCCACAAGAAAGCTTTTAGAGCTAATAAATGAATTCATCAAAGTGGCAGCACAGAAGGACAACACACAAAAATCAGTCAGATTTCTATATATCAGTAATGAGGAAGCTGAAAAATAAGAAAATACCATTTACAACAGCATCTGAAAGAATAAAGTACGTAGGAATAAATTTAACCAGGAATACAAAGTCTTGTACACTGAAAACTACAAAACATCACTAAGAGAAATCAAAGACGGCCTAAATAAATGGAAGGGCATTCCACATTCATGGATTGGAAGGCTTAATTATAATTAATTTATAGATTGCTTTATAGATGTCAATACTACCCAAGGCAATCATAAATTTAATGCAATCTCCTTCAAAATTCCAAAAGCCTTCTTTGCAGAAATGGAAAAGCCAATCCTCAATTTTGTATGGAAGGGCAAGGTACCCAAAACAGCTAAAGCAATCTTAAAAAAGAATAAAGTAGGAGGATTCACACTTCCCAATTTCAACACAAACTACAAAGCTACAGTCATCAAAACAGCCTGGTACTGGTATAACAACAGACATACAGACCAGTGGAAAAGAGTCCAGAAATAAACCCATACATTCATGTTCAACTGATTTTTGACAAGGGTGATCGTCTATTCAGATGGGAAAGAAGAGTGTCTTCAATAAATCGTGCTGAAAAAACTGGATTTCCACATGCAGATGAATCAGGATCTGTGCCTCACATCATATACAAAAACCAATTCAAAATAGATCCAGGACCTAAACGTGGGAGCTAAAACCATAAAACTGTCAGAAGAAAACATAGGGGTAGGTGTGACTACGGGACCTAATTTTTAACAATGAATGATCAGTTATGACACCAAAAGTACAAGTAACAAAGGATAAAATAGATGAATGGGATCTCGTAAAAATCAAAACACTTTGTTCAAAGAACTTTATCAACAAAGTGAAGAGACAACCTACAGACTGGGAGAAATTTTGGGGAACCATGTGTCTGATAAAGATCTAATATCCAAAAACACGTAATAAAAAAACCAACCTCCTGTAATTTAACAACAAAAAGACAAGCCCAAAATTTAAAAACTGAGCAAAGGATTTAAACAGACATTTCAGCAAAGAAGACATACAACTGGCCAACAAGCACGTGAAAAGATGCTCAACATCATTAGCCATTTAGAAAAAGCAAACCAAACTCATTGCAGTCGAGTCGATTTGATTCTGACTCACAGCCATTAGAGAGAGATGCAGATCAAAACTACAATGAGATACCGCTTCACCCCCACTAGGGTGCTATGATCAAAAAAACAGAAAACAGGTTTTGGCAATGATGTGGAGAAACTGAAACCCTTATCCACTGCTGACAGGAATGCACAATGG
>NW_004444181.1:1233243-1234433 GCF_000243295.1 Trichechus manatus latirostris
CAAAAGTTAATCCTTTACAAGATTAATAAACTAAACAAACTTTTGGCAAGATTGATGAAGAAAAAGAGGAGTCATGCGTAAATAACATTCAAAATTTAAAAAGAGAACATAACTACAGATAAAACGGAGATTAAAAAGGAAATTAAGACAATACCATGAACTTGATGGCAATAAATTTCAAAATTTTGTTGAAATGGACAAATTTCCAAATTTACCTAAACCAACTGAGAAATTGAAAACCTCAACAGCCCTAAAACTATTCTACTAATTACTATTAAACTATTCATAATTTACAATTCTTCACAAAGAAAACATTAGGCCCAAATGATTTTACAGGTAAGTTCTACCAAACTTTTAAGAAACAAATCATTCCAATTCAAACTCTCCCAGGGAACAGATAAAGAGGAACTCCTTTAACTCACTGTATAAGGCCAGTGCTAACTTTACTGCCAAAATCAGACATGACAGTTAATAAAGAAAAATGACAGCACTGCATTCGTAAAGATACAAAAATCTTAAATATTAGCAAACTCAAACTAGTAGCGCACAAACAAGATAATTCATTAAAAACAATCTGGGTTATCTCAGGAACGCAAGAATGAGTTAAGAATTTAAAAATCTTAATTTAACATTTAACACATTAAACCAGAAAAACCACAAGATATTCTCCACAGGTGCAGGAAGGCATGTGACAAAATTGCAAACAAAGCCTTTCCTAACTTAATGAAGGGTATCTACAAAAACTCACAGCACTCATCATTCTTAACGGGGAAACATGAACTTTAAAGTCTGGAACAAGACATGTATGGCCATTATAATCACTTGTGATGAACCACCAAAATCGCTTCTATTGAACAGAGATCTAAAAGTGTTGCCAGCACATTAAGAAAGGGAAAATACTTGGAAAGGAAAAGCCAAAATTGTCACTATTTGCAGATGATATAACTGACTACATAAAAAACCCAAAAGAATTCTAGAAAATATATTGGAAATAAGAGAGGTTTCTTTATCAAATGGCTGGCTAAAGATCAAAAACTTTAAAAATCCATTAAATTTCTATTTACTAAAAATAAAACCTAAAATGGAGAGAGACTGAAAACATTCCCCTTGAAAACAGGAACAAGACAAGGATGCCCTTTATCACCACTCCTATTTAACATTGTGCTGGAAGTTCTAGCTAGAGCAATAAG
>NW_004444181.1:1238943-1242771 GCF_000243295.1 Trichechus manatus latirostris
ACAATACATTGCTGAAGGATATACACATTATCTGATAAAATTATTTTTGAAAAGACATGTTAATAACACAAAATTCAGGATAGTAGTCACCTCTGGAGGTGAGTATGTGCAATACTGGTAATTTCAATTTGTGGGCTGAGTGGTAGTCTCATTTTATTGCTTTACATACAGTTACATATATCTTGTATGTATCAAATATTACATTAAAATAAAAGAAAAGATTAAGATAAGCCATTCATCATATTAAAAATTTTTAATTAAATCACCTCACTGGACACTAGAAAGGTACCTATACCATAGAAATTACTATCTTTACATCAACCATAGGAACTGATACACACTAGGTACATGATGTTTATTAACCTTGTGAGGATCAAATGAGATAAAAACTGAGCCAGTTAGCTGTGGGAGATGAACCAGCAGACAGACAGACAGGACTAGGGAAGAAGACAGTGTGGCTCCAAGCAACAAGCTAAAGTTACAGAGAAAGCAAAAATGTAGAAGTCTGGGAGCATAAAAGTGTTAGCAAGAATGTAAGGAGATGGGTGTTCTCACTCAATACAAGTGAGAGTGAAAATTGGTACAACCACTTGGAGAGCTCTGTAATATCCACATATCTTACTATCAAGCAAATCTACTACTAGGTGTATTTCCCAGAGAAACTTTCAAACGTGTGTACAAGCAGACAGGTAGGCGCAAAAATGTTTATTTATTGCAGGAGTGTTCTAAGAGTAAAAAGCTGGGAAACAACATGAAAGTCCATCAATAGGTAAATGCATAAATAAATTATGGTACAGTCATACAATGGAATTCTATACCAGCAATTTAAATGAATGAGCAAGAGACAACACAATTATCCGATTTATTCATACATAAATCTCAAAATGTGATGCAGAGCAAAAACAGCAAGTTGCAAAAAAGGTACATGTAGTTTAGTACCACTATGTAAAGTTTAAAAACACACACCATTATATACTGTTTATGGATTCACTGTGATCAAAGAACAAAATATGCAAGGGAATCATAAACACAAACCTGAACACAGTGGCTATCTCCAGGAAAGGAGAGGGAGGAATGGGAAGCACCCCAATATGTGCAACATTTCATTTCTTTAAAAACAAAAGATCTGAAGTAAATCTGGCAAAATATTTGCCATCTGTAAAATCTGAATCATAGATTGTGGTTAGATTCCCCCTCTGTATTTTACGTGTGAAATAGTCCAGAAATTAAAAAGAAAAATTAGCCAAGAGTAAGAAAATGGAGCAGATGGAGAGAAAAAGACACCAAAACGCAGCTCTTGAGCGCAGAGCACACAGCCCTTGAGCAAGAGTAAGCAGTTCAGTCGCTGATGGGCTTAACTTTTCTGTCCTTGTGTATTCTTACAATGAACTCCGTTTTCCTTAAGATAAAACGCAAATCCCTTGCAATCAAAAATGTCCTAACCAAGGCAAAAAACCTAACCAGAGCAATTGTGAGGACACTGCGCCCAAGGGAGGAGTAAAATTTATCAGATTTCTACTTTGCTTCCCTCTCCAGGATGTTGGGCAGAACCACGAGAGATGATTTATGCGAACGCCATAAAGCCCTAAGTAAACCGCTAGCTGTTGTCAAGAACGCTCAGGGTTGGCTACAAGGTATTTGCCCTGTTGACGCAGGCCTGGATTGTGGGAGGGGTTTACAATTTGAAGAACTTTTAGTGACTAGGGCTCCTCTGGAAACGCCCGCCGCAGTGGTACTAGCCCAAATTCACCCATGCCTTGCTGGGTTCTGCTCCCCCACCCCCACCCCCATTCTATTCCAGGGAGAAGCTGGCTCGACAGGCCACACTAAACTCTGCAAACACTACGGAGCCGCTGGTCCGAACCACTCCGGTCCTCCCGGTTAGTCTTGGGGGTGGGGGTGCGGGGAGACTCCTTCCCCTGGTCCATTCCTTGGGGGAGGGGCGAGGGCAGCACTCAGCTACCAGTTCTTACAAAAACAAGTGGCGGACTACTTCGCGTACACACAGAGGACGCGCGTGCACGAACATTCCCAAACCTTCGCAAACGAAAACTCGCACACGCGCGGCGCACACTCGGGCTGAGGTCGCTCCGGGGGGGGGCGGGTCGCGACGCAGAAGGCGCGGCCACGCGCACGGGGGGACGCGCACCCCCGGAAAGGTACAATGACACAAAGAGGGGCCACCCACAGAGGCCAGGAAAGGAGGGGGTGTCCACACAGACAGTCCGGAGGAGACGCACGGGGGCGTGCCCACGCGCTGGCTAGGGGGCCACCTCATGCAACAGTGGTGTCACCTACAAACGGAGACGAGGCGCGCGCGGACAGCAGGGGGATGTGCACACAAAAAGAACACTCCCACCCTCGCGCAGACACCCAGAAGGGCACCTGCTTGCAGAAAGGGGTCACCAGGCAAAGGAGACACACCCCGTGAGGGCTCCCCGGCCCACGCAGACACACAGCGGTCACCACAGCAAGGAACACCGGGCAACGAGCCCACACCCATGCAGGGGCTGTGGAGGACAAGGCCCCCTCTCCCCAGGAGTCTCCGCTGCAGCGGGACAAAATGACCTGCCGCGCACCAGGGGTGCACTTACCGGGGCCCGCAGTCCGCGAACCTCGGACGCGGGCAGCAGCGCCGCGGCAGCCGCAGCTGCGAAACCTCCACGTCAGCCGGGCGGGGGCGGTAGGCGGATTTGTCACGTGGGATAGAAACACACATGCGCAGTCGGCCGGCCCGCCCCCTCCCTCCGCGGCCGCGAGCAGAGCTAGCCGGCCTGCCCCGCCCTTGTGTCCTTCCTCCGCGCGCTCGTTGCGAGGGTCGTGGTGTATGCGTGCGCCTGGGCGGGGGCGGGGAGGGGGAACGTTGTCGCTGTTTTCCACTTTTCCTTGCTCGCTCGTCTGCAGTTCCTTAGTCGGCGGTTGCGCAGAGGACTCAGCGCTGAGGTGGCCGAGTTTGGGAAAGGAGCCCGGGTGGGCGCATGAAGGGCTCCTGGTCGAGGGCAAACCCCACCCAGCCTTTGAACGAATGAGAAGCCCCAAGAGAGGGCAGGGCCCAGACCTGGGGGGACCGCGCGCCCGCGGCGTGAAAGCCCCGCGTCTAGGTCGGCGCCTCGCCGGCCTCACTCTCTGTTCTTCCCTCCCCTTCCCCCACGCAGGCGAAGCTTGCGGGGCTGGAGCGGCATTTGTGCCTCGCCTGTTCGTGCCCTCCCCAGCAGGTGTGAGCGCGTGCACGCGGGCGTGGGGTGGGGTGTGCGCAGGATGGCAGTTTGCAGTGGTTTCCGCTGAAATAAACCCCTGTGGGGGTTCTGCCCATAGCAAAGGGATGAGGTTATAATAGACCAGTGGTGAGGGGATGTAAATCATTGACGAATTGTTGTTTCTTTTCCACAGATTGTCTAAAGCCACAGGGAAAAAATGGTGGAAAATTCACCGTCGCCATTGCCAGAAAGAGCGATTTATGGCTTTGTACTTTTTTTAAGCTCCCAATTTGGCTTCAGTAAGTATATTCCTGATGGATGACTAGGAGCCGTTTCTGGGTGTTCCAGGACAAGGAAACATTGCATTGGTTCTTAGAATGAATACACGAGTCATGATTCTTTATAGCAATGTCTCTTCTTAAGGGAACTCGTTGTTCAAGGTGTTTTATATGCCGGACGCTAGCCTAAGAGCTTTGATTTCAACAGATACATTTAGACAGCACCAGACATCATGGCAAAGTGAATAAAATCTGGTTCTTGCCCTTAAGGAGGTCAAGGTCTTGTGGACCAGGTAGACAATAAATCTACAACTAATGCTCAGTGTGATAAGTGTAATGGGAGCCCAGTGGAG
>NW_004444181.1:1243235-1244234 GCF_000243295.1 Trichechus manatus latirostris
GAAGCACTTAACCACTGTGCCACCAGGGTTCCTTGCCCAGTCACACACTAGGCTCCAAATCCCCTGAAAAGGAATTTGGAATTATGAGGGAAACAAAAGGGAGAAAATAGGGTACCTCAATCCCACTTTCTGGAACTTTCTGAAAGCCGGGGTGGGGGGGATGGAGGAACCTTAACTAAAAAAGATCCACTTTGCACCATCAGTATAGCTTGGAGATGGCCTAATGGCCAAGCTGTTGACTGAGGGAGTCTGTGGAGTGAAGAAGTTATGTTGTTGTTAGCTGCTGCCAAGTCGGCCCCAGACTCACGGCAACCCCGTGCACAGCAGAATGAAACACTGCTTGGTCCTGGGCTATACTGTGATCGATTATGGATTGGACCGTTATGATCTACGTGGTTTTCATTATAACCAAGTTCAAATCCTGACTCCTCCACAGGTTAGCTGTGTGATCTGGGGCCACTTAACCTCTTTAGCCTTCAGGTTCTTCATCTGTAAAAGGGAAGGATGTCCTGATATAATGTTTATTGAATCTGTGTATTAATCAATGTTTATTGATCTGGCAGGAGCCAGATCATTCAAGTCCTTATAAGCCCTGCTATGTGCAAAGAATCCTGTGAGGTAGATACTATTATTATGGTCCTCACTTGATAGGTGAGAATACTGAAGCACACAGGTGGGTTTAAGTAACTTACCCAAGGTCACACAGCTGGCTGGAATTTGAACCCAGATAACTGGCTTCAGAGTCTGTGCTCTTAAACACTTCACTCTGCTGTCTTGTAGGGCTATTGTGAGGATTAATCAGAGCAATGTATATACACACTTACAACAATACTTGGGATACAATAAGTACTCAATAAATATTAGCTACTGCTATTATCATCAACAGCATTTTGTAATACTATTCTGTACAGAGTATTTGAAAGATTATAAACTATACAAATTAATAAAAGAATGACTTTAAGACAAATCCAATAGTACCTACAATCAAAAATTAATGCA
>NW_004444181.1:1245849-1247207 GCF_000243295.1 Trichechus manatus latirostris
TGTCACCACACTTGTTTTCTGATTACCTGGGGAGTAGCATAGTATGAACAAACTGGGTTCACACCGCAGCTCTGTAGCTTTTACTGTGAGACTTTGAGCAAGTTACTTCATTCCCCAAGCTTCAATGGTTTTCATCTGTGAATTAGAATGAATAATAGCTCCCACCTCAAAAGGGTTTTGAGAGGCTTAAATAAGATACTACATGTGAAGTTCCTGGCACTACCCTTGGCTTGGTTCCATCTCCCGCCCTAGTATGTGAGTTCCCTGAGAATAGGGACTGTTTTATTTTTCTTTACAGCGTTGGCCTTTTTATAGTGTCTGGCACACAGTAGATGTTCAGTAAATGCTCATTCATTTCATTAATTAAACTAAGTAAATCATTCCTCCTTAGGATTTATGCTATTTCTCTACGGTTATGTTGCATTAACTTTAAGAGCGATGTTATGCTTCAAGGTAGTCCCTTGCCACCCTTTCTCTTGGTCTCTACCATCTAGCCACACCAAATCTCTTCAGATTCCTCGTGTTCTCTCTATCATGGCAGGAAACATCATTTCCCCTTTTTCCTCCCTTCTCATCTGCAGACTCCCTAACCATATACATTTTTAATCTGGCTTCCCTCCTACTCATCCTCCACACTTGAATTTGGTGACTTTCTGCCTCCACCTGTTTGGGCTCAGGTTCTTCTTTTGTGCTCCCATGTCATCTTTTATCACTCAGTCATCAGCACTTCTCACAGTGTGGTGACAATGTCAATTTCCTCAAATCTATTCTCCACTAGATTTTAAGCTCAGGGAGGGCAGGGGTCATCTCTTTCAAGTTCATTATTGTATCTCAAGCTTCTGACATACAGCATTTTGTACTACATATTTGTCAAGAAAACAACAATCAACTCTGCATCATCATTGATTTAAATAGTTAAAAATTTGTTTTTATTGATTATCTTGGACAGATGATTTCACTTTTCTAAAGTTTCCTTCCCTCATCTGTAAAAATGGTATACATACATAATAGGATTATTTTGAGGACTAAATGAAATAATGCATGTAAAGTGCTTATAACTGTGCTTAGCCTGAAGTCAATGCTCAGATGTTATCTATTATTATTACACAGGGACAACCCAAAAAAACCCAAACCAAACCCACTGCCTTTGAGTCGATTCTGACACATAGCGACCCTATAGGACAGAGCAGAACTGCCCCCATAGGGTTCCCAAGGCTATAATCTTTATGGAAGCAGACTGCCACATCTCTCTCCCACGGAGCCACTGGTGGGTTTGAACCACTGACCTTTGGTTAGCAGCCGAGCACTTTAACCACTGTGCCACCAGGGCTCGTTTGACAACAGCGAAAGGGTACCAC
>NW_004444181.1:1250821-1252895 GCF_000243295.1 Trichechus manatus latirostris
ATTACAGGAAAAACAAAAAGTTGCACAAAAAAGAAAATACAATAGTACAGTAAAGTGCTCAGTTGCAAACATTGTTTATATGGTCACAGTAATTTAAAAAAACTGCTGATAAATCAGAAATTGTGATGTAAGTACAGTAGGAGGATAGGAGGAATGTGAGGGCAGAGTGTAGAAGAGCTAAATCCCTCATCTCCGTATTAGGACATCAAGAGAAAATGTCTGAAATTGAAAAAAAAATCAGGAAATAATAATAGGAGCATGTTACGTAGAAATGTGGAGGAAAAATATCTGAAGAAACAGCTAAGGTGTTGAAAGTGTTCCCTTTTAGTGAATGAAACACCAGATCAGGGATGGGTGGGATACAGGACTACAGTTTTTCATTTATAAGCCTCTTGGAACTATTTGTTATATACATGTATCACTTTAATAAAAACTAATTTTAATTTAAAAAGAATGTTAGTTTTATGACTGACTCTTGAGAATTATAACCTTTTAGCATGTCTATTACTTATTGTAAGGAGCCCTGGTGGGTCAGTGGTTAAAGCAATTGACTGTTAACTGAAAGGTCGGTGGTTCAAAACCACCAGTAGCTCCACGAGAGAAAGATGTGGCAGTCTCCTTCCGTAGAGATTTACAGCCTTGTAGACCCTATGGGGTGACTATGAATCAGAATCAACTTGATGGCTGTAGGTTTGGTTTTTTTGGTTATTACTTACTATAAGGAGCCCTCGTGGCACAGTGGTTAAAGCACTCAGCTGCTAACTGAAAAGTCAGCAGTTTGAACCCACCAGCCGCTCAGTGGGAGAAAGATGTGGCAGCTGTGGAAACCCCATGAAGCAGTTCTGCTCTGTCCTATGGGGTGGCTATGAGTTGGAATCGACTTGACAGAAATGGGTTTAGTTTTTGGTTTTATTACTTGCTATAATATTCTTTTCCACAGATATTGGGCAGTCGCATTACCTGTCTACCTCCTTATTACTATAGTAATCAGTTACGTCCTCTTATTTGGAGTTAACATGATGAGCACCTCTCCGCTGGACTCCATTCACACAATCACGGGTAAGTGTATCTGAAAGGAAAGTGCTGCGGGATCGGGGAGTGGGGCATTAGCGCTTTTATCAAGAAACACAACCAAGAATAATAGACCGTAATAGGTAACACTCATTGGCACAGTAAAAATAATCCAGGAAAAATACAGAGTTATGTAACTCATTGCCGTTGAGTTGATTCTGACTCGTAGCGACCCTATAGGACAGAGTAGAACTGCTCCATAGGGTTTCCGAGGAGCACCTGGTGGATTCAAACTGCCGACCTTTTGGTTAGCAGCCATAGCTCTTACCCACTACGCCACCAGGGCTTCCGACAAAGTTATATAGGAGGAAATAGTTACATGGAAGAAATAAGTTCTGATGAATATGCTGTTCATAGCGCTAATTGACAGGTATATTTTCCCATAAAAACCACAAGGGTATGTTCTTCAGCAGCTTGCCTGAACGAAACTCCTTTTATCCTACACAGGCACTGTTGATCCAAACCCACCCCAACCCACTGCTGTTGAGTCAGCTCCAACTCAGTGACCCTGTAGGACAGAGTAGAGCTTGCCACATAGAGTTTCCAAGGCTATAAATCTTTACAGAAGCAGGGTGCCACATCTTTCTCCCGTGGAACAGCTGGTGGGTTTGAATTGCCGACCTTTCTGTTAGCAGCTGAGCGCTTTAACCACTGCACTAGCGGGGCTCTCACTGTTGATCAAGGGGTGACAAATGACATGCAGAGCTGGTTTCGGGGGAGGGATTTGGGATAAGAAGGAGCGTATCCTCCAGAATCACTGTGTACACCTTATCCCGGTTAAGTGGATGGAAGGGCCATGGCAGGTTTTTGTAGTTTTATTTCTTTCAAAGATCTTTTATTTCAGGTCTAAAGATTAAAGTGAGGATGGTGCAGGACTGGTTGGTGTTTCGTTCTGTTGTACATAGGGTCACTATCAATCGGAACTGACTTGACGGCACCTAACAACAATAACAACAAAGATTAAAATAAGTTAGATTCCTAAGCTTGCTTTGATTCTAGGAAG
>NW_004444181.1:1254321-1256154 GCF_000243295.1 Trichechus manatus latirostris
AGGCTAGCAGCGGTCCTGGTACATACTGAGCCAGCGGGAAAGTGGTCTGAGGGGAGCCTGGAGAGGCAGGGCCTGGGTCGGGAAGGCTTTGTAAGCCTGGATAGGAAGTTTGGATTTAAGTCTAAGTGTGATAAGCTTGAAGTACTTTAGGTCCAGAGCTGTTGGGAGGCTTAAGGAAAGGAGTGGCATAGCCTGATTTATGTTTTTAAAAGGGCACTCTGGCTGCTGGGTAGAGAATGGATTGGGGGCAAAGGTTGGGAATAGGGCAAAAGTAGAAATAAGGGGACCAGTTAGGAAGCTATTGCATTAGTTCAGACAAGAAATTATTGCAGCTTAGACCAGAGTGGTAGCAGTGGAGAAGTGGACAGCTTTGGAGCCTTTGTTGGAGGCACAACTAACTGACTGGGTAGAGGGATTTGATCATGCAAGGTAGGTGGGGCTGTAGTTGTTAGGTGCTGTCAGGTCAATCTTTGACCCTAGCGACCTATGTCAAGACCCATGCTAAGAAATTTGGAAGACAGCTACCTGGCCAACCAACTGGAAGAGATTCATATTTATGCCTATTGCAAAGAAAGGTGATCCAACAAAATGCAGAAATCATCTAACAATATCATTAATATCACACTCAAGTAAAATTTTGCTGAAGATCATTCAAAGGTGGTGACAGCAGTACATTGACAGGGAACTGCAGAAATTCAACCCAGATTCAGAAGAGGACATGGAACCAGGGATATCATTGCTGATGTCAGATGGATCCTGGCTGAAAGCAGAGAATACCAGAAAGATGTTTACCTATGTTTCATTGACTATGCAGAGGCATTCGACTGTGTAGATCGTAACAAATTATGGATAAAGTAGAGGGTTAACGAAAGGAAGACTCTCAAGGAGATGGACTGACACAGTGGCTGCAACAATGGGCTCAAGCATAACAACTGTGAGAATGGAGTAGGACTGGGCAGTGTTTCGTTCTGTTGTACATGGGATCACTATGAGTTGGGACCGACTCAGTGACACCAAACAGCCACAACAATTATAAAAATGGTTTTGGCCTAACAGAACCCCTGAAAGTGTCTCTAGACCACATTTTGAGAAGCATTGTTGGTCGGCAGACCTCAACCAGCATCTGTGTGTGTGTGATGAACTAGAGTGGAATAGACTGTATCAGACCACTCTGCTCTCGGTAAATATTTTTATCGAACACCTCTTGTGCGTCACTTCAGATCCTCTCGGTTCCTCCTCTCACTGCAACCACTGATGATGCAAACTTTAAGAAGATTCACACAGGTGCCACAGGACAGTGCTTCTCGGGGGCCCATATGTGTGTACTCTGGAGGGAGGGGGTGTTAACCCCATAGGGCCACCCCGGGCCCCACTCTGGGACAGGAGTCAGTGGATCAGTGTTTCCCCATTTCATCCTCTAAGCAGACAGTTCTGTGCTTCATTTCATAAACTCCTCTGAGGGTCTTGTGAGATTGAGCTCCACTCACCATAGCAACAGTGCACTCAATAACACATGCCTGTACTGGCTTGTTTTTCTCTGATCTGCTCCCCTTGTTCCCTGTGTCTGCTCCCTAGCGTTGCTTTCCAAATAAACTGCCTCCACACAAGCCTTTTGTCACAGGCTCTGCCTTCGGTAACCCACGCTAAGATTTTTTTATTTTGGAAAATTTTTGCTTCAGTTACATGCAAGTGTATATGTTCATAGGGCCATGATGTATAATGTGTTTCCCTGCTGTGTGTCATAATTTATGAAAAAAGCTTGAAAGATACTGTGTTTTACAGTGAGCCCAAATGACAGCCTGAAATACTCCAAATAAAAGTCAGTAGTAAAAA
>NW_004444181.1:1266937-1274391 GCF_000243295.1 Trichechus manatus latirostris
GGTCTGACTGAGACTGGAGGAACCCCAGAAAGCATGGCCCCCAGACTCTCTGTCAACCCAGAACTAAAACAATTCCCAAGGCCAACTCTTCAGATAAAGATGAGACTGGACTATGGGGCATAAAATGATACTTGTGAAGAGTGTACGTCTTAGCGCAAGTGGATACGTGAGACTAAATGGGCAGCTTCCGTTCAGAGGTGAGATGAGAAGGCAGAGACGGTCAGGAGCTGGTTGAAGGGATACGGGAAATCAGCGGTGGAAAGGAGGAGTGTGCTGTCACAGTATAGCGAGAGCAATTAGGGTCACATAACAATGTATGTATGAATTTTTGTATGAGAGACTAATTTGAATTGTAAACTTTCACTTAAAGTACAATAATAAATACATATATATGTGTGTGTGTTGTAAATTCTAACCCCTATACCTGCGGACGTAGTCCTATTTGGGAATAGGGTTTTCCATGTTATGTTAATGAGGCCGTATACGTGAACCCATTGTCATCGAGTCGATTCTGACTCATAGTGACACTATAGCACAGAGTAGAACTGCCCCATTAATTTCCAAGGCAGTAGTCTTTACAGAAACAGACTGCCACATCTTTCTTGCGCAGAGCGGCTGGTGCGTTTGAATCACCGACCTTTTAGTTAGCAGCTGCGTGCTTAACCACTGCACCACGAGGTCATGTTTTAAACCAGTCACTTTTGAGATATAAAAAGCAGATTAGGCACAGATGTAAGGAAGCACAAATGGGGAAAATTGATGTCACATTGAAATCTCCAAGGAAACAAAGAGAAGCTGAAAGAGACAAGGATTTTCCCCCACAGCTAACAAAGAGAACCTTCCCTTAGAGCTGGAGCCTGAATTCAGACTTCTAGCCTCCTAAACTGTGAGAAAACACATTTCTGTTCGTTAAAGACACCCACTGGAGGTACTTCTGTTACAGCAGCACTAGATAACTGAGACAGTCCTTATAGGTGAGAGTATGATGTCTAGTTTCAGGGGAGTCAACTCAGGCCCAGAAAAAGTAGCAACTCATGAAGTCACATCACCTACAAGCGTCAGAGTCACTCCAGAGCTGATGCTGTTACTATGGTGACTCTCTGGCTTCCCAACAGTAAACATCTCCTTTATTCATTGCAGTCATCCAGGCAGGCAGGCATACATGCTTTCATTCAACAAACATCTATCGAGCATCAAATACCAACCATACTCCAGGGATGGGAAACACAGAGAGAAAGACATAATTCTTGTTCTCACAGAGCCCCCAGCTCATCTGGGGAAAGGGACAGATGATGGAGTATTTATAACATCAGGCTCAGGACTTACAACAGCGATGTACACCAAGCACTGTGGAACACGGAGGAAGGGCAGCTACCCTTGCTGGTGCATAAAGGATGAGGTAACATATTGCTAGAATCCTAAAAGCAAAGTAACTGTTAGCTAGGTGGAAAGGGGGTTAGTTTGCCAGATGGGAGGATCAATATGTGCAAAGCAGGCAGTGTGAGGGGAAGACTAGTGAAGCTCAGGAGGCTGCAGGTAGATTGAAAAGCCAAAGCTGATGGTAGGCTATCCAGAAGGTGGTTGAAATGAGGAACTGGGAATTGGGAGACTTGTGCCCTAGGAGAAAATGCTGAAAACCACTGGTTTAATACACTTGCCATGGGAGAGAGGATTGAGAGAGAATTCAGGAGCCAGGAGGAGGAAGACACCAGAAGACTGAAAAGACACATCAAAGAACCAGAACAGGTCAGCCTTGGAGACGCCAAAGGAAGAGAGATGCAAGAAAGCAGAGATGGTAAATGGTGCAGAAAACTTGCAGAGGATGAGAAATAAGGAAGGGTCATTGACTTTCACTCTGGCTTTCAAGAGAGAAGCTTCTATACAGCAGGGAAGCTCAAAGCCATATCTCAAGGAGATGTAGAGGGAGGCAGGGTCAGGCAGGAAGGTCAAAGAAGACTGGTGGTATAAGCAAGAGCAACAATGGTCCCTGGACGGGGGGCGCAGAATAAAGAAAGTTAGGCTTGGGGTGAGGTCCTGGTACGTGTATTGTTTAAACTACATTCACTCTGAGTGACTTGAAGAATCAGGGGAAGATTCTAGAGAAGAGGGAAGATGATGGTCTGAGAGAGGGAAGGTGGATAATGGATGAGTAAGAGTGAAGAGTAGGCAGAAGAGGATGAGATCATGGTGGCCTACAAAGCCACTTATTTTCTGACCCCCTCTCACTTCTCCAGCCTCATTTCACTTCCTATTCCCTTCTGTGAGGGTTAATTTTATGTGTCAGCTTGGCTGGGCTATGGTGCCCAGTTGTTTGATCCAATATAATCTATGAAAGTGTTTATATGTGATTAGCATATAAATCAGACGTCCTTAAGTAAAGCAGATTACCCTCCTCAATGTGGGTAGGCCTCATCCAATCAGTTGAAGGCCTTAAGAGCAAAAACTGTGGTTTCCCTGAGGGAGAACAATTCTGCCTCAAGGCTGTACACAGACATCCTACTGGTGTTTCCAGCCTGCCACCTGGCCTACCAATTTCTGACAAGACTGTGGGAGTTTCCAGTGGCCCTACAGACTTTCCAACTTGCCAGCTCCCCCAAAATCACGTGAGCCAATTAATTAAGAAAAAAAATATATCTCTCTCTGTATAGATGTGTGTGTGTGTCCTATTGGTTCTGTTTTTCTGGAGAACTCTGACTAATGCACCTCCTCTCTCCCAGAGCCCAGGCCACACTGGCCTTCTTTCAGATCATCATATGGCCCTGCTTCCTCCCACTTAGGGGCATGTGTGCTATTTCTTCTGTCTTGAACACCTTTCCTTCTCCCCCCACCCTTCCCGTCTTCCTTCAGATCTCAGTACCTTCACAGTGGCTTCCCAGACTCTCCAGAGGAAGTCTGATCCCCGTTAGTGAGTTCTTCCTTCTCTGTGACAGCATCCACAGGAAGAGAATGTCATTTCACATCTGCCCATTTGCACAAGCTGTAAGAGACCTGCTGGGTTTATCACCTTATCCTCAAAGCTGGGCTCAGTGCCTGGGACACAGGAGGGCGCTCAATAAATATTTGTTGAATGAATGAATAACTCAAGAGGAGAGGTTAGCATGGAGAGAAGTAAACAGCATCCAAGCGTCTTTCCAACCAAAGACTTCTCAGCTCCTGTGCTGAGAAGGCTCTAAAGATGGATGGCAGTTTTGGCATTATTTGGCTGCCTTATCTCTGATATTTGAAATGTAAACTGCTCTTCCACGCCTCTTCACAATACCTCTGTGAAGAATCTGTGAGAGAAAAGAAACCACCAAAAAACAAATCATCGGCGTCGAGTCGACTCCGACTCATAGCAACCCTATAGGACAGAGTAGAACTGCCCCATAGTTTCCAAGGAGCACCTGGTGGAATCAAAATGCCGGCCTTTTAGTTAGCAGCTGTAGCACTTAACCACAACGCCACCAGGGTTTCCAAAGAAACCACATGGCCCATGAAAAATCAGTGGGGTGGGGGGAGGAAATGAAATGGGGTTTGTATCATACCTGGAAGTAAACTTGCTGTCAAAAGAAACAAAAAATTGATTAACAAGTCAACTAGAGTTAACAAGGTTTATTGAGTGAGAAGCTGTTCTCAAACAGGGAGCACCTCAAACTGAAAAATGAGAGGGGTATTGAGTTTACACAGTTACAAGGCCCTTTAAAACTTAGATGATAAGTATCTTGCTTTTTGATTGGTTAATAACATTTAATTTTCCTTTTGTTTTGGACAAGTTGGTCACTTAAGGCTAAGCTGGCTTATTTTGATTGGATGAGTGTTGAGAACTCATGCTGATAAGTATTGCTAACACATGCTGATTAAGACATGTGAGGGCCCTAAACACTGATGATCTGTGGTGCTCTTTCCTCTGCTTACTCATGCATTTGAATGGGATATGTGAGTTATATGTACATACACACATACATATATATAACAACAACAACAAAAAAGCCCAAACCCATTGCTGTCGAGTTGATTCTAACTCATAGCGACCCTATAGGACAGAATAGAACTGTTCCTATAGAGTTTCCAAGGAGCAGATGGTGGATTCAAACTGCCAACCTTTTGGTTAGCAGCCCAGCACTTAACTACTGTGCCACCAAGGCTCCTATATATATATACACACATATATATATATAGATATATGTACGCATATATGAGTGTGTCTTAGCTATCCTTGATGTAACTTCTTTTTAAATGTGACTATAATATTAGAAATGGCATATGCCATTTTAGTGGAAAGAGATGAACTGGATTACAAAATTTTTAGTGGTTGCAGGGAACTAAGATTTTTACTATATGCCACATTTTCTATAAAACGAATATTCCACATATTCTACAACAAAGAAAATGAGTCAGTGAACTTAGTTGTTTCAACAATCAATGTAAAATTCTGTTGATCTCCCACAAACAAAAATTGACTTTTACCAATTTTGCTTTAAATGGCTCATACTTCAGTTGTGATGCTTGTTTTGTAATAAATGCTATAATTATAAATGAAAACATGTCATAAAAGAAAATTTAATGATCAGAAAACAAATATTACAACAAATTACTATATTTTTAGATAGATCTTTTGTCTCTATCATGTTACAATTAAAAACATTTCTGTCTATTCTTTGCTCTTAAAAATTCTTCAATAATTTCATCACAATTAAGCTGCCAAACAATATCTACTTCCATACATAGCAAGGATAATGAATCAAGTCGTTCTTGAATCGTTGTACGCTGAGGGTTTTTGAGTCTCTTTAAGGATGAAAAAGAGTGTTCTGTTCTTCAGTTTGTGATCATCAAAGTCAGGAATATCATAAAGCAATTACAACATTGGGAAATATGCATTGTATTTATCTTCTATTGTGAAATCATCCATGTGTACATGAGTAAAGTTTGTCTTTCCTGAATCTGTAAACTTGGTTCTCATGTACGAATGAAATTGTAACACTTCTCTGTAAAGATGTATATTTAAGTCATTGGGATAAGCCTGCACTAATTTCTTGGATGCCTTCATACATTCTTCATCAAGTATATTCACATTGTTTAAGAAGGGAAATGTATATGAAAGAACTTCATACACTTTTGCCCTTCTTTTTGTGCAAGATTCAAGTGTGCCAATAATGGTGTAGTTGGTTATGCAAAATTGATCTCTGGCACTCAACGATACTTCTGGAGCACTTCCATCATTTACTTGTTTCTTTCTAATGCTTCTGTACAGTGAACTGCATGATATTTAGTATTTGGTAGTATTTGTTTTGTTGTGTTTTCAAATTTTTCAAAATCTTCTTTTAAATTATGTAAATACCCTGTTAATGACTGGTAGAGATATGTGCATGTCTTTAAATTTACTTCTGAATCTTGGAAAGCTTGACTTGACCAGTGAAAATGCTGCAATATATTATTCCACATAACCCACATAAATATATAACTAGTGTTTGCATATATTGTTGGCAGTGTATTCAACTTCTCTTTTGGTATCTCCTTTTTGTGTCTGGTCTTCAGCAATATTTTCTAAGGCGTCTAGAATCTGACCGTACAATTCCAGGATTGTACTTGTTACTACAGCATGTGCTTCCCAATGTGTATTAAAAAGACATTTTAATACTCTATCATTGCCTAAATATGTTTTAAGAATTGCCCATCAGTGAGTAGAGGTGGCAAAAAAATGTGTAGAGTAACTGAACTGTAGAAAAAAAATTCAGCTCCTTCTGGACAACAATCTACTGTGCTACGGCCTACGAGATTAAGTGAATTCACAGCACATGGTATGAAAATGGCATATTCATTACGTTCTAAAATTATCTGTTGCATGCCTTTATAACACCCTGACATATTGGCAACATTGTTATAGGACTGGCTTCTGCACTTAGAAAAATCAATTTTGCAAACTTCACATAAATAGTGAAGTACTTGATCTGCAATTTCTTCACTGGTATGACTTTTTAAGCTAGTAAATGTGATAAACCACTCAACAGGTTTTCTATCTTTGGAGATACGTATCTGAAAACAGTACTTAGCTAATCTGTATGAGAAAGATCAGGAGTGGAATCTACAAACAAACTGAAATATCAACCTACACTTTTATTTCACTGAAAATAGTTGATCGAATTTTATCATCTAAGTTTATTAATTCTTCACACAATTTTTTAGACATAGACAATGGTTGCCCTTTCCTGTGTTAACCATATTTTGAGATGTGACCTGCTAAAAATGGATCAAACTGAGCAACGAGTTCAAGTAAACTCCAAAAATTTCCATTTTATGGGGACCCAAACACTTCATTTCTTCCTCAAAAAGATAGTCCATGTTCAGTGATTGTTATAAAGACAGCAAAAAGGCCTTCCAACACTGACGTTCTTCATTAATTTGTGTTTCCAGTTCATAAGTTAACCAAACCCATGTCTTCAGTTTAAATATGACAACATACAGTCTCTGTGAATTGAACTGTTTTCATGGTTATCAATCATAATCAAATTGCGGGAATTGCTAAGTCCATCTGTAGCAAATCGAGAATTAAATGATTTAGGACTGAATGATTTGCAAACAAAACAATATACAGAGCTGACTGATGGAGAATACAGTAGCCACCCCCCTTATAATTTTCACCATTAGCTTTGTACCCTAGAAATATATTCTGGTTACAGAACCTTGTTTGTTTACCATCCAGAAATATTCGACATGAATTTTCAAATAGTCCACCATGATGATGACAGTCACTTGGCCCTCTTCATCCAATAATTTATATCATTAAAAGAACAATTTATACCACAAAGCAGGATCTGTATTTCTGTTATTTATGGGGTCTGCAGATGCGATAATTTCAGATTCTAAAATAGTTTCACTTTCTATACCATTATTAATTTTTTTACTACAGCAAGGAATGGAAATTTGGAACAGATTCTGTTATATTCATATTGCTATCAGTAATTTCAGCACTAGCAATACTAGTACCATGATTTGTACCCATTAAACTCAAGCATTCAATGGAAGATGTCTCTTCTGATTCATTACATTTTAAAAAGTAAGTTAATTTTGGAAATGTCTTTAGGGATTCACAAATCCTTTTCTTTTTATCTTCTGCGAGCTTTTGTTTTTGCACTCCACTTAGTTGTTGCCATTTCATTTTACCTGGTTATAAAATTACAGCACTTTTAAATTTGGTTCTGCTATGGCAAATAAATGTGAATAAATGAAAACAAAAATTATAAAACAAGTAAAATTTATAAAATAAAATTTACATTTAAATTTGGACATTAACACAAGAATTTATATTAAGTACAACGACAGATACATTGACCAATGAAACAGAATTGAGAACCCAGATGTAAATCCATCCACCTACAGTCACATGATCTTTGACAAGGGCCCAAAGTCCATCAGATGGGGAAAAGACAGTCTTTTTAACAAATGGTGCTGGCAAAACTGGATATCCATCTGCAAAA
>NW_004444181.1:1276071-1289207 GCF_000243295.1 Trichechus manatus latirostris
ATAGGGAACCCTAGGTTGAGTAAGGATACTGTTGATGTGTTGTGAGGTTGTTAACCATTGTCATAGGGCAACATGTGTACTAACTGTTAAATGAGAAACTATTTTGTTCTGTAAGCCTTCATCTAAAGTGAGAATAGCTGCACAATTGGAAGAGCATAGTCGATGTCACTAAACTGTGCATGCAGAAATTTTTGAAATGGTGTATCTTTGACTATGTATATTTTCACCAAAAAAAAAAAAAAGGTCAAGAAGGGAGAGGGTTGACATGTTGTGGGGTTGTTAACCAATGTCATAAAACAATGTGTGTACTACTGTTTCATGAGAAACTATTTGTTCTGTAAGCCTTCACCTGAAGTACAATAAAAAAAAATTTTGAAAAAAAAGAATTTATATTAAAAAATTAGTGAGTAAAAAAGTTGATTTGGAACATGTAGTTTTGTTCTTTCAGGTCTGAGATCGTCAAAAGAAATAGTGCTTACAAGGCAGTCGGAAATAATTTCATTTGTTTGTTGTATGGTATTTGTTGGCGGGCCCTTTGCATATTTCCAGGAGTGTTTTTTGTCTTGAAATAATACTTAAGAACTTGCGAACTCACTTTCTGTCCTTTGATGCTGGGTATTCATAGCTCATTGGACTACTGCTAATACCGGACGGAGGTGAGAGGGATCACAAAGAGCATGATACAAACACAAGGGTATGCTCAATCTGAAGATGAGTTCTGATTCACTTTGTGCAGGACCAGATAACATCACGAGTCAAGTGATTATATTGCCTCTGGCGTGTTCTTATATGGTTGACCGGAGAGAGCTGAATGTGAGGTTATACCCGAGCAGTCCAAAATGAAAAGGTAATTGTTATGATAGAGAAAATGTATACAATGGTATCAATTTCATTTAGTGTCGTGCCAGTTCCCCTCCACAGCAGTGCGCATTTGTCCTTGTGTCCTGTCTGTTGGGCATCTGTGGGTCTTCGCTTTGGACAACTGGTATTCCTGCTTTGTTGATGCCCTAAGCACATGCTTACCTTACGTACTGGGTAATCCAACCCTGAACGCTGGTAAGTATTGCTAACGCATGCTGATAAGGAAAACTTGCTTACGTTTCAATTCTGCATAAATTTGATTTTTTCTTGTAAATGGCCTTATGAATAGTTTTTGTTTGGCTCTTGGCCCACGGAAGCCATTTCAACTTTTGCCTCGGTAAAATTTTTAAAATTGCCAAGTGGGCGTGCTAAGCTGGCGGGACATGCAAGAAGGGAATGAATTCCCAGAAAGGTCCCTTCCATAATGAAAAAAGAAAAAAATCCTTCCAAAAGTTTTCAGGTTCAGGGTTTCTAGTCGTGGCCAGCTGGGTAACTTGAACATTTGTGCAGCTCTATCTTTGCCCAGAATGCCCTTCCCTCTCTCTCCCTGCCCCCACCTGCTCCCTGACACTTCTCCTTGGCTCCACTAACTCACTGGGAACCTTCCCAACTCTGTGCCATTCTTCAGGTGATAGAGCATGAGTTATTAAAAGCTTACACTTTGGATCAGAGCAGATCTGAACATGAGTTCTGGAGTTCTGCTTCACCTCTTAATTGCTGAGGCCTTGAGAGAGTTAACTGGCTGTTATGGATTAAATTGTATCCCTCCCAAAAAATATGTGTGGGAATGCTAACCCCTATACCTGTGGATGTAACCCTGTTTGGAAATAGGGTTTTCTTTGTTATGTTCATTAGATCATACCCGAGTAGGGTGGGTTCTAAATCTAATCCCTTCCGAATTGTACGAAGAGCAGATGGGAAAAAAAAAAAAAAAATACAGAAAAACCAAACCTGTTGCTGTTGAGTCAATTCTGACTCATGGCGACCCCATGAGTTACAGAGTAGAACTGCTCCATAGTTTTCTTGGCTGTAATCTTAACAAAAGCAGATCCAGATCCACAGGCCTATCTGCTTTAGCACTGGTGGTGGGTTCGAATTGCCAACCTTTAGGTTAGCAGTCGAGAGAAAACCATTTGCCCCACCCAGGGACCTTGATAGCAGATTAGACATAGAGATACTCACACACAGGGGAAGGCAGATGCCATGTGAGGATCACAAAGGAACCAAGGAACCCCCGGGGCTACTGACAAGAAAGGAATCAACATGGCGGAGTCCATGATTTGGACTTCTAGCCTCCAGAACTGTAAGAAAATAAATGTCTGTTCTTTAAAACCACCCACTTCTGGTATTTCTGCTGCAACATCACTAGGAAACTAGGACACCCTCTAAACCTCTGTTTTCTCACCTGTTAAATGGGTATACACCTTCTCCTCACTTATGGGCTATCTCGTTATCTGACATTTCACGTTTATAACAATAGTAAAAAAATCTACTATCCAACTATTTTGTGCATTAACAACATTCATCTGATAGCAATGAATGCCGAGGTGCAAGGCGAGAACAACACTGGCTGTGATGGTTAAGGTTATGTGTCAACTTGGCTGGACTGTAATCCTCAGTGATTTGGCAGTTATGTAATGGTATAATTTGGCAGTTATGTAATGGTATAATTTGGCAGTTATGTAATGATGTAATTTGGCAGTTGTGTAATGATGTAGTCAGCCTCCATTTTGTGATCTGATATGGTTGTCCTCCATTTTTGCATAATGTTGATTTTCACATAATGATCTGTTCTTTGAAACCTAACCGTGTCGGTAAGTGAGGAGTGCGTATACCTACCTCAAGATTATTGAGAGTTTTGAATCCACTGGAGTGAGTAAAACCCCTAGAACTCACAGAGCCTGCACACTGATCTCACTGCTATTCCCTGAATACTCCCTGGCCCCCGTCCAGCGCTGGGGTGAAGGCCTCCTACCTGCTTCAGCAGAGATCCTGAATGGAGCTAACAGTTAAGCACTCCACTACTAACTGAAAGGTTGGAGGTTTGAGTTCATCCAGAGGGAACCATGGAAGAAAGATCTGGCGATCTACTCCCAAAAACAAGCATTCAAAACTCTATGGATCACAGTTCTACTCTGACACACATGGGGTCGCCATGAGTCAGAGTCAACTCAATGGCAACTGGGTTATGTGCTTCCACCTCACTCTGAATGCACCTGTATGGTGTACATATCTGTCCACATGCATACTTTGTCATTGTCTGCACAGGGACTTGGCTGTTCCATCCTAGTATCCTCAGTGCCTAGCTGGGGGAGATAAGAATATGGTTGTTGAATGAAAAAGTTTAGAAGTTCCCATCTGGAATCACCAGAATTGTTTCAATTAAGGTGTTTTGAAGGTACAGTAAGAGAGTTAAAAACATTCTAAGGAGTCAAATCATTTAGGACCTAGATATTTAGAATTATCAGTGTGGAGGTCTTGTAACAACCTTAAATTACTATTACATTACATTACTATTGCTACTGCATTATATTATTTGCTATCTACTTTCAGATTTTGATGAGTTAACTAAAATTTGTGAAGTGAGTCCGGTAGCAAGTTCCGATCAAATTCCCCACCATATTCTAATGTGAAGATTAACTTTGACATATGTGAAAGATAGATAAACTGTTGCAGGGTGAAAGGCAATTAGGAAGAATGGCCTGTGGCCATAGAGGCACACAAGATGAAGGATTGTAAACCTTGGGCAGAGATTCTATCAGTGAGGAATCTATTTCACTTCACTACTAATCTAGTACAATTATGGGAAAATTAACAGAGATGACCTGAGTGAACAGACACACTGGGGCCATTTGTGTCTTAAGTGAAATGGTCAGGCCGCCACCTTCTGGCTTTGCTTTTCCATCACCGCTGAGTGGCAGTGAGGCAGCAAAAGATGACCTTTACTTAACCTTGAGAATAACTCTACCCCTTCATGGCCAAAATAAGGAATGTACATCAATGCCAATGGACAACCCATTTGCAGGAGTTATTGAATGTTTGGTCTAAGTCAATGATATCTTTGCCTTTTTGAACTTTATTTTACAAAATAAATATCTTTCATGGGCCATCTTAGAAGTTAGAGTGGCACATACACCAGGGCAGATGCATGACAAATTTAAAAGGTGACTCTTACCTGATTTCATTTTTTGTCCTTTTACTCATTCATCTGAACTAATATAGAGAAATGACCAAGTTTCATCTGCCACCTTCTTGCTGGAAGACAATCTACTTTCATTCCTTTGGGTATTTAGAAAATGTTTATTGCTGTCAGCAACTCAATAGATAAGTGATTCCACAACAAATCCCACATCAAACATTGCTCTTAGCCTTAACTCCTTCTCTCCCAAACATAGCTGTGTAAGTACTTGTTCAAAGATCTAAAGCAAACGACCTCAGATCAGATATCCAATCCTTCAAAGAAAATGGTTTCAGTGAAGTTAAATCCCAAAACTTGCCCTCATTTTCACCTTTTCAACCTATCCTTATCAGGAGCTTCTTGTCACCAATAAGATTAGTGGTCATTAGTGCATTAGACTAAATCAGATTTTTCTTGTTGGGTTAGTCATGAAAATGCCCTTAGCCAAATAACTTATGTGATTGAAAGGCACTGATGAAGCCCATCAACCAGGCTTTCTGTGGATCAATAGATTAAACCAAAAACCAAACCATTGCTCTCAAGTTGATTCAGACTCATAGCGACCCTATAGCACAGAGTAGAAACACCCCATAGGGTTTCCAAGACTATAAACTTTTTTCTTTCTTTTTTTATTGTGATTTAGGTGAAAGTTTACAAAGCAAATTAGTTTCTCATTAAACAGTTAATATACAAATTGTTTTGGGACAGTGGTTGCCAACCCCACAGTGTGCCAACACTCTCCCCTTCTTCACTCCGGGTTCTCTGTTCCCATTCATCCAGTTTTCCTGTCCCTTCCTGCCTTCTTGTCTTTGCTTTTGGGCTGATGTGCCCATTAGCCTCATACACATGACTGAACTATAAAGCACGTTCCTCATATGTGTTATTGTTGGCCTTGTAGACCTCTCTAATCTTAAGGTGAAGGGTGAACCTCAGGAGTGACTTCAGCACTGAGTTAAAAGGGTGGGGGCTATACTCTCAGGGTTCCTTCAGTCTCTGTCAAACTAGTAAGTCTGGTTTTTTTTGTGAGTTTGAATTTCGTTCTAAATTTTTTTCCCGCTCTGTCCAGGACCCTCTATTGTGATCCCTGCCACAGCAGTAGGTGGTGGTAGCTGGGCACCATCTAGGTGTTCTGGACTCAGTCTGGTGGAGGTTGTGGTAGTTGTGGTCCATTAGTCCTTTGGACTAATCTTTCCCTTGTGTCTTTGGTCTTCTTTGTTCTCCTTTGCTCCAGCCGGAATGGGACCAGTAGATGTGTCTTAAATGTCTGCTAATAGGCTTTTAAAACCCCGGTTGCTACTCACCAAAGTAGGATGTAGAACATTTTCTTTATAGATTATGTTATGCCAGTTGAGCTAGTTGTCCCCCTAGACCATGGTCCCCAGCCCTCAGCCCAGTAGCTCAAATTCTCAGATCGTTTGTATGTGTCCTTGAAGCTTCTATGACCTTCCCCTGGTAAAGTTGTGCTGACTTTCCCAGTATTGTGTACTGTCTTACCTTTCACCAAAGTTACCATTTATGTACTGTCTAGTTTGTGTTTTTCCCTCCCCACCCTTCCCCTCCCTTGTAACCATCGAAGATTGTTTCTTTCTGTGTGGAAACATTTTCATGTGTTTTTAT
Organism: Trichechus manatus latirostris; assembly: GCF_000243295.1. NCBI lineage: Eukaryota > Metazoa > Chordata > Mammalia > Sirenia > Trichechidae > Trichechus > Trichechus manatus. The sequence goes on from NW_004444181.1 coordinate 1,281,728, forward strand.
AATAGTGATCTCATACAGTATTTGTCCTTTCGTGACTGACTTACTTCACTCAGCATAATATCCTCCAGATTCATCCATGTTGTGAGATGTTTTGCAGATTCATCATTCTCTTTATTGTTGTGTAGTATTCCATTGTGTGTACATACCATAGTTTGCTTATCCATTCATCTTTTGATGGGCACTTATGTTGTTTCCATCTTTTTCCTATTGCCAAGACTGTAATCTTTACAAAAGCAGACTGTCACATCTTTCTTACGCAGAGCAGATGGTAGGTTCAAACCGCTGACCTTTAAGTTAGCAGCTGAGCACTTAACCACTGCACCGCCAGGGCTCCTGATTAATAGATTACATCAGAAATATCCTTGATTAAAGGTCTGTAAGATTTTGGCTAAAGTCCTTTCATGATTATAGAATTTTAAATCTACGTAAGTAATAAGTGTGGAATGGTATCTGATAACTGATGCTTTAAATATTTTCATTTTTGTTTTTGAACAAGTATCACTTTTAAAAAATAATACATACATATTGTAGAGAATTTTAAAACTATGGAAAATAACAAAAATAAATATAAGTAAAATCACTCATTATTCATCACCCAAAGATAACTACTCTTAATAGTCTTATATAAGTCCTTTTAGGATGTGTGTGGAGCCCTGGTGGCACAGTGGTTAAGAGCTCGGCTGCTAATCAAAAGGTCGGCAGTTCAAATTCACCAGCTGCTCCTTGGAAACCGTATGGGGCAGTTCAACTCTGTCATATAGGATTGCTATGAGTCAGAATCAACTCAATGGCCAACGGGTTTGGTTTTGGTTTTATGCCTGTGGTTATGATCCCGTTTGGAAATGGGTTGTCTTTGTTGTGTTAATGAGGTGTGATTACTGTAGGGTGTATCTTGAGTCAGTCTCTTTTGGGATATAAAAGAGATTAAACAAACAAGCTAAGAAGCAGAAATGGGGGAAGAGGGATGCCAAGCCACATGATGATTGCCCAGGAACAGAAGCTAAATGAGACAAGGAACTTTCTCCAGAGCTGACAGAAAGACAAAGCCTTCCCCTAGAGCTGGTACCCTGAAATTGAACTTCTAGCATCCTAAACTGTGAGAAAATAAATTTCTGTTTGTTAAAGCCACCCATTTATGACATTTCTATTATAGCAACACTAGATAACTAAGACATAGACGTATGCAAGTTATTAAAGAATTCTATGCCATCCTTTTAAAGCAACCTGGGTGGCTCACGTGGTTTGCAATCAGCTGCTAATCCAAAGGTTGGCAATTCAAACTCACCCAATGGCTGTGTGGAAGAGAAGTCCTGTCAAACTGCTTCCGTAAAGATTATAGCCAAAAAAACCCCGATAGAACAGTTCTAATCTGTAACTGATCATGGGGTCGCCATGAGTCAGAATGGACTCCACAGCAATAGGTAATTCTATCCTGTTAAATAGGTTTCCATTGCAGCTTACTGCCTTAGTTATCTAGTGCCGCTATAATAGAAATACCACAAGGGGATGGCTTCAACAAACAGAAATTTATTCTCTCACAGTTTAGGAGGCTAGAAGTTCAAACTCAGTGCACAGCTATAGGAGAAGGCTTTCTCTCTTTCTCGGTTCTGGAGGAAGGTCTTTGTCATCAATCTTCCCCTGGTCTAGGAGCTTCTCAGCACAGGGACCTGGGTCCAAAGGATGTGCTCTGCTCTTGGCACTTCTTTCTTGGTGGTAGGAGGTACCTCTCGTCTCTGCTCATTCTCTCTTTTATATCTCAAAAGAGATTGACTCAATATACAATCTAGTCCTGTAGATTGAGTTTTGCTTCATTAACACAACTGCCTGTAATCCTGCCTCATTAACATCATAGAGGTAAGGATTTATAACACGTCGGATAATCACATGAGATCACAAAATGGTGGACAACCACACAATACTGGGAATCATGGTCTAGCCAAGTTGACACACATTTTGGGGGGACACGATTCAACCCCGTAACACTTACCAATTCTTAAAAAAGAGAATACAGAAACCACAACTCTAAAATTATGCTGAAGTAATTTTCCTTTTGGCAGTTTGGAAGACACTTTAGAAATTTATATGGAAGATACTTTAGAAATTCATAGATCCATAGTCATCATCGGAGGAGTCCTGGTGGCACTGTAATGAAAGCGCTCGGCTGCTAACCAAAAGGTTGGCAGTTTGAACCCATCAGCCGCTCCATGGGAGAAAGATGTGACAGTCTGCTTTCATAAAGATTACAGCCGTGGAAACCCTATGGGGCAGTTCTACTCCTACTCTGTCCTGCAGGGTCGCTATGAGTTGGAATCCACTCTGCGGCAATGAGGTTTTTTTTTTTTTAAGAGTTATCATCAAGGGATCCAGGATTACTCAGCTGTTGAAGCACACAAGCATCAATTGACAGAAGGCCAGATAAACCATCTTTTCTATGACCTATTCTCTACTCTTATTTCTTAGAAAAATTATGAATTTGAATTCCTTTTTATATTCTATGGCTTTTTTTTCTGGTTGTAGGGTACCTTTGGGGAAATCCTTCTTTAAATCACATCCCATCTTGGCAACATCTTGTCTCAGTCAGTAAACGTCCAAGGCACAAAAAGTTTCCTTAAAAGGGTTTGCATGCTGGAGCTCTACAAGAAAGCCGTTCTGAAAACCCGTCTCAGGATTGGACTTTGGTTGAGATACAATTATCATGATGTGCTTCTGGGTCCGACAGTTAAGCCAGGATGGGGTCCTTTGCTTTGTATGTGTGCCCAGACAGAGACCGCGGCGTGAGTACAAAGAGCTGATGCCACACTCGGTCCATGGTGTGTTCATGCCAAATCCAGTTGTCTTTATACTGCGTGTGATAATTTTCTGCTGGAATTCCCAAGGACACTTCCCAGCAAGCTGCTGCTGCCAGTGGAGCTCCTTCCTGCCTAACTGGCCTCCCTTTCACCCCTCCCAGAGCTGTTCAATCCGTTGCCCATAGCAGCCAGAAAAACCAGTTGCCATGGAGTCAGTTCTGACTCATAGTGACCCCATGTGCTTCAGAGTAAAACTGTGCTGCACAGGGCGTTCAATGCCTGTGATCTTTCAAAAGTAGATCCCCAGGCTTTTCTTCCAAGACACCTCTGGGTGGCTCAAACCACCAATTTTCGGTTAGTAGCTGAGCATTCAACAGTTTGTGCCTAAAGGAAACTCTTATAGCACCCAGTGGGAACCTTTAAAACAAACCAGACCTCATCTTCCTCTACTGAAGAGCTTCAATATCCTCTCCTTGCACTTAGAAGACACTCACACAAAGTGTCCTCTGCCTACCTCCCCACACTCCCACTGCTCTCCGCTTCATCACTCTGTTCCAACTTCACTGGCTTCCTTTTGATTTCAGCCCTTGAGATTCTAGCTCACCTCAGGGCCTTTGCACAAGCTGTTCCCCCTGCCTGACTGGATCTTCCTCACTGTTCGGGTCTCATCGAATGCCATCCCCCTCAGGCTAGGATTTCCCCTGCTATTATCCATCATGTTTTCATGGTACTAGTTCCAATTTATGGTTTAGAGCAGTGCTTCTCAAACTTTTGGAAGTGACAGATGAGTGTTTCTAAATTTCCAATGCATTGCAGATTGACACTTTTGTAGCATACAATAAAAATTAATTTCTAGAAAAAGACAGACGGTAGACACCTCTTTTTTTTGTTTGTTCTTTGTTTTACTATTGTTGTGGTTGTTAGGTACTGTTGAATCAGTTCTAACTCATAGTGACCCTATGTATAGCAAAACGAAACTCTGCCCAGTCCTGCCCCATCCTCACAATCCTTGCTATGTTTGAGCCAATTGTTGCAGCCACTGTGTTAGTCCATCTCATCGACGGTCTTCCTCTTTTTGCTGACACTCTACTTTACCAAGCATGATGTCCTTCTCCAGGGACTGGTCCCCCCAATCACATATCCAAAGCACGTGAGACAAAGCCTTGTCCTCTGTCATGGATTGAATTGTGTCCCCCCAAAATATCTGTCAATTTTGCTAGGTCATGATTCCCAGTATTGTATGATTGTCTACCATTTTGCTATTTGATGTGATTTCCCTGTGTGCTGTAAATTCTATCACTATGATGTAATAAGATGGATTAGCGGCAGTTATGTTGATGAGGTCTACAAGATTAGATAGTGTCTTAAGCCAATCTCTTCTGAGATATAAAAGAGAGAAGCCAGCAGAGAGATGGGGGACCTCATAATACCAAGAAAGCAGCACCGGGACCACAGCATGTCTTTTGGACGTGAGGTTCCTGCACTGAGATGCTCCCAGACCAAGGGAAGACTGATGACAAGGACCCTCCTCCAAAGCCAACAGAAAGAGAAAGCTTTCCCCTGGAGCTAGCACCCTGAATTTGGACTTGTAACCTACTAGACTGTGAGAGAATACATTTCTCTTTGTTAAAACCATCCATTTGTGGTATTTCTGTTACAGCAGCACTAGATAACTAAGACATCCTCCTCACTTCTAAGGAGCATTCTGGCCGTACTTCTTCCAAGACAGATTTGTTAATTCTCCTGGCAGTCCTTGGTATATTCAGTATTCTTGGTCAACACCATAATTCAAAGGCATCGATTCTTCTTCGGTCTTCCTTATTCACTGTCCAGCTTTTGCATGCATGTGAGAAACTGAAAATATCATGCCTTAGGTCAGGCACACCTCAGTCCTCAAAGTGACATCTCTGCTTTTTAACGCTTTAAAGAGGTCTTTTGCAGCCAGATTTGCCCAATGCAATACTACGTCGTTTGATTTTTTGACTGCTGCTTCCATGGGTGTTGATCGTGGATCCAAGTAAAATGAAATCGTTGACAACTTCGATCTTTTCTCGGTTTATCATGATGTTGCTTATTGGTCCAGTAGTGAGGATTTTTGTTTTCTTTCTGTTGAGGTGTAACTCCTACTGAAGGCTGTAGTCTTTGATCTTCATTAGTAAATGCTTCAAGTCCTCTTCGTTTTCAACAAGCAAGGTTGTGTCACCTGCATATTGCAGGTTGTTCAGGAGTCTTCCTCCAATCCTGATGCTGCGTTCTTCTTCATATAGTCCAGCCTCTAGAATTATTTGCTCAGCCTACAGATTGAATAAGTGTAGTGAAAGGGAACAACCCTGATACACACCTTTTCTGATTTTCAACCACTCAATATCCCCTTGTTCTGTTCAAATGACTGCCTCTTCGTCTATGTACAGGTTCCACATGAGCACAGTTAAGCGTTGCTATGTTTAGCAGTGGAACATTGTCTAATACAGTGCTAGAAGATGAACACCTCAGGGGCTTAATTCCCATTATTTGCAATGCTATCTATAATTTGTTATGGTCCACACAGTCAAATGGCTGTGCATAGTCAATAAAACACAAGTGAACATCTTTCTGGTATTCTCTGCTCTCATCCAAGATCCATTTGACATCAGCAGTAATATCCCCCGTTCCACATCCTCTTCTGAATCCGGCTTGAATTTCTGACAGCTTCCTGTCGATGTACTGCTGCAACTATCTTTGAATTATCTTTAACAAAATTTTACTTGCATGTGATATTAATGATATTGTATGATAATTTCTGCATTCTGTTGGATCACTTTTCTTTGGAATGGGCATGTATATAGATCTCTTCCAGTTGGTTGGCCAAGTTGCTGTCTTCAAAATTTCTTAGCGTAGACAAATGAGCACTTCCAGCATTGCACTAGTTTGTTGAAAAATCTCAGTTGGTATTCCATCAGTTCCTAGAGCCTTGTTTTTCTGCTAATGCCTTCACTGCAGCTTGGACTTCTTCCTTCAGTACCATCAGAGCTTGATCATATGCTACCTCCCGAAATGGCTGAATGTTCACCAATTCTTTTTGGTACAGAGACTCTGTGTATTCCTTCAATCTTCTTTAAATGTTTCCTGTGTCATTCAATTTTTTATCCATAGAATCCTTCAATATTGCAACTCGAGGCTTGAATTTTTTCATTTCTTTTAGCTTGAGAAATGTCAAGTGTGTTCTTCCCTTTTGGTTTCCTAACTCCAGGTCTTAGCACATTTCATTGTAATACTTCGTCTTCTCGAGCTGCCCTTTGAAATCTTCTCTTCAGCTCTTTTACTTCATCATTTCTTCCTTTAGTTTTAGCTACTCTATGTTCAAGGGCAAGTTTCAGAATCTCTTCTGACATCCCTTTTGGTTGTTTCTTTCTTTCTTGTCATTTTAATGACCTTTTGCTTTCTTCATGTATGATATCCTTGATGTCATCCCACAACTTGTCTGGTCTTTGGTTGTTAGTGTTCAGTACGTCAAATCTATTCTTGAGATGATCTCTAAATTCAGATAGGATATATACTTAAGGTTGTACTTTGGATCTCATGGGCTTGTTTTAATTTTCTTCAGCTTCAACTTGAACTTGTATATGACCAATTGATTGTAGGTCAGTTTGTTTTACTGTGGTGGCTTCTGTGTTGCTGTGATGCTGGAAGCTATACCACCATTATTTCAAATACTAGCAGGGTCACCCGTGTTGGACAGGTTTCAGTGGAGCTTCCAGACTAAGACAGACTGGGAAGAAAGACCTGGCAATCTACTTCTGAAAAAATTGGCCAGTGAAAACCTTATTGGTAACAGCAGAACATTTTCTGATATAGTGCTGGAAAATGAGCCTCTCAGATTGGAACCAAAAACCGATTGCTGTCGAGTTGATTCTCACTTATAGTGACCCTATAGGGCAGAGTAGAACTGCCCCATAGGGTTTCCAGAGATTGACTGGTGGATTCAAACTGCCAACTTTTTGGTTAGCAGCTGAGTTCTTAACCACTACACCACCAGGGCTCCTCAGGTTGGAAGGCACTCAAAAAACGACTGGGCCAGAGCTGCCTCCTCAAAGTGGAGGTGAACTTAATGACATGGATGGATTAAAGCTTTCGGGACCTTCATTTGCTGATGTGGCATGACTCAAAATGTGAAGAAACAGCTGCAAACATCCATTAATAATCGGAATGTGGAATGTAAGAAGTATGAATCAAGGAAAATTGGAAGTTGTCAAAAAATGAAATAGAACTCTTGAAGACCAATATCCCAGGAATTAGTGAGTTGAAATGGACTGGTATTGGCCATTTTGAATCAGACAATCATATGGCCTACTATGGCAGGAATGACAAGTTGAAGAGGAATGACGTTGCATTCATTGTCAAAAAGAACATTTCAAGATGTGTCTTGAAGTACAATGCTGTCAATGATAGGATAATATCCACATTCCTACAAAGAAGACCAGTTAATAAGACTATTACTCAAATGTATTCACCAACCACTAATGCCAAAGATGAAGAAATTGAAGACTTTTACCAATTTCTGCAATCTGAAATTGATCAAATATGCAGTCAAGATGCATTGAAATAACTATTATAAGAACTCAAGAAAAGGTTTAAACAACAGAAGAAAACATTCTTTGATGGTTACGGGGGTGGGGAGGGAGGGTGAGAGTTATTCACTAACTAGATAGTAG
>NW_004444181.1:1290355-1326748 GCF_000243295.1 Trichechus manatus latirostris
GCCTGGTTACCACCACTGACTGCTCTGACAGGGATCACAATAGAGGGTCCCGGACAGAGCTGGAGGAAAATGTAGAACAAAATTCTAACTCACAAAAAAGACCAGACTTACTGGCCTGACAGAGACTGGAGAAACCCTGAGAATATGGCCTCAGGACACCCTTTTAGCTCAGTAACGTAGTCACTCCTGAGGTTCACCCTTCAGCCAAAGATTAGACAGGCCCATAAAACAAAAAGAGACTAAGTGGGCACACCAGCCCAGGGGCAAGGACTAGAAGGCAGGAGGGGACAGGAAAGGTGGTAATAGGGAACCCAAGGTCGAGAAGGGAGAGTGTTGATAAGTCATGAGGTTGGTAACCAATGTCACAAAACAGTATGTGTACTAACTATTAAATGAGAAGCTAGTTTGTTCTGTAAATCTTCATCTAAAGTATGATAATAAAAAAATAAGAGAAATAAAAAAGATGCATTGATAATCACTGGTGACTGGAATGTGAAAGTTGGAAACGAAGGAGAAGGATCATTAGCTGGAAAATATGGCCTTGATGAATGAACCAACATGGGAGATCGCATGATAGAATTTTGTAAGACCAATAACCTATTCATTGCAAATACCTTTTTTTCAACAACATAAACAGCAACCATACCTGTGGATCTCACTGGATGGAATACACAGGAATCGAATCGACTGCATCTGTGGAAAAAGTCGACGGAGAAGCTCAAAATCATCAGTCAGAACCAGGCCAGGGGCCGACCATCAATTTTTCCTATTAGATTCAATAAACATAAAATTACTCTGTCAAAATGCTATACAAGTTTGTAAACATTTCTCTCAACTTCTGTGCGACCTCATCTCAACCTGGTTACATGCAGGTCATGGCCGGCCCCAGTCCACGGACCCCACTTTGAGAATCATTGGTTTGTTTAGCATATTGTTTACGTGTATTGTCTGTGTATGATAGACTGTAAGCTCCATGAAGGGAGAGGCCTCTTCTGTCTTATACCTGGAATAGTTCCTGGCACATTGGTGTTCAATATATTTTTATTAGACAACATGAGTAGATGGATAACTGAGTGAATGAATGAATGAAGCTCTGACAACCAGTTACTAGAAAAGGAGAGTATGTAGAAAACAAGGGTGCGACTAATGGGGCACAACAGCCCAGGGACAAGGACTAGAAGGCAGGAGGGGACAGGAAAGCTTTTAATAGGGTAACTAAGGTCGAGGAGGGAGAGTGTTGACATGTCGTGGGGTTGTTAACCATTGTCGTAAAACAATATGTGCACTAATTGTTTAATGAGAAACTATTTGTTCTGTAAACCTTCATCTAATAAGTACAATAAAAAAATTAAAAAAGAAAACAGGGGTGCACTTGGGGGTTTGACTGCTGTCTTAGATCCTAGTGCTGCTGTAACATAAATACCACAAGTGGGCGACTTTAAAGAACAGAAACATATTTTCTCACAGGTCTGGAGGCTAAAAATCTAAATCAGGTTCTCTGCCGTGTCAGTTCTTTCTTTGTCGGTAGCACCAGGCATTCCCTGGTTCTTTGGTAATCCCCACATGGCATCTGCCTTTGTATCTAATTTGCTCTTTTTATAACTCAGAATTCCTTAGGTTTAGGACACCCCCTACACTGATACGATCCCTTCAACATAACAAAGAAAACCCTATTCCAAATGGAATTACATCCACGTGTATAAGGGTTAGGATTCCAACACATATTTTAGGGGACACGATTTAATCCCTAAGAGTAGCATTGGCCACTGTTGGCCAGGAAGTCTGCAAAGCATCATGGGAACCTATAGGGGCACAGGGATGACTTAGCAGCCTGCACTGCCCAGACCCATGGCATTCAGAAGAGGCCTGGGGTAACCTTTGCAAAGCAGAGGCTGTGATTTATCCCAGAACTGCTCTGCTGTCTGCCACCTTGCCCTGCCTGGAAGCCAGTCTGTTCACTAACCAGACTCCCTGTGAGGACCCTGGGTGGAAATGCCACTCAAGGTCCATTGACTTGACCTAGGTGGGGGTGGGGGCTACCTGAGGGAAGATTCAGAGGGACTCTGAGGAAGCAGTTTTAGGTGGAGTTGGCTGGCGGTCATTAGCCCTCTGCTAGTGGTCAAGCGGACCCCTGGTGGTGTGGTGGTTAAGACCATGGCTGCTAACCAAAGTGTCAGCAGTTCAAGTCCACCAGCTGCTCCTTGGAAACCCTATGGGGCAGTTCTACTCCTTCCTATAGGGTCACTATAAGTCGAAATCAACTGGACAGCAACAAGCAAGGTGCAGTCTGGACACAAGATCTCATATACAGGCCAGCAGGGACACATGCCGGAAATTTCCAGGGCTGGGGGAGTGAAAGGAATGTTGGAGGCAGCTGAGCCAAGACTAATGGGCTTTGGAAGGTTGGCCCCTGCTGTTTATGAGGACACATGACTTTAAGAGCCAATACACTCAGCTATAAACCTGCAGTGTAGGTAAAGAAATTGAGCTTCTCTGGACTTATCAGCTGGCCACAAGAAATGTTGTGGGCAAAACAGTCAGGACAGAGAGAAATTGCTCAAGGAGAAGAGCTGGATCCAGAGGCCTGCAGGACAAGAGGAGGGGTTGACTGCCAGGTCAGATGGGAAGCCTGGGCAGGAAGGACTCCCTGGAGGCCTGGTAGTGACAGTCCTCTTTCACCGGAGAAGGTGAGGGGTGCTGGGCAGGACCAAGAAGTCAGGCAGCTAAAGATGCAAGCACAGTGGGAAGGGGGTGGGAAGTGCGTAGCCAGAGACACGAGAATGCAGGAAGGGAAGGCACAAGGGATGCCATAAGGCCAGGTCTGGCCCTGGGGGCTGTCTGAGCAGGGCCCAGGTCCAACATCTAAGCCAGATGGTGCAGAGACCTTGGGAGACCTCCTTAAAACTCACTACGAAGAAGGGATCCCAGGAAAGACAGAGTCAGCGAATTTACTCTAGAAGGAAGATAACTAGACACTGTCCTTTACTATGTCTAGGCAGTCTGTTATAGGCCCAATGTCTGTCAACTTTGTTTCCTTCTGTTTGTTTTCCTATCATGATTAGCAGTAAGATATTTCAAATACAAAAGGCCTATGTTTAGGCTGACCCATATGAAAGTGCCATTTTTATAAGTAAAAACTGGTGGAATATCAGCATTTTCATCTGGTTCTACCTAATACATTTGTGTCCAGGGCAGAAAGCAGTGGGGAGCTAGAGAGATGAACATCTCTTCCTCAGCCAGTTCTGGTGTGAAGTGGAGCCATCCCCAAGAGGCCAGAAAGGCAATGGCAGCTGTGTTAGTTTGGGTGCCTTATAAGAACAGAAATTCATTGTCTCTCAGTTCTGGAGGCTGGGAGTACAAGATCAGGGTATCAGCCATGTTGATTTCTTCTGGCGCTCTGAAGGAGAATCTGTTCCGTGCCTCTCTTCTGGTTTCTGGAGATGGCTGGCAATATCTGTTGTTTCTTGACTTGTAGATTCATCACTCCAATCTCTGCCTCTAGCTTCAGGTGGCCTTCCTTTTGTGGGTATCTTTGTGTCTCTTCTCCTCTTTTATAAGGACTCTATTCACCTTGAATTAGGACCCTACTCCAGTATGACCTCATGTTAACCTAACTGATAACATCTTTTCAAAGACTTTCCAAACAAGGTTACACTCACAAGTACTGTGGGTTAGGACTTCGACATATCTTTTTTGCAGTACACAAATCAATCCATAATACCAGCTATAAGGAGAGAAAGCAAGTTGCATCCCCCAGAGCAGAAAGAAAAAAGGGAAGGTAACAAGGGGAGCTGGTGCAGAAGAGCAAACAGAACGGGTTCTTCACTGGCAGGCAGACAGTTCTGGTGCAGGTTCCCAGAACAGTCTCCATCCTGGACCCAAGGCCTTTCAGGCTAGGAACTCAAATCTCAAAATGTTTTCATTTAGTTCTCAGAGACCGCACTGAAGGCCTTAGGTATTATTAGAATTGAATTGTTGGTGTAGCTGTTGTTAGTTGCTGTTGAGTCGATTCTAATTCACAGCAACCCCGTGTGTGCACAGTAAACTGCTCCATAGGTTTTCCAAGGAGCTTCTGGTGGATTCGAACTGCCAGGCTTTTGGTTGGCAGCCAAATTCTTAACCATTGTGCCACCAGGGCTCCTAAAACCAAATGGGAACTTACATTTCATAATTATGTACATGGCATTGGCACCTAAGTTTACACTACTGCATTTACACTCCAGTACCATGTGCTGGTTATTGAGACCTGTGTTCAATTCTGAGGGCTGCCATAACAAACTACCACAAACAGAGTACCTTATAAGAACAGAAATTTATTGTCTCATAGTTCTGGAGGCTGGAAGTTCAAGATCAGCGCGTCTGCCATGTTGATTCCTTCTGAGAGCTCTGAGGGAGAAACTGTTCCATGACTCTTTACTTGCTTCTGGTGACAGCCAGTGATGCTTGGTATTCCTTGCCTTGCACATACATCACTCCAATATCTGCCTCTGTTGTCACATGGCCTTCTTCCTTCTGTGTGTATCTGTGTCTCTTTTCCTCTTTTATAAGAATGTCAATCATATTGGATTAGGACCCAGCCCACTCCAGTATGACCTCGTGTTAACCGATTACATCATCAAAGACTCTATTTCCAAAGAAGGTCACAGTCACATGTGCAGGGGTTAGGACTTCAACATATCCCTGTCGGAGGAGAATTCAATCCTGGAATCCTTGGGTGGCACAAACGGTTAAGTGCTCGACTACTAGCCGAAAGGACTTCTCTGTCCTATAGGGTCGCTGTCTTAGCCATGTAGTGCTGCTAGATGGCTTTAACAAAGAGAGTTTATTCTCTCACAGTCTAGTAGGCTACAAACCTGAACTCAGGGCGTCAGCTCCAGGGGAAGGCATTCTCTGTCGGCTCTGAAGGAAGGTCCATGTCATCAATCTTCCCTTGGTCTCGGAGCTTTTCTGCGCAGGAACCTGCGCTCTGCTCCCAGCACTGCTTTCTTGGTGGTATGAGGTTCCCATGTGTCTCTGCTCACTTCTTTCTTTCATATCTCAAAAGAGATTGGCTTAAGGCACTATCTAATCTTGCAGACCTCATCAGTATAACTGCCGCTAACCCATCTTATTACATCATAGTGATAGAGTTTACAACACATAAGGAAATCACATCAGATTACAAAATGGTACACAATCATACAATACTGGGAATCATGACCCAGCCAAATTGATACACACATTTTTGGGGGGACATAATTCAATCCACGACAGTCTCTATGAGTCGGAACCGACTCGACAGCACACAACGACAACAACATTTGGTTTTAGCTCCAAGTATGACTCGAGTTGAAGTATCATTGTTTCCTAGGCTCTCCCAGCTTTTGAATGTCTGGCCAACCTGGTGTCCCTGGATAGCCCAACCAGAGTCTGCAATGGCCCCTGTGGAATTAGGCCACCTGGCTCCACTTAGGCCAGCTGTCCAAATTAAAATCAGACCACAGCTCCCTCGAAGAAGGAATGCCCGAAGTCATCCGCCCAGAACCACCTGAGGCAACAGGACCTCATCTGACCCTGAGTACAGCTCCACCTGCTGAAGTCTGCCACCAGAAGTGCCAGTGAGAAGGCCAACTTTCCAAGGTTGTGGTGGTGGGGATAGCACCTTCAGCCCCCCTGCCCATGTCAAGAGGCCCTCGGTGAGGCTTGGCATGGGGAGAAGTCATAACCTGAATGTCCCCTCTCTGGCTTGGGATCTTCTTTTTCCTCCCCACTCATGTCAGGATGGTGCATGGCAGTGGGGAAGGTCACTGGCACTAAAGCTTACTTGGGGATGTGATCTTTTTCCACCTTTGGGGACCTCCCGCAGGCTGTGGTGTCCCTGTTCCTCCTCAGGCCGGGCTACCTCTCCTGACATCAACAGCAGAGTCCCAGGGTCTCGAATACTGGCCACCAAATGTCCCCTGTGAGAGTTGAGTGGAGGTCACATGGTACCCAGTCACTCAAAGGCTGTGGTTTGGTATGCTGTCGTGCCCACTCCACATCCCTCACCCGTTTGTGCCCTGCCTGGAATTCCGAAGCTCAGAAGCTGGCAGTTGGGCTCATAAGCATCTTATACAGCGCAGCCACCTCTGAGAGAAACAACAGGCTGAACAGACTTCCCGTTCTTCACCCTTAGTAGTATGGATCAAGGCCCATGCTATGGATTGAACAGTGTCCCACAAAAAGATTATTTCGAAATCATATCCACATCCACTCTTACCTGTGAATGTGACTTTGTTTGGAAATAGGGTCTTTGAAGATGTTGTCAGTTAAGTTAACATGAGGTCATACTGAAGTAGATGAGTTCTAATCCAATCTGAGTTGTTGTTAGTTGCCTTCGAGTCAATTCCAACTCATGGTAACCCCATGTGTACAGAGTAGAACTGCTCCATAGGGAAGCAGTTGACCAGGCCTGTCTTCTGAGGTGCCTCTGGGTGGGTCTGAACCACCAACCTTTCAGCTAGTAGTTGAGTGCTTAACAGTTTGTGCGATCTAAGGACTCCCCAACCTGAGTGGTGCCCTACAACAGAGAAGCGACACAGAGAGAAGACAGCCATGTGTTGATGCATCTACAAAATGAAGAATGCCAAGAAACATGTACCAGAAACAGGAAGAGACAAGAAAGATCTTCCCCAAGAGACTTCAGAGAGAACATGGCCCTGCTGACACCCTGAACTCAGACTTCTCGTCTCCAGGACTGTGAGACAATAAATTTCTGTTCTTATAAGCCACCCACTTTATGGTACTTGGCTATGGAAGACCTAGGAAACTAATACAGTCCACAAGCCCTAATCCTGAAAATATGTCTCAGAGTTCAGAACTTTCTAGATTTTAAGAAAAGTAATATGGTGCCTGTCATGGTTTGAATTATGTCCCCCCAAAAATGTGTGTATCAATTTGGCTAGGCCATGATTCCTGGTACTGTGTGATTTTCCTGTATGTTGTAAACCTGGCTCTATGATGTTAATGAGGGAGGATGGGTGGCAGTTGTGTTAGTAAGGCAGGAGCTGATCTACAAGAGTGGATTGTGTCCTGAGGCAATCTGTTGAGATATAAAGGACAGAAGTGAGCAGTGAGACAGGGGGACCTCATACCATCAAGAAAGCAGTGCCGGGAGCAGAGCGCATCCTTTGGACCGGGGTCCCTGCGCGGAGAAGCTCCTAGTCTGGGGGAACACTGATGAGAAGGCCGAGAGAGAGAAAGCCTTTCCCTGGAGCTGACACCTTGAATTTGGACTTTTAGCCTACTTTACTGTAAGGAAATAAACTTCTCTTTGTTAAAACCATCCACTTGTGCTTCTGTTAGAGCAGCACTAGATGACTAAGACAAACAGACATGGGAAAAAAATTTGGCTATGACAAATCCAACAAGGGTCTAATCTCTAAAATCTGTAAAATACTTCAACACCTCAACAACAAAAAGACAAATAACCCAACTAAAACTTTGGCAAAGGATATGAACAGACACTTCACCAAAGAAGACATTCAACCGGCAAACAGACACATGAGGAAATGCTCGTGATCACCAGCCATTAGAGAAATGCAAATCAAAAATACGAGGAGATACTAGCTCACCCCAACATTACTGGCACTAATCAAAAAACGAAAGAAAACAGAAAATAACAAATGTTGGCAAGGTTGCGGGGAGATTGGAACTCCTACGCACTGTTGGTAGGAATGTAAAATGGTACAACCACTATGAGAAACAATATGGTGGTTCCTTAAAAAGCTAGGAATAGAAATACCGTATGATCCAGCAATCTCACTTCTAGGAATATGTCCTAGAGAAATGAGAACCATTACACAAATAGACATATGCAAACCTATGTTCATTGCAGTGTTAGTCACAATAGCAAAAAGATGGAAACAACCTAATTGCCCATCAATCAATAAATGGATAAACAAATTATGGTACATACACACAATGCAATACTATGCAATGATAAAGAACAGTGATGAATCTGCAAAACATCTCACAACATGGATGAATCTGGAGGGCATTATGCTGAGTGAAATAAGTCGATCACAAAAGGACAAATATTGAATAAGACCACTATTATAAAAACTCAGTAAAAGTTTTCCACACAGAAAAAAACAATCTTTGATGGCTATGAGAGAGGGGAGGTATGGGGGAGGAGAAGTCACTAACTAGATAGTAAACAAGTGTTAACTTTGGTGAAGGTAAAGACAACACACAATATAGAGGAAGTCAGCACAACTTGACCAAGGCAAATTCACAGAATCTTCCTAGACACATCCAACCCCCTTGAGGGACTGAGTTACTGGGCCTGAGGGCTGGGAACCATGATCTTGGGGGGACATCCAGGTCAATTGGCATAGCAGAGTTCATAAAGAAAATGCTCTACATCCTACTTTGGTGAGCAGCATCTGGGGTCCTAAAAGCTTGCGAGCAGCCATCTAAGATACAAATATTGGTCCTGGCACGTTCGGAGCAAAGGAGAATGAAGAAAAGCAAAGATACATGGAAAGTATTAGTCCAAAGGATTAATGGACACATGAACCACAGCCTCCACCAGCCTGAGCCCCGAAGAACTAGATGGTGCTAGGCTACTACGACCTAACTCTCTGACAGGGATCACAGTAAAGGATTCTGGGCAGAGTGGGAGAAAAATGTAGAAAAAAATTCAAATTACAAAAAAAAAAAGACCAGACTTGTTGGTCTGATAGTGACTGGAGGAACCCCTGCGACAATGGTCCCTGGAAACTCAGAACTGAAGCAGCTCCCAAAGTCCACCTTTCAGCCAAAGATCAGACAGGCCTACGAAACAAACAATAACACACATGAGGAACGTGCTTCTTAGTTAAATCAAGTATATGGACCGGATGGGCCACATCTACCCAAAAGCAAAGACGAGAAGGCGGGAAGGGACAGGAAAATGGGACGAATGGACACTGAGAACCCAGGGTGGAAAGGGAAAGGGGGAGTGTGCTGACACAATGTGGGGATTGCAATAATGTCACAAAACATTTTTTGTATAAAATTTTTGAATGAAAAACTGTAACCTTTCACCTAAAACAGAATAAAAAAAACAAAAACTAGCAGTTCCAGAATAGGAAAAGGGAGGCATAGGACAAGCCTACAGGAAAAAAAAAAGGAAAAAAAGGCTAGCCAAGAATTGATGGATTCATTTACAAATTGCTAAAGAGCTTTGGTATTTATTGGTAGATAAAACGTTGTGGAAAGGAATAGGCAAAACTACTTACCAAGAAAATAGTAAAAGGGAGATAAATTAGTTATCTTTTGTCTTTCAAAATGCCTAGTCCAATTTAAACATATGTAAATGAACTGGAATGACCTAATCTTGTCTTCTACCAAGAGTCAAATGAGAGTGTGTGCAAGGCAGAATCAGGTCTCCTAACCTGACACAAGACAGCCCCCAGCCTCTGAGGCCATGTAGCTCCAAGGAAGCTTTTGAGGGACCCCTCCCAGCTAGATAAGGACCTTTTTAAGACAAAAGAAAAATAAGAAAAAAATATTTCTTACTATAGCTATCAGAAATTGAGTGGATTCTCATCATAAAAGAATAGAAACAAGTTCTTTCTACTGTAGAGGAACTCGAAGAAGCTAAAAGATCAAAATCACAATGAGACACACCTGAAACGGCCTGAGGACATATTTCCACCCCTAACCAGAGACTTAAGGTTATATCCATATCAGTGAATTGATTGGACTGAACAGAGACTTTGTGATTTCCAAACCAGTCGATAAAAGCTTAAAGGGCTAAAGTTGGATTGGGGAAAATATGGAAAGTGGTAAAAGTTTAAATAAAAACAACTTTATTTCAACAATCATTATGTTTTATGGTATGTAGGATTTTAAACTGAGTTAATATTTAGTATAATTTATATTTTTGCTTCATATGCCACAGAGAAAGGAGATACATATATATATTTACGTCTGCTACTGAGTGTGTTCATTTTTTCCATTTAAAGGGTATCATGGATTGAATTGTGTCCCCCAAAAATATGTGTATCAATTTGGCTAGGCCATGATTCCCATATTGTGTGATTGTCCACCATTTTGTTATTTTATAAAATAAAATGACACTAAGATTTCCTGCTAAGTCTCTCGAGGAACAGTTTTGTGCCTTAATAGATGCAGGTTGCTGTCTTTGTATTAATATGCAATCTGAGGTTTTGCAAAATGTCGTTGCTGCTCAGGCACTTAAAAAGCCTTTACTTATGCTTTTTATGTTGCTGTAGGGGAAAATCATCACAAAGTTTAGTAACGTAAAAAGAAAGTTTTATTTGGCATATATTCAAAAGTACAAAAGTGGGAAGTGGACAAGAATGCTGCCAGAGCTAAAATGTCTGCCCGAATCCAAAGAATATTACAGAATAGGTAAGAATGAGAAAACAGACAAGCATGCTTGCTGCCACAGCCATGTCTGCCTGAGTCCAAAAGAATATTACAGAATAGGCAAGAGTGGGAAAACAGACAAGCATGCTGCCACAGCCATGTCTGCCCAAGTGCAAGGAAGGTTACAGAATCATCAGTATATATCAACATCACAAAACGGGTAGAATCATTGAAAGCATCCCTTTTTCTCTGATTGGCTAGAAATTGTAATCTTACATTTTGAATCATCTTCCTTAACAATCATTGGTACGGGTTTCAGTTATGAAAGTCAGGAGGGTCTTCATTGGTCCAACAAATTCCTATTCACTAAATGCTAATAGAAAAAAATAAGAGTGGAAAGTCTTTTGTGTTCTGTTTAATTGGCTTTATGTGAAAGTTTCCCTAAAAGATAGGATTTTCTAAGATTATCTTAACTATTGTCTTTATACCTCAGGGCCCAGTTGATGTGTCCTTGTGAGTCCTTGTGAGTCCTTGTGAGCTCAGCTCCAGCTGGGTCACTTTCTGTATGCTCAAGGAGAGGGAATAGTAACTCCAATGTTATTTCCTAAATCAATATATAAACAAACACCTCATAGAACTTCTTTCCTTGGTACAAAGAACTTAGGGTCATGGTTTCATGGGTTATTTAAAAAAATTGGCGTTAATATTGTTGTTAATATTTCTTCTTTTTTTTTTAACGTTGCTTTAGATCAAGGTTTACAGAGCAAATTAGTTTCTCATTAAACAATTAATACACATATTGTTTTGTGGCATTGGTTGCCAATCCTGTGATGTGTCAACACTCACACCTTCTCAACCTTGGGTTCCCCATTTCCATTTGTCCAGCTTTCTTGTCTCCTCCTGCCTTCTTGTTCTTGACCCTGGGCTGGTGTGCCCATTTAGTCTCACATACATGGTTGAGTTTTATGGGTCTATATAAACTTTGGCTGAAGGGTGAACCTCAGGAGTGACTACAGTACTGAGCTAAAAGGGTGTCCTGGGGCCATACTCTCGGATTTTCTCCAGTCTCTGTCAGACCATTAAGTCTGGTCTTTTTTGTTTTTTTTTGTGAGTTAAAATTTTGTTCTACATTTTTCTCCAGCTCTGTCTGGGATCCTCTGTTGTAATACCCGTCAGAGTAGTTGGTAGTGGTAGCTGGGCACCATCCAGTTGGGCTGAACTCAGTCTGGTGGAGGCTGTGTTAGTTGTGGTCTATTAGTCCTTTGGCCTAATCTTTCCCTTGTGTCTTTGGTTTTCTCCATTCTCCCTTGCTCCAGACAGGATGGGACCACTGGAATATCTTAGATGGCCACTCAAAAGCTTTTAAGACCCCATACACTACTTACCAAAGTAGGATATAGAACATTTTCTTTATAAACTATGTTATGCCAATGGAGCTAGATGTCCCCCAATGTTGTTAATATTTCTGTCTTACCTCCTAGTTCACTGTCCAGATTTCTGGTGTTCGTGGAAGTTGGAGTAACCCACACAGGCCATTGCTCTTACGTGTCTTTTTAAACCTTGAACCTTGGAAAAACTGGTGCCTAAAAGCCACTTTTGATTCAAACAATGATCCAGATAAACTAGTAAGAGCGTTTTGCTCTAAGTATCAGGCTTTTTTTGAAGACTTCAGTCTATTTCAGGAAACAGACTCCAAAGATCAGACTGAGAGCTATGTTTAGGGTAAATAAGTAATTATTTTAATTGGTATTTAAGACAATGTTGTATGTAATACCTGTGCAATGTTTGTAATCAAACTATTACCCTCCCTCCCTTGCTACGCAGATAATTTTATATCTTGAAGAAACCACGTTCTCAGAGGAGATCAGCCTTACATTTGAGTCAGACTTTTGGGAAATGAAGTAGTTCCTCCAAAGTAGCCTTGCCCTACACTTACCCTAATTTGAAATCACAGAAGCAGAGTATCTGAAGAAGACACACTTATAATGGTGACCAAAGAATTTGTATGAAAATTCATGATCATGATCATGATCAGAAGAAGGGAATGTATGAGGGCACTCTAAAACTGAGGCACTTGGCCTAAATAAAATGGCTGACACAAGGTATGACTCAGACTCCATTTTGTCTTAGGCTCCACTTCTGCATCTGAGAAAGTGACCCCTGACTGCTGGTGCATAAACCAGGGAAGGGCAGCTTGCCCTCAGAAAGAACACTTGTTGTTAGGTGTCATCAAGTCAGTTCCGACTCATAGTGACCCTATGTACAACAGAACGAAACACTGCCTGGTCCTGCACCATCCTCGCAATCATTGTTATGCTTGAGCCCATTGTTGCAGCCACTGTGTCAATCTATCTCGTGGAGAGTCTTCCTCTTTTTCACCAACCCTCTACTTTATCAAGCATGATGTTCGTCTCCAGGGACTGATCCCTCCTGATAACATATCCAAAGTATGGGAGATGTAGTCCTGCCATCCTTGCTTCTAAAGAGCATTCTGGTTGTACTTCTTCCAAAACAGATTTGTTCATTCATTTGGCAGTCCATGGTATATTCAATATTCTTCATCAACACCACAATTCAAAGGCATCAATTCTTCTTTGGTCTTCCTCATTCATCATCCAGCTTTCCCATGCATATGAGGCCATTGAAAACACCATGGCTTGGGTCAGATGCACATAGTCTTCAAGGTGATATGTTTGCTTTTTAACACTTTAAACAGGTCTTTTGCAGCAGATTTGCCTAACGCAATGCATCTTTTGATTTCTTGACTGCTGTTTCTATGAGTGTTGATTGTGGATCCAAGTAAAATCAAATACTTGACGACTTCAATCTTTTCTCCATTTATCATGATGTTGCTTACTGGTCCAGTTTTGAGGATTTTTGTTTTCTTTATGTTGAGGTATAATCCATACTGAAGGCTGTGGTCTTTGATTTTCATCAGTAAATGCTTCACTTGAAGGAAGGGAAGAACACTTACTATGTTTTAAATAGATTAACCAAAGACCTCCAACAAAACGAGTTCATTCTGTATTATCTTGCTAATCATCTATCTTTTGCAACCCTTAACTGAATGTTTTTCTTCTGCTTTTGGTCATTCAGGAAGTCTCATGCCTTAGGCCACCTGGTCTTTAGATTGTCTTGCAAAAATATCAACCAGTGAGTACTGTGGATCATTAATCCAATATTCTAAAGAATATTTTTGACAGGTGAGAGAGGCCTTTGATAAATGGAAACTAGACTCTCCAGGCCTGCCTGATTTCACCCCAAAAGATTATGTATTTTGGAGGAGACATCAGTTCAGGACTCATTAGAAACCTGCTGGAACGGACCGAACTTTGCCTTGTCACCAATCCATATGCAGCTGAACTTCGGAAGGTGTTAAACCTTAAATACATTTGTCCTAGCTTAAAGGAACTAAAGCACTTGTTTGGACTTGCCAATTGCCTGGAAACTTAATATTGAAGCCGAAATGCACTAGTGGGCAGAAGCAGACAGCTTTCCCAAGGTCGAGAAACAACTCTTCTCACCCATCCTGTCAAATTCAAGCCTCTGAGATTGTTGGACTTTGTTCAGATTCTTATTGCTTTTCAGGTTGCTTTACATTGGCAACTTGGGTTTATTGACTAGTAAGAATTTCCCATACAGACTACCGATATATTTGCTATTTTCATATTCATTGTTGGTATTATTCCCTGTTCTCATCCTATTTTTTTTCCATGCAAATACAGAAATACTTATTGTCAGCTTAACCTTTTAGCGCTGTTTTGCTATTCACCACTTTATTTTACTAGAGTTGTTATTGGCCTGTGCTATAAACATTTGTTGACACCATAACACTCATCTGTTTCCTCATTGCTATTCTTTTGCTCCTTCGGTTACCTGTAGTATAAACTGTAATTCCCTGCTCGAAGACCTTAAGTGGGTATGCCAAAAGGTAACCTGGCTTCATGTACTCCCTTTGTCTGATTCACCTTTCCTTGACATCTTTAGCTGGTGTCTTAGTTATCTAGTGCTTCTATAACAGAAATACCACAAGTGCATGGCTTTAACAAAAATAAATTTATTCTCTCACAGTCTAGGAGGCTAGAAGTCTAAATTCAGAGTGCCAGCTCCAAGGAAAGACTTTCTCTCTCTGTTGGCTCTGGGGGAAGGTCCTTGTCATCAATCTTCCCCTGGTCTAGGAGCTTCTCAGCACAGGGACCCTAGGTCCAAAGGACACACTCCCCTCCTGGTTCTTCATTCTTGGTGGCATGAGGTCCCCCTGTCTCACTGCTCGCTTCTCTCTTTTATATACTGAAAGAAAATGACTCAAGGTACAACTTAATCTTATAGATTGAGTCCTGTTTCATTAACATAACTGCCTCTAATATTGCCTCATTTACATCATAGAGGTAGGATTTACAACACATAGGAAAATCACATCAGTTGACAAAGTGGTGGACAATCACACAATACTGGGAATTATGGCCTAGCCAAATTGACACGTTTTGGGGGGACATAGCTCAATCCATAACAGCTGGTTCCTAAATGTGCTGGATCATGGATTCGATTCATATTATTTATTGGTCTACTAATCAAATGTTGTCAAACGTTTTGTGATTACTCAGAACACCATTTTAATACCTATGAAGAGAATTACGTACTCATATTTCAGACAGACTCAATCTCCTTAAACCAGCCCCTTTAAAGCCAGGTTATTCTTTAATGTGGCCCACTCTATACATCATTCCAAAGTTAATACTGCAGAAGTAGAGGCTCCAGCTATGGCATGGTGAAGATTTTAGATGGTGCCCAGCTATTTATAAATAACACCTGGGGTCTTAGAGGCTTGCTGTGGTAAACAGCCATATATAAGAACTTCTGGAAGAAAGCAACAAAATAAAGTTCTCTTTCTTCAAACGTTTTCTAAGAATGTTGTCCTACTGGGAAATATGAATCCAAGTCCATGCAGAAGATAGCACTCTCCCCAAAACGGCAGTTGAAGATGTGATCAAAGAATTTTTCAGAAATTCTTGATCAAATGGAGGGAATGAATAAGAGCTTCAGAACAGAAATGCCTGGTATATTTAGGGTGGCTGGCCTAGGAGCAGACATGACTCCATTTTGTTACAAGCTCATGCTTCTGCATTCCTGAGAAGGTATCCTTGACTTCTTCCCATTCATATGCATATGTACTTGGGCCTCTGGCTGGGTGGAACCAACAAACAATATGGCTATGCCTAGGCAAGCCAGGCCAAGCCTGGGCAAGTATGGGAAAGTCTAGGGAGGGTCAACCAATCATAATCTTGCTCGGAGGTTCCTGATTCCACTGCATAACTATCCCTGTGAAGCAGCCACTTCTTTGATTTGTTGGTCTTCGCTCTGTGTAAGCTAACATCTACCCATTCTAATGTTTCTTATGCTTTCAATAAATTTCTTTGTTTTACTTTAGCAGAGTCAGTTTTTATCATCTCTCTCCTAGCTTCTGGTAACTCCAGGTGTTCCTTGACTTACAGCTACAGTGCCACATGAGAGCTGTTATAGATTTAATTGTGTTCCCCCAAAATATGTGTTGTAAACCTAACTCCTATACCTGTGATTAAAATCCCATTTGGGAATGGGTTTTCATTGTTATCTTAATGAGTCAGTATTATTGTAGGGTTTGTCTTAACCTATTTTGAGATATAAAAGAGCAGATTAAGCAAGCAATAAAGCAGAGATGAGAGAAGACAGATGTCATGCCATATGAAGATCACTATGATTGCCGAGGAATAGAAGCTGAACAGAGACAAGAACCCTCCCCCAGAGCCAACAGAGAGAGAAAGCCTTCCCCTACAGCTGGTACCCTGAATTTGGACTTCTAGCCTCCTAAACAGTGAGAAAATAAATTTCTGTCTGTTAAAGCCATACACTTTATGGTTTTTCTGTTATAGCAGCACTAGATAACTAAGACAGTAGCCTTCCTTCATCTCTGTTTCTGTTTCTATCTTCCCCTAGTTTATAAGGACACCAGTCATGTAAGATTAGGACCCACCCTACTTGAGTATGGCCTCATGTTGACCTAACTGATAACATCCTCCAAGACCCTAATTCCAAACAGGCCCCATTCACAAATACCAGGGGTTAGGACTTCAATAAATCTTTTTTGGTGGACACAATTCAATTTATAACAAGTGTAGACATTAAGAACATGGATTCTGGAATCAGACTGTCTGGGATTGAATCTCAGCTCTTACTCTTAATACATGGAAGAACTTGGACAAGTTATCAGTCGTTTGCACTCTAGTTTCCTCAGCTTTCAAATGGGGTTAAAAAATAGTAGCTACCTCGTAGGGTTGTTGCGAGGATGAAATGAGTGAAACACTTAGAATAGCACCTACCGTATTGTAAGGATTCAGTAAGTGTTTTCTATTATAAGTATTATTATTGATGTTGTTGAAAAGACACAAGGGTTTCTCCTATAATCCCAGGCAGGATGCAGTTGGGTTTCAGAAATGGAACGGAACCAAGAACTAGCAAACCAGCAAGATTCTTGGCCACTCGTCTCTGTTCCTCCAGCCACATCTCTTTCATTTCTTGTCTCTCTGCAGATCAACTTTCTCTGCTTCCCAGTAAAAACCAAAAAAATGCATATGGCCAAATGCACCCACCCACAGCTCCCAAACGCTCATTCTATAAGCTCAGCCATATTTCAAGGTTGACTTCTCTTGTGAACTGAAGGACGGTCCCCAAAGAAGAGGGAAATCATTGTGAGCTGGGCATATAGGTTTTGCTATATGACAAAAGAGAGCATTAGTAGAAATTCTTCACATTTTGATGTCAAATTCACAGTTGAATTTCTGCTTTTTCTGGACAAGTGGCAGAAGCTAAAACCTATTATGAGCTTGGATATCACTGCCAATATAATTAAACCGAGGTACTTTATAACTAATCTGAACCAATATTTTCCTTTATGTGTCCTGAATTTTGAAGATTGCACTCCAAATAATAACTATGGCAGGATGTGATGAAGAAAAGACACAGCACCAATTCCCGGGGCTTTGACCATTTAGAAGCTATTTTGAAAAATTTTCTTACTTTTAGCACACCTGCAGCCTTGGTGGCGCAGTGGTTAAGAGCTCAGCTGCTTACCAAAAAAGGTCAGCAGTTTGAATCCATCAGCCACTCCTCGGAAACCTTATCGGGCAGTTGTCCTCTGTCCTATAGAGTCGCTATGAGTCAGAATACACTCAAAGGCAACGGATTTGGTGATTTTGGTTTACTGCACCTAATGTTTTCTTCTTGTCTCATTTTAAATGTTTTGGTTGAATGTAAAAGACAAAGATGAGAAACACAATTGTGATAGCTTTTCTGAGGTGACATGTTTGAAGAAGGCCAGACTGTACTGAAAAGTACTATGGGTAATTAAAACAACTGACAAATGAAACAACTATTGGAATGAGCTTTGTGGCCTTCCCTTGTGTGCAGAAAAATAACTGCTGATTTTCACAGTCAATTAAGAAAATCTTCCTTATATCTCCTATTTTATTTTGTTAAAAGAGCTAGCACCACTTCTCTTCTACCTCCTAATTCATTGCATAGTGCCTGGAGTCTTAAAAACTTGCAAGCCACCATCCAAGGCACAACGATTGGTCTCTATACACCTGGAGCAACAGAGGAAGAAGGAGAGTCAGGAATAGGAGGAAGATATGAAATGTGTGGCTAACTGCCTCCATGAACAACTGCCTCCATTGCCATGAGACCAGAAGAACTGGATGGTGCCCAGCTACCATTACTGAACATTTTGATCAAAGATTCTATAGAAGAATCCTGATCAAAAGGGGGAAAATGCAGAACAGAATTCCAAATTCATGGAATCCAGCCTTTCTGGAACCATGGGGGCTGGATGAAACCCTGAAATTATTGCCCTGAAATAATCTTTAAAACTTAAACCAAAAATATCCCCTGAAGTCTTCTTAAAACTAAACCATAGTTTAGCTTAACCAGTAAAAAATGTCTGCCTGAGTATTATGCTCTTTTAAGAACTATCTATATGAGATCAAAGTAACAACAGCAGTTTGAAAGATTAGGCCCAGGGAGTTTATCTTAATGGGGGAGGACCAATTCAGAAAAGGAAGGTGAGAATGGTTACAAAACTCAAAGAATGTAATCAATGTCACTGAATTTTACATGTAGAAACCATTGAATTGGTGTATGTTTTGCTGTGTACATTCTCAACAATAAAATAAAATTTAAAAAAAATTTTTTTAAGTCTAGCACAAGAGCAGAATCCCTGGGTGATGCAAATAGTTAACGTGCTCAACTGCTAATCAAAAGGTTAGAAGTTTGAATCCAAACAGAAATGTTTTGTAAGAAAGGCCTGGCAACCTACTTCCAAAAAAATCAGTCATTAAAAATCCTATAGAGCATAGTTCTACTCTGACACACGTGGGAGTACCATGAGTCAGAGTCGACTTGATGGCAACTTGTTACTGGTTGCACAAGAGCAGATAGAAGAAGGAGAACAAGTAATGGTTTTGCCATTTCACTTAAATAAGGGAACAGGAGCCATTTGCTTCTATTTAAGATTCAACAAATAGAAAAGAAATATGAATGGAGCATCTAATGTTGGGGCAGAATGCTTTTCTTTGACAAAAGCCAAATAAACAAGCTTATAATCACAGATCCTATTTACAGTTCTCTTGTTGAACACGTGCCACTCTTAGAAAGAGCAGCCTAATGTTTAAGAATAACAGGATTGCAAAGCTAGAATGAACTTTAAGAAGCTACCTAGAAAAACAACCCAAATGTCCATGAATGGAGAAATGGACAAACAAAATGTGGCATAGCCATACAATGGATGTAAAGAGGAATTTCATAAAGAGAAGTACTGATACATGCTACCACTTGGATGAACCTTGAAAACATTCCGTGTTATAAGTCAGTCACAAAAGCCCACCTATTATGTTTCCGTGTAGAGGCAGTCCGCCGGTCACCAATGTCCGACTTACGGACAACTCATACTTAAGAATGGACTGCCATAAACCCTATTATATTAAAAAATTGAGTTAAATACAGTGGTTCATAATAACGAACGCATGCACTGCTTTGTGATGTTCATGAAAACATTGCACAATTTGCAAGTGTTTAAGTGTTTCATATGCATGTTGTTGTTAGATCATCCCAAACATACGGAAAACTGACCTGAACACTGACAAATGTTAGTGGACTTGGTTGGTCTCTTGATAAAGCCTTTTCCTCTTGTATTGCCCAATTAGCTGTCTAATGCTGGACATATATGTATTCATTGCCTTGTATGTTATATAATAAATAATACTTTCTAAATGTTAAGTTATCCCAAAAATGAGATCCAAAATAATTTCTTTCCATTTCATAAACCTAAGTAAGTAGGTGGTTAGTTGTTCTCTAACTCTTTCTATTGAATATAAACCATTTTATAAATCACAGTTTTTCAGAACCCATGTTCTGGGTAGGGTCTTACAACATGACATGGTTTATCCAAATATGAAAAGTGTGACCATATTCAGAAAGCCATCTGAGCTTGGAGAATATAGTTTCCGTTCTGCTAATGGCAAATGAGAATGTTGAACATTATGACAATTAAATAAAAAAAAAATTTTTGTTGTTGTACTTTAAATGAAGGTTTACAGAGCAAATAGTTTCTCATTAAAGTTAGTACACATATTGTTTTATGACATTGGTTAACAACCCCACGACACGTCAACACTCTCCCTTCTTGACCTTGGGTTTGCTATTACCACCTTTCCTGTCCCCTCCTGTCTTCTAGTCCTTATCCCTGGGCTGTTGTGCCCCATTAGTCTTGTTTTGTTTTATGGGCCTGTCTAATCTTTGGCTGAAGGGTGAACCTTGGGAGTGACTTCATTACTCTACTAAGAGGGTGTCAGGGAGCCATACTCTCAGGGTTTCCTCCTTCTCTGCTGCCAGGACAGTAAGTCTGGTCTTTTTTTGTGAGTTAAAATTTTGTTCTACATTTTTCTCCAGCTTTGTCTGGGACCCTCTGTTGTGATCCCTGTCAGAGCAATCAGTGGTGGTAGCCAGGCACCATGTAGTTGTACTGGACTCAGTTTGGTGGAGGTCATGGTAGTTGTGGTCCATTAGTCCTTTGGGCTAATTTTTCCCTTGTATCTTGTTTTCCTCATTCTCCCTTGCTCCTGAAGGGGTGAGACCAGTAGAGTATCTTAGATGGCTCCTCACAGGCTTTTAAGACTCCAGATGCTACTCACCAAGGTAGAATGTAGAACATTGTCTTTATATGCCAGTTGAGCTAGATGTTCCCCGAGACCATGGTCCTCACAGCCCTCTGCCCAGCAATTCGGTCCCTCAGGGAGTTTGGATATGCATTATGACAATTTTTAAGGTAAACAGAAGCAGATAGGAAAATGCGTGCGGTATGTCAGTTTCAGGACTAAGGTGCACATGACCCAAGCCATGGTATTTTCACTCGCCTCATATGCACGTGAAAGCTGGGCAATGAGTAAAAGGACCGAAGAAGAATTGATGCCTTTGAATTGTGGTGTTGGCGAAGAATACTGAATATACCATGGACTGCCAGAAGAACAAACAAGTCTCTCTTGGAAGAAGTACAGCCAGAATGCTCCTCAGAAGCAAGGATAGCAAGACTTCATCTCACGTACTTCGGACATGTTATCAGGAGGGACCAGTCCCTGGAGAAGGACACCATGCGTGGTAAAGTAGAGGGTCAGTAAAAAGGAGGAAGACCCTCAACGAGATGGATTCACATAGTGACTGCAACAATGGGCTCAAGCATAACAACAATTGTGAGGATGGCACAGGACCTGGCAGTGTTTCATTCTGTGTACACAGGGTCACTATGCGGTGGAACTGACCCAATGGCACATAACAACAACTTAATGCTAAAAGCTGGGGTCACAACTGCTGTATTGGGGACACTGGGGTATGGTAACCAAAAACCACACCAGTTGCCATGGAGTTGATTCTGAGTCACGGCAACTCTATGTGTGTCAGAGTAGAACTGTACTCCATAAGGTTTTCAACGGCTGATTTTTCAAAAGTAGATAACCATGTCTTTCTTCTGAGGTTCCTCTGAGTGGACTCAAACCTCCAACCTCTCAGTTAGCAGCTGTGCACGCGAACAGTTTGCACCACCCAGTGAGTACTAGGGTATGACAGAAAAGAAATAAAGATGTAGTCATTGCTTGCCATCTAAACAAAAAGACAAAATGGACACTATTCAATAAGATGCTTCTTCTCTAGACTAACAAGGTACCCCTGAGACTTGGAAAAGAATCAACTTAAAAAGAGAGATTAAAAGAAAATGAAACAGAGACCTCCCTCTAACCTGAGCCATTAGGGTATAAGAGCCCCCGAGATCCAGGGATTTTGGGAACTCCTCAACTTCTTATCAGCCAGCAGCAACCCAGAGAGTCCCTTGTTTTCTAGGAAAGTTCTCTCCAAACCCAGGTGGACACTAGCCCAGAAAACTATGAAGGGAAATGATGTGGAAGCTCCCTGGGATTTTTGTTCATTGGGAGAAAATCCTCTGGATATCTAAGATTGACCTGTTCCATGAAAACATCCTACTGGAAGCTGGTCCTTGGCTTGGATCCAAATATCAGGGTAGAGGGTCAGGGATGAAGTTATGACATGGGGTAGTTTATGAGCCCGCAGCCACCCCAGAACTGGTTATGTTGTTGTTAGCTGCCATCAAGTCAGCCCCCGACTCATGGTGACCCCACGCACAATGGAACAAAATGATGCTCGGTCCTGCACCATCCCTTGATCAGCTGGGGATCAAATCATTGTGATCCACAGTGTTTCTAGTGGCTGATTTTTGCGAATAGTTGACCAGGCCTTTCTTCCTTGTCATCTTAATCTGGAAGCTCCGCTGAAGCCTGTTCAGCATCATAGCAACATGCAAGCCTCCACTGACAGACAGGCAGTGGCTACACATGAGGTGCATTACTGGGAATTGAACCCTGGTCTTCTGCATGGAATATGAGCATTCTACCACTGAACCACCAATGCCTCTCAGAACTGGTTATAGGCAAGAGCTTTTAGCCCTCCTGAGAGACAGAGGGCCACGGAGCTTCAAAAAAACAACAGAGAAGTGTCCTCTAGGAACTTATTGTATGCTAATAATTAAGTTGGATCTTTTAAAAACACGTTTGGGGTCTTAAAAGCTAGCGAGCGGCCATTTGGTCCCAACCCACCTGGAGTAAGGAAACCCTGGTGATGTAGTGGTTAAGAGCTGTGGCTGTTAACCGAAAGGTCGGCAGTGCGAGTCCACCAGACTCTCCTTGGAAACTCTATGAGGCATATCTACTCTGTCCTATAGGGTCGCTATGAGTTGGAATTGACTCGATGGCAATGGGTTTGGTTTGGGTTTTTACCTGGAGTAAAGGAGAATGAAGAACACCAAAGATACAAGGGAAGTATTAGCCCAAGAGACAAAAAGGGTCACATAAACCACAGACTCCATCAGCCTGAGACCAGAAGAACTAGATGGTGCCTGGCTACCACCAATGACTGCCCTGACAGGGAACACGACAGAGAGTCCCTGATGGAGCAGGAGAAAAGTAGGGTGCAGAACTCAAATTCTAGTAAAAAAAACTAGACAATGGTCTGAGACTGGAGGAACCCCAGAAGACATGGCCCCCGGAATCTCTGTCAATCCAGAACTAAAACCATTCCTGAGGCTAAATCTTCAGACAAAGATTAGACTGGACTATGGGACATAAAATGATACTTGTGAAAAGTGTGCTTCTTAGCTCAAGTAGATGCATGAGACTAACCGGGCAGCTTCTGTCCAGAGGTGAGATGAGAAGGCAGAGAGGGTCAGGAGCTGGTTGAATGGACATGGGAAATCAGGGGTGAAAAGGAGGAGTGTGCTGTCACAGTATAGGGACAGCAACTAGGGTCACATAAAAAAGTATGTATAAATTTTTGTATGACAGACTAACTTGAATTGTAAACTTTCACTTAAACTACAATAAAATTTTTTTAAAAAGGCTGGACCTTTTAAAAACAAAAAAATCTATTGATTCCTATGCCTTAGGAGGAAAACTGAGCAATGTTTTCTTTTGGGTCAAAGCTAGGGAAAACAGCCATGCTTCTCCAGACTTCACTGAGGCCCTTGCAGGAATGCCGGAAGTTCACATCGGGCAGGTTTCCTGAGAGCTGAGCCCACAGGAGGTGATGTCTTCAGAGGAAGTTATGTTTGTGAGACAACACACTTCAGTAACTTTGTGACTGATATTCAATTGTCCTGCCTATAACAGTGTTTGCTCAGGTCAACTCTGAAGAAGAATGAATGTGTGTTCATATTCAGGAAATTTCTGCATTTAGGTGTGTTTACACTTAAATCACTTTAAGTGGCTTTCTAGAAGTTAGCAAAATAAAATGATTTATACTAAACCTAATCAGATGCATACCCTATGACCACTCCAAGATATATACCCAACTGGAATGTACACATACGTACATCAAAAACATATACAAAAATATTTCCAGCAGCATGTCTTAGTTATCTAAGGCTGCTATAACAGAAATACCCCAAGTGGATGGCTTTAACAAACAGAAATTTATTTTCTTACAGTTTAGGAAGCTAGAAGTCCAAATTTAGGTTACCAGCTCTTGGGGAAGGCATTCTTTCTCTGTTGACTCTGGGGGAAGGTGCTTGTCTCTTCAGCTTCAGCTTCTTGGTTTCTTGGAGATCTCCATATGTCTTGGCATCTGTCTTATCCCATCTCTCTCGCTAGTTTGCGTTTTTTCGCTTGTCTGTCTCAAAAGAGTGGGGCCATGGCAGTGCAGTGGTTAAGCGTTTGGCTGCTAACCAAAAGGTCAGCAGTTGAAATCCACCAGCCACTCCTTGGAAACCCTGCAGGGCAGTTCTACTCTACCCATACAGGGTCACTATGAGTCGGAATCAACCCGACCAGCAATGGGTTTGGTTCTGGTATCCTCAAAAGAGATTGACTCAGGACACACTCTATACTAATCCTGCCTCATTAACATAACAAAGACAACCCATTGCCAAATAGGATTATAACCACAGGAATAGAAATTAGGATTTACAACATGTATTTTGGGGGAACATAATTCAATCCATAACATAGCATTACTCATAATAGCCAAAGAACTGGAAGCAATCCAAATGTCCATCAACCAAAAAATGAATAAACAGCAGTGTATTCCTACAGCAGATTGCCATAGAACAGTGGGTGACACTCACGTACACAATGTCAAGTAAAAGAAACCAGGCACTGAAGGGTACATACCATATGATTTCCTTTATATAAAGTGCAAAATTGGGCAAAACAAATTTATGATATTAGAAGTTAGAATTCGTGGTAGCTGGGAGGAGGCGTCATAAGAAAAATTCACGAGTGATAGTAATCTATATCTTGACCTGGCTGGTGGTGAAAAGGGGGTCTTACCTATGAAAATTCATCAAGCACTAATGATTTGCACACTTCTCTGTATCTGTTATACCTCAATAAAAATGTATTTTAAAATAAACTTAAATTAAAAAAAATAATATATATGGTGGCTTTAACTATTGTGAGGAGCCAGTATATTGTTGCAAAAATACTACGTAAAACTTCTAAGTTTGCAGATATAGTATTTGATGTATCTGGAGAGACTCCAAATTATAACATGCTGGTGATCATTATTGTTTCATATTGTTGTTTTCCGAAACGCTAGACCTTATACTTAACTTAAATTTGGATATTGGCCCTGCCACATTGTTTAATAACCTAATCTTGGAGTTTAAAGAAATTTAAGACACTCACTCTGAACACAGAACAGAAAGATCTAGCCTAATGACCTGGATCTTAGCAAGTGTGTCTCTCCTCCATGTCTTACTTTGGAATTGAATTCATTACCCTAAAAGTACACCTGGGATCTCTTTCTCTTTACGTGATGGATGGCTCAGAGGTCACTGAAAGTCTCCAGAAGTCAGGTTCTTGATGAATAAACCCAGTAGAGTCAAAAACTCAAAGGCATCAGGGAAGAAACCGAAGGATTTCTTTAGAACTTTTTCCTTTGGGTTACTCTTAAAATTTTTAAAAATATTGTATTTTTCCTGTAGTGACTTAGTAGCTAAAGAAAAAAAAAATATTGTTTTAATAAGAGTCTAAAGTTTTGTTTTTTTGTTGTTTTTTTTTTTTAAAGTGTGTGTTCTTTTATCTCTGGCTTCTGTCCCCAACATTGTGCTTGTGAGAGTCAGTCAGACTGTTGAGGGCAGGCTCACTCTCATTGCTGAACAGAACTCTATTATACGGTATACCACCATTTATTCATCCATTCTCCTGTTAATGGACTTTTAGGTAGTGACCGGTTTGGGACTATTAGGAATAATGCTGCTTTGACCATTGTAGTGTGGCTGTACATGGCTTTTGGTGGACGTATGGGTGCGTTTCCGTCAGGTGCATTTCTAGACTGGAAGCAAGAGTAGTTTTTATAAGCCTGCTCTGCATATGTTAGGTCTCCTCCAGCCAGAAAATAATTTAAGAACTGAAGAGAGGAGGCTGTGGGCCAAGAATTTCTAGTGGGAAGGAAAAAGGCTCCCCAAAAGGTTATTCTTTCCTTTGAGATCTTTAAAAATTAGGTAGACGCCCTGACAGGAAACACAACAGAGAGTCCCTGATGGAGCAAGAGAAAAGTGGGGTGCAGAACTCAAATTCTAGTAAAAAGACCAGACTGAATGATCTGACTGAGACTGGAGGATCCCAAAAAAACATGGCCCCCAGACTCTCTGTCAACCCAGAACTAAAACCATTTCTGAGACCAACTCGTCAGACAAAGATTAGACTGGACTATGGGACATAAAATGATACTTGTGAAGAGTGTGCTTCTTAGCTCAAGTAGATACATGAGACTAAATGAGCACCCCCTGTCTGGAGGTGAGATGAGAAGACAGAGAGGGTCAGGAGCTGGTTGAATGGACATGGGAAATCAGGGGTGGAAAGGAGGAGTGTGCTGTCTCAGTATAGGGAGAGTAATTAGGTCACGTAACAATGTATGTATAAATTTTTGTATGAGAGACTAACTTGAACTGTAAACTTTCACTTAAAGTACAACAATAAAATTAAAGAAAAAAAAGAAATTCATGGGAAAGAAAGTCTCAAAAGTCTCTCCTGCAGATTCAATGTGTTAGCTAGGACTTCCAGTACATGTTAAATAGGAGTGGAGAGGCCATCCTTGTCTTGTACCCAATCTTAGGAGAGAAGATCTAGTTTGTCACCATCAAGTATGATGTTAGTTGTTAGGTGTTTGTGTGTTCTTTATCAAGCTGAGGAAGTTCTTCTCTATTCCTAGTTTGTTGAGAGTTTTTAATACGAATGGATGTTGGATTTTGGCAAATACTTTTTCCTGTCAATTGTTGATATGGTGAATTACTTTAACTGATTTGTGAACATTGAAGTAGCCTTGCATGTTGTTGTTGTTACATGCCGTCGAGTTGGTTCCAACTCATAGTGACCCCCGTATACAATAGAACAAAATACTGTCTAGTCCTGCACCATCCTCACAATTGTTGCTGTGTTTGAGCACATTGTTGCAGCCACTGTGTCAATCCATCTCGTTGATGGTCTTCCTCTTTTTTGCTGATCCTATACTTTATCAAGCATGAAGTCCTTCTCCAGGGACTGGTCCTTCTTGATTACATGTCCAAAGTATGTGAGACAAAGTCTCACCATCCTCTCTTTCAAGGAGCGCTCTGGCTGTATTTCTTCCAAAACAGACTTGTTTGTGCTTCTGGCAGTCCATGGTGTATTCAGTATTCTTCACCAACACCATAATTGAAAGGCATCAATTCTTCTTCCATCTTCTTTATTCATTGTTCAGCTTCACATGCATGTGAGGCGATTGAAAATACCATGGCCTGGGTCAGGTGCACCTTAGTCCTCAAAGTGACGTCTTTGCTTTTTAACACTTTAAAGAGGTCTTTTGCAGCAGATTTGCCCAATGCAATACTAAATCGTTTGATTTCTTGACTGTTGCTTCCATGGACGTTGATTGTGAATTCAAGTAAAATGAAACCCTTGACAACTTCAGTCTTTTCTGTGTTTATCCTGATGTTGCTTATTGGTCCAGTTGTGTGGATTTTTGTTTTCTTTACATTGAGGTGTAATCCATACTGAAGGTGTAGTCTTTGATCTTCATCAGTCAGTGCTTCAAGGCCTCTTCGTTTTCAGCAAGCCTTGCATAGTTGGGATAAATCCTACTTGGTTGTGGTGTATAATTATTTTTACACATTATTGGATTAGATTTGATAACATTTTATTGAAGATTTGCATCTATGTTCATGAGAGATATTGGTCTGTAATTTTCCTTCCTAGTAACGTCTTTGTCTGGTTTTGGTATTAGAGTAATGCTGTCCTCGTAGAATGAGTTTGCAAGTGTTTGTCTTCTATTTTTTGGAGAAGTTTGAGAAGGATTGTTGTTAATTTTTCTTTAAGTGTTCAATACAATTCACCCATGAAACCATCTGGGCCTGGTGATTTCTGTTTTGCAAGGTTATTAATTGTTGATTCAATTTCTTTAATAGATATGGACCTATTCAGATTATTTGTTTCTCCTTGTGTGAGTTTTGGTAGATTGTGCTTTTCAAGAAATTGGTCCATTTCATCAAATTTGTGGACATAGATTTGTTCATAATATTCCTTTATTATCCTTTGAATGTTCAAGGAATCTGTTGTAATAGTCCCTCTTTCATTTCTGATATTAACAATTTGTGTTTTTTCTTAGCTTGGCTACAAGTTTACCAATTAATTAATTACACTTCTGCTATAATTAGCACAGCACTGGCAGTGATGTGCAATAGAAATGGTAAGAGTAATAACATGTGGCAAGTGGTCAGTGTAAGCAATTCCCAGTGAGCAATGCTGCCACACTCATAGAAGCAGCGAGGCTGGCGGGGGATGTGTTATAAGATGTGGGTTCTGCTGTCAGATTAGACTCTTCCTGTAATTGGATTTTCTCTGTACATAAAGGGATGAACTGACTCATAAAACTAGGATGAAGCCTTGGTAAGTTCCAGAAAACCTCATGGAACCTGCAGGAGAGAGTTCTTACATTTTCTTCTCCAGGACGTTTTGAAGGGTCTGAGTGAATGTCCCAGGTCACCTTTTATGTTCCTGTTTTATATCTTAGTTTTCTAGTGCTGTTATAACAGAAATACCACATGTGGATGGCTTTAACAAACAGAAATTTATTATCTCACAGTCTAGGAGGCTAGAATTCTGAATTCAGGGCGCAGGCTTCAGGGGAAGGCTTTCTCTCTCTGTAGGTTCTGGGGGAAGGTTCTCGTCATCAATCTTCCCCTGGTCTAGGAGCTTCTAAGCGCAGGGACCCCGGGTCCAAATGACGTGCTCTGCTCCTGGCACTTCTTTCTTGGTGGCATGAGGGTCCTCACCCCTCTCTGCTTCAGTCTCTCTTTTATATCTCAAAAAAGATTGACTCAAAATACAACCTAATTATGTATATTGAGTCCTGCCTCATTAACATAATGGCCTCTAATCCTGCCTCATTAACATCATAGAGGTTAGGATTTACAGCACATAGGATAATCACATCAGATCACAAAACGGTGTACAAACACAATACTGGGAACCACGGCCTAGCCAAGTTGACACATTTGGGGGGACACAATCCATAAAAATAACCCATTGCCAAATGCAGTAATCTCCCAAGTCCCATTCCAGAATCCCAGCGGTGCTCACCAAAAGTGGTCACTCACCTGGCCCAGGGCAGGATTACCCAATAAGCAAGGTACACACAGGTCCAATTGTGCCTACCACCAGTCTGGAGTGCACAATTTCACCTGCCCCTGACCACATCAAGAAAGAGGTGAAATTCATGTGAAATTGCTCACCATAGATTAGCAAGGAAATACAGTTAAGCCTGTGGATACCTCGATCATTGTAAACCAGTGCCTAATGTGTTTACTGGTTAATCTGCCCCTGAAACTGCCTCTGAGTGCTACCCAATTTTTAAAGATCCCAAAGGAAAGAATGGCCTTTTGGGGAGACTTTTGCTTCCTTTCTGCCATGACTTCTTGGCCCACAGCCCCTTTCCCCTAGTTCTTAAATTATTTTCTGGCTGGAGGATATGTAATGTATGCAAGCCAGGCTTATAAAAAATTGTGCTTTTGCTCCCACTCAATCACATACACCCAACAGAAACGTGCCCATATGTCCACCAAAAGCTATGTGCAGCAATGCTACAATGGTCAAAGCAGCGTTACTCCTAATCACTCCAAACTGGAAACTACCCAAATGCCCATCAACAGAAAGATGAATAAATGGTGGTATTTCCACCCAATGGGGTTCTATTCAGCTATGAGAATGAGTCAACTACGACTGCCCACAACAGTATGGCCGACTCTCACAAGCACAATATTAGGGAGAGAGGCCAGACACAAGAGCACATATTGTGTGATTCCAGTGATAATCAAGTTCAAAACCAGGGAAACCGGATCTGTGGTGCTGCAGGGGGTTCTGACTGGAAAGGAGCACAAGTGATTTCCTGGTGGGGGTGGTCATGTTATGTTTTTGATCTAGGTGCTGTTAACCTAAGGAGCCACAGTGGCTAAGTGCTCAGCTCCTAACGAAAGGTCGGTGGTTCAAACCCACCAACCACTCAGTGGGAGAAAGATGTGGCTGTCTGCTGCTGTAAAGATTTACAGCCTTGGAAACCCTATAGGGCAGTTCTACTCTGTCCTATAGGGTAGCTATGAATCGAAATCAGCTTAACAGCAGCAGGAACAGGCTGTTAACTTTGTGAAAACATATCATTTGTGCACTCTTCCATAGAGTCTTTTTTGTTGTTGTTGGAAAAACATACATAACATGACATTTACCAGTTTAATGTTTTTTGTGTGTGCAATTCAGTGACATCAATTACATTAATCATGTTGTGCGGTCATCACCAATATCTGTCGCCAAATCGATAGGTGTGTTATTCTTCAACAAAAAGTTTCCATTGAAAACTTAGCCTAGAGGGGAGAGAGGATGATTTTATTTTTTACTGTTAATATTTATCATAAAATTGCTATTAATTTTTTCTAGAAAAATTGTGCTCTTCAATATATTCTTCAGATGGACCTCTGAAATGTAAAGAGAAATGAGAATTATTTCAATAATTTCAGACAGGTTTTTTATGCCTTACTTTAAAATCTACCTAAAATAAAATTTTCAATTCCTTTGTATGAAGCCCACCAGAATTTATGCTTAAATTCTGAAAAGTGCATTCTGTGAGCATATTGGCATGTTCGTGGTATATTTTGCATTTTTTTTTTTTTTTGGAGTGGGTTTCCTTGATAATAAAGATTCTGTTTTGCCTGCATAGAGATTTAAAAAAAAACAAAAACAAAAACAAAAACAAACCCACTGCCATCGAGTCAATTCCGACTCTTGGAGACCCTGTAGTAGAACTGTCCCATAGGGTTTCCAAGGAGCAGCTGGTGGATTCGAACTGCTGACCTTTTGGTTAGCAGCCATCGGTCTTAACCACTACACCACCAGGGCTCCTAAATGAAGGTAAAGCTACTGAAAATGTACTGTAGACTCTTCAGTGGAATTGTCCCCTGCATGGAGTAATGAGTCAGTTGTAAACTGGGTTCTGCTGGCTTGTCTGGTGGGGGCGCTCTCTCTTTCCTGGCCAACAGCAGATATGTGCAAAATAGCAGAAACCAGTTGCCATGGAGCTGACTCCAGCTCCTGGCGAGTCCATGTGAATCAGAGTAGAACTGTGCCCCACAGAGTTTTCAATGGCTGATTTTTCGGAAGCGGACCTCAAGCCTTTCTTTCCAGGCTCCTCTGGGTGAACTCGAAACTCCAATCTTTCAGTAAGCAGCCAGGCATGTTAACTGTCTGCATTACCCAGGGACTCCTTTGTAAAACAAGAATTTGTTTATTTCCTTATTTAGAATGAATTTTTCTCTGTTCCACGGTAACTGGATTGTGTAGAAATCAAGTCTGTACTGGTGAATGTATTGGCACTGTGTAGTCATCGGGCGGGGGCGGGGGGTCTCCAAAGAGGGTGCACACAGCTCAAGGGAGTGTGCAAAGAGATCCAAGGGGGGGGGGACTATTAGGACTTCTGCTTTTCAAAATTGTGCCTAAAAATTAAGAAAGATAAATTAGTTTAGTGTTGTTGTTGTTGTCAGTTGCCATCAAGTTGATCCCAACTCACGGTGACCCCATGTGTGCAGAGGGGAACTGCTCCACAGGGTTTTCAAGGCTGTGACCTTTCGGAAGCAGATCACCAGGCTTGTCTTCCGAGACACCTCTGGGTGGATTCTAACCACCAACATTTTGGTTAGTAGTCAAGTGTTTAACTTGACTGGGTGTTTGCACCACCCAGAGACTCCTAATTTAATATGCAGATTGACACTGGTGTCATCATTTGGCACCCAGTCATGGGTCACATGAGGAACATAAGGTCTCCTGCGGCAGGAGGGGGGTTTGCATAATACCCAGGGGTGATGGTGTCACCCATGTTTATTTGATTCAGTGCATTGTGGTGTAGATATACCTGGTTAAATGGATTTATGGATTGTATTCTTCAGTTGGATTCAGTGGACACAATGGACTCAAACATACAAACGATCATGAAGATGGCTCAGGAGAGGACAGCATTTCGTTAAACATAACGATGCCATGTATCGGAGCCACTCCACAGCAATTGACAACAACATTCCCCAGTTGTAACTAAATTACCGTTCACCAAAAGGACAAAGGGCTTTTAAAAAGTTCTGCCCAAGCACAGAATGGGAGAAAATATTTACAAATCATATATCTGATAAGGGTCCATTATCTAGAATATATAAAGAACTTTTGCAACTCAACAATAAAAAGATACATAAACCAACTAGAAAATGGCAAAGGATTGAAATAGACATTTCACCAAAGAAGATGTACAAATGGCCAATAAGCAAATGAAAGATACTCAAAATCATTCATTACCAGGAAAATACAAATCAAAACCACAGGGGATACCACTTTACACCCACCAGGATGGCTAGATTGAAAAAGACAATAATAAGTGTTGGTAAGGATGTGGAGAAATCCTCATACATTGCTGGTGGGAATGTAAAATGGTGCAGCCACTTTGGAAAGAGGTCTGGCAGTTCCTCAAAAGATTAAACATAGAGTTACCATATGACCCAGCAACTCTACTCCTAGATATATATCCAAGAGAAAGAAAAACATATGTTTTCACAAAAACATGCACATGAATGCTTATAGCAGCATTAGTCATAATAGCCAAAAAATGGAAACAACCCAAATGTCCATCAGTTGATGAATGAATAAATAAAATGTGGCACAGTCATACAATGGGATAATATTCTGCAGATAAAAAGGAACACAGTGCTAATGCTACAATATGGATGACCCTAAGTGAAAGAAGCCAGACATGCAAGGCCACATACTCTATTTATATGAAATGTCCAGAATAGGCAAGTCCATACAGACAGAAAGTAGATTAGTGGTTACCAAGGGTCAGGGGCTAGGGAGAAACGGGGAATGACCGCTAATGGTTTACCCCGTTGCCGTCGAGTTGATTCCAACTCATAGCGACCCTATAGGACAGAGTAGAACTGCCCCATAGGATTTCCAAGGAGCGCCTGGTGGATTCGAACTGCCGGCTCTTAATCATTACGCCACTAATGGTTTAGGGGTTTCTTTCTGGGGTGGTGAAAACGTTTTGGAATTATATAGTAGTGATGGCTATACAACTTAAAGAATATACTAAAAGAGCACTGAATTGCATACTTTAAAAGGGTAAATTTTATCGTATATGAATTACATCTTTAAAAAAAGGTTCTACTCAGGAAACTGGATTGAAAATAATACAGATGTTGCAAGCACAAACAAACCCCACGAGAATGATAGGACAGGAAGCTTTACTTGTGGTACAAACATCCTCAGCCACATAAGAAGGTAAAAAGATCTAACAAGAAGTGAACAAAAAATAATTGAAATTATCAAGAAAAGTACTTGAATTATTAACATTTTTATTATCATTCAACCTCAACCTAAGCATATATTATACCTTAGATTTTACTGAGCATATGTTTAAAATAGTGTAGTTCTCAACCCAGTATTTTACATTTCACTAAACTTAACGAAAAATGTTTAGCAGCCTGTTTTGTGATTTTTTGCTTAATAGATGAGAGGAGTTCAAAAAGAAATATACAAGTGGGAAAAAACTTATTCTTCACACCACAGTTAAACTGGTTAAATTAGCACACAGGAAACAATATGGCAACAATTCGAAATGTATTCTTTTATTAGCAAATCCTCTGGAGACTCAATGAAAATGTGACTAGAGATTTGAAGAAACAAATATCAGAACAAGTTATACAGTGCAGGTTTGCTACACGGTTGGGTGAAAGTACAGGTGTTTCTAGCATGTTTCAACTTGGGATATTTTCAAGATTCTCCTTCAATAATGAAATTCATTAGGAGCTACTTTTTGTGAAAAATGTGCCAAAGAAGATGGCCTGAACCATAAATTACTTCTTTTTAAAAAAGCAATATTTTATGGAAAACCTAGTTAACTGTAACTATTGTTGGAGCAGCTGCTTTGACTAGAACTTTTGAACAATTCCAGGGTAAAAGTATAGAGATGTCATCACATGTAAAATCCATTTACTGAATCGTTACTCGGCAGAAAACATGCAGACAAGCAGGCAATGGATGACTGTCATGGATTGAATTGTGTCCCCCCAAAATATCTGTCAAGTTGGCTAGGTCGTGATTCCCAGTATTGTATGATTGATTTCCCTAAGTATTTTTAAATCCTATCACTATGATGTAATAAGATGGATTAGTGGCAGTTATACTGATGAGGTCTACAAGATTACATAGTGTCTTAAGCCAATCTCTTTGGAGATAAAAGACAGAAGCAAGCAGAGAGACATGGGAACCTCATACCACCAAGAAAGCAGTGCCGGGAGCAGAGCGTGTCCTTTGGACTTGAGGTTCCTGCTCTGAGATGCTCCCAGACCAAGGGAAGACTGATGCATCACAAGGACATTCCTCCAGAGCTGACAGAGAGAGAAAGCCTTCTCCTGGAGCTGATGCCCTGAATTTGGACTTGTACCATACTGGACTGTGAGAAAATTCTCTTTGTTAAAGCCATCCACTTGTGGAATTTCTGTTACAGCAGCACTAGATGACTAAGACAATGACATATACAAAACCTTGGAAGAAAAAAGACCTGCCAACTAAGAATAATGTTGTTGTTAGGTGCCATCGAGTTGGTTCCGACTCATAGCGACCCTATGTACAACAGAACGAAACATTACCGGGTCCTGCACCATCCTCACAATCGTTGTTATGCTTGAGTCCACTGATGTGGCCACTGTGTCAATTCATTTCCTTGAGGGTCTTCCTCTTTTTTGCTGACCCTCTGCTTTACCAAGCATGATATCCTTCTCCAGGGACTGATCCTTCCAGATACTATGTCCAAAGTAAATGGACGAAGTCTCACCATCCTCATTTCTAAGGCGCTTCCTGTGTCTTAAATCAATCTCTTTTGAGATAGAAAACAGCAGATTAAGCAAGCAAGCACAAACGGAGGGTAAGATGCACAGCGTATGATCACCAAGGAACCTAGGAATAGAGCTGAAAAGAGACAAGGCCTTTCCTCAGAGCAGACATAAAGAGAGTAGGACCCTTCCCCTAGAGCCACACCCTGAATTTAGACTTCTAGCCTCCTACACTTCGAGAAAATAAATTTCTGTTTGTTAAAGCCACCCACTTGTGGTATTTCTGTTATAGCAGCACTAGATAACTAATAGACATACTCTTATTTTTTAATATTAATGGGTTATTTGGGCATTGAAATTATTAGCCATTTTGTTTTCTTTTTTACACCTTTTCTGTATTATAAAAAAAAATTTAAGATGAAAAAGTTAAATATAAAAATTCTTCAGAAACTTAAAAAAATCTTTAAAGCAGAAATTGATTAAATCTAAAAATGTCTTACACAACAAAGGTGATTATCAAACATTTTTTCTCTCAAAATATTCATTTCCAGTAAAAACCTACGTAATGTACTATATACAAAAAGGCAACCGCATGTAAAAGAGTTAAGTAAAAAACTTTGAGGTCACTTATTTGGTCATCAAAGTATAAAAACTCAAAATAATTTTATACGAGGCACTTTAATTGAAAACAGGTTTATTCTATTCAAGTAACAAGCCCAAAGCAATACCAACTAAGAAGAGTTAAATTACTCCTCTCTGTATGTTCACACCCAAAGCCCTTACACAATAAACATATAAATTTTTATCTGGAACTCTCCCCTAGAAATCCATATCTTTTTATTTCTGTTACTCTTATGGAAACTGTTCAGAGATTCTCTTTTTTTTCCCATGATTTTTTTTCCCCCAGAATGCCACTCAGGGACCCGACTAACCCTTGGACAATATCTAAATCATTTCTATAAAAGCAGGAAGAGCTAAATAATGAGTCTCAGATTAAGTGAGACTCTTAGTAAAACCAAAAAATCCAAACCTGTTGCCATTGAGTCGATTCTGACTCCCCATGTGTTACAGAGTAGAATTGCTCCATTGGGTTTTCTTGACAGTAATCTTTACGGAAGCAGATCACCAGACTTTTCTTCTGAAGCACCACTGGGTGGGTTTGAACCCCCAACCTTTAGGTTAGCAGTCGAGCACAAGCCACCCAAGGACCTGGTTATTAATCTGTTGTTATGTGCCCTTGAGTCAATTCCGACTCATAGCAACCTTATAGGACAGAGTAGAACTGCCTCATAGGGTTTCCGAGGCTGAAATCTTTAGGGGAGCAGACCTCCAGGTCTTTTCTCCTTTGGAGAGGCTACTGGGTTCAAACCACTGGCCTTAACCACTGCACCACCAGGCCTCCTTAGTTATTAATCTACATAGAAATAATTTGTAGTTTGATCATCTGAGCATCAACACTGAATGTGCTTTGAAAATTGGCCTTACCTAGTAACAACCCATGTTGACACAGACCTTCTGTTTGTCCTATAATCCTTTCTCAAACATACGCATGAGGGCACTAAGGAACAGTCAAC
>NW_004444181.1:1328365-1330428 GCF_000243295.1 Trichechus manatus latirostris
GCAAGTTTTCCAATAGGCCAGTGGTTCTTAACCAGGGGGAGATTTTTGCCCCCCAGCGGACATTTGGCAATGGCTGGAGATATTTTTGGTTGTTACCCTGAGGGTAAGCTACGGGCATCGAGTGAGTAGGGGCCAGTGATGCTACTAAACACCCCACAATACTCAGAACAGCCCAACGTGTCATAGCGCAGAGGCTGAGAAACTCTACAATAGACAGAATATATATGTATACATAAGGCAGAAAGTCAGGCATAGTTTAGTTTTGGGCCAGGTCAAAAATTAGGCATTTATGACCCAGCAATCCCAAATCTAGGTATATATCCAGAAAAAGCGAAGTCTGGAATGCAAACAGAAACCTGTACACCAATGTGCATTGCAGCACTAAATTTTCACAATGGCCAAAAGGTGGAAACAACAGAAATGTCCATCAACAGATGAATGGATAAACAAAATGTAGTACAGACACACAATGGAATACTACTCAGCCACAAAGAGAAATGAGGTCCTGCTGCATGCCACAACATGGATGAACCTTGAAAACGTTACACCGAGTGAAGTCAGTCAGTCACAAAAGGACAAACACTGTATGATCTCGTGTATACGAAATAAGCAAATATATAGATATCAAAGAGTATTAGTGATTACC
This sequence comes from Trichechus manatus latirostris, assembly GCF_000243295.1. Classification (NCBI taxonomy): domain Eukaryota; kingdom Metazoa; phylum Chordata; class Mammalia; order Sirenia; family Trichechidae; genus Trichechus; species Trichechus manatus. The sequence continues at coordinate 1,329,012 of NW_004444181.1, forward strand.
AGGGGTGGGAGGGAGGAGGAAAGGGGGATTTTTTGCTTAGGGGGCAGTGAGTTTATGTTAATGATGGTAGAATGATTTGGAAAAGGAGGGAGAGAATGGTAGCACAAGTTGAAGAATGTAATCAATGTTCCTGAATTGTACATGCAGAAATTGTTGAGAGGGCGTATGTTTTATGTATATTTTTCACCACAATAAAACTCGTTGTGGTCAAGTCAATTCTGACTCATAGCGACCCTATAGGACAGAGTAGAACTGCCCCATAGAGTTTCCAAGGAGCACCTGGTGGATTTGAACTGCCAGCCTTTTGGTTAGCAGCCATAGCACTTAACCACTACACTACCAGGGTTTTCTTACCACAATAAAAAGAGAAAAAAAATTAGGCATTTATGCCAAAGTATTTACAGGTGAATTTGGATGCTGTCTGGGATTTGCTTTAAAATACTCTAACAGCAACAACAAATAGTTGGCGGGAGGGCGATACATAATAAAACCAGAAGAATGTTGGTAATTATTGAGGCTGGGTGATGGGTACGCGGGCTTCATTTTACTGTTCTCTCTACTTTTGCACCTGCTTGAAATTTTCTATTAAAAAAGATAAAATTATATATAAAATAAAATTTTATACTCAGTTTGTAATCCACAGTTACGTGATTGCAGCTCATCCAGTCCCCACATTTTCAACTCATCAAAAATTGGGGAGCAGAGTGTCTGGTGCCATGACAAGCCCACGGGAAGCTGGTGCAAGTGAATATTTACAGGGCGTGAAGTGGGGTGGTGATTCTCAACCCTGGCTGCACATTAGGATTGCTTGGGGAACCTCTGAAGATACAGATGCTTGTTCCCAGAACAAGTGAATCAGAACCTCTAGGGGTGCCATTCAGGCGTCTATGAATATTGAAAACCACTGATACAAGGGAGGTTAGGAAAACCTCCTGTTTCAAAAATCACTCTTTGGCCAGTCTGAGGGACTGTCAATTTCATTTCTAAAAATTAGCGTCTTTGAGTTTTATTAAAGCTTTCCAGCCTTCCAGGACAAGCAGGATAAAAATACCCTCAGTGCGGTGGCAACATAAACCAGCTGCTGTTGAGCTGACTTGACTCCTGGTGACCCCATGTGTGTCAGAGTAGAACTGTGCTCCATAGGGTTTTCAGTGGCTGAGTTTTTAGAAATAGATCACCAGGGCTTTCTTCCAAGGTGCCTGGGGGTGGACTCAAACCTCCCACCTTTTGGTTAGCAGCCAAATGTGTTAACCATTTGTACCCCCCAGGGGTGGCAGCATAGACTAGGTTAATTTCATTGAAGGGAATGAGACAGACAGGGACAGAGAGGCAGATAAAGATCCTGAACATGGGCCACTGGACTACCATGACAAAATGTACCTTTACAGGGTGCAAGTGCCCAAGGGTACAGGAGGAT
>NW_004444181.1:1331511-1338397 GCF_000243295.1 Trichechus manatus latirostris
ATAATATGTAATGGGAGGTATAAACAAAAGGTATGAAGAAAAAAGAAAGGCCAATTCCGACTTGCAAGTGAAATAGTGAATGAGTGAATAAATGAAAGGATTCCAGAAATCCAACAAAATATCCTTGAAGTTCCTTGGAATAAGAAAACTAAGTAACATCTGAGAATATACTGAATTATTTTCCACGTTGTTGAAAACACACACAGTTGAAGACACTAGAATGTAACAATACTCACAGTGAAAGAAAATTGTCTGTGAAGTCATACATTACCTCACAGGATGCTGAAATCCGAAGGCCCCCTTCGATCCAAAAGTTTGTTGGTCACCCCCAGGCTCAAGCTGTAAAGACAGACGCATTCAAACTCAGATACAGTCAAGGAACTACTCAAAGGAATCATCGTGAAGAGTTTTTTTAAAAAAAAATCTAAGTAGCCTGCATTTTTCAGTATCAGTCCAATTTTAGAGACTGTTTACAATCTGAACAGTATTTTATAAGCTCCCCTTCCTGTTCCTGTTGTCTGTTCAATATCCCAGCCACCGTAGGGGATTCAACAATGGAAAGGTGAGTATGATGAGGTCCTTCAGTTCCAGAGGTTTTACAGTCTAATGGGGAAGAGACACCCATGTGTGCAAATAACTATAATACAAAGAATAATACAGTAAGATGCCATGTAAGTCTCCTAGCACTGCCGTAACAAAATATCACAAACTAGAAATTTATTGTCTCAAGGTTCTGGAGGCTGTGAATCTGAATTTAGGGTGTTGGCAGTGTTGATTCCTTCAAGGCTTTGTGGGAGAATCTGTTCCATGCGTCTCTTACAGCTCCTGGTAGCTCCAGGCATTCCTTGGCTTGCAGCTACAGTCCCATGGTGTCTTTCTTTTGTCTCCCTGTCTCTGTGTCTCTTCTCTTTTATAAGGACACCAGTCATATAGGATTAGGTCCCACTCTACTCCAGTATGACCTCATGTTAATTTAACTGATAAATCTTCAAACACCCTACTTCCAAACAAGGTCACGTTCACAGGTACACAGGTTAGGATTCAACATGCCTTTCTGGGGGACACAATTCAATCCAGAACAGATGCTAATGATTCTAAGTGGGGAGAGGAGGACCAGGCAAGGTTCATGGAAGATTTGGCAGAGGCATCTGTGGCACTTTGGAGTGCAATTCTGAGAAGATTCCTGGCAGAGCAGAGCATGAAATTCAAAGGAGGGCCATGGGGACTCAGAGCACAGAAGAGGAATGTGAATAGCCACATGTGGCTGCAGGGTGGAAAGAATGAGAGACTGGGAGGGAACAAGAACTGTGGCGGTAACAGGGCTTCAAGGGGAGGCTGGGTCCCAATTATAGGAAGTCATGAACCCCCACTATTGAGTTCAGGTTTGCTTTTGGTGACAGGCACTGGAGACCATTACTGGGTTTTGAGCTGGAGAGGTCAACAACCAGATCTGTATTGTAAGGATAATGGTGGCAGCTGGGAACAGAATATAGACTCGACTGGTGAGGTAAGGGCTTGCAGACACCAGTCCTGGCAAGAGACAATAAAGATTTGAACTCAGGTAAGAGCAATGAGAGAGGGACATTGTTGGTTCAGTGATAGAATTCTCACCTTCCATGCAGGAGACCTGGGTTTGATTCCCAACCTCATGCACAGCCACCATCTGTATGTCGATGGAGGCTTGCATGCTGCTATGATGCTGAACAAGGAGCCCTGGAGGAGCAATGGTTAAGCATTTGGCTACTAACCAAAAGGTGGGCAGTTTGAGCCCAGCCAGTGCTCCACAAGAGAAATGACCTGGCAACCTGCTCCCGTGAAGATTACAGCCTAGGAAAGCCTATGGGGCAGTTCTATTCGGTCGTATAGGGTTTCTATGAGTTGGAATAGACTCGATGGACCGCACACAACAATGATGCTGAACAGGTTTCAGCAGAGTTTCCAGACTAAGAAGAAAGGCCTCGTGCTCTTATTGACAATCACCCAATGAAAACCCTATGGATCTCTATGGTCCTATCCACAAGCAATCATAGGGATTGGGCAGGACTAGGCATCATTTTAGAAAACCCTGGTGGTGTAGTGGTTAAGAACTATGGCTGCTAACCAAAAAGTCAGCAGTTCAAATCCACCAGGCACTCCTTGGAAACTCTATGGGGTGGTTCTACTCTGTCCCATAGGGTTGCTATGAGTGGGAACTGACTTGACAGCAATGGGTAACAGTAATGGGCATCACTTTATTCCGTTGTGCATGGGGTTGCCATGAGTCTGGGGCTGACTTGACGGCAGCTAACAGCAACAACAATGGCAATGGGAAGGGAAAGACTGATTCCAAGTACATTTCAGTAGCATCCAAAAGGCCCATGAGCACTGGAATATCTGGAGCAGAGAAGGGAAAGCTGGTCTGAGCACGAGGCAGTGAAGAGCAATATTCATGAAGACAAGACCTCAAGCAGAGACCCAGCTCACCCAGGGTGAGCACAAGGAGGGTGAAGGGACCATCACACAAAACCAAGCCAGGGTTGAGCCTGTTCTGCCCAAGTTCTTGAGGGTGCTGGACCTGAACAGACTTGGCTGGAAGTGTAGTCAGGTTATCTGAGGCTCAAGGAGACAGCAATAGTCATCTGATCTGAGGTCTCCCAAAGCTTTAGTTACTGCGGGAAGTGGGAAGTAGGGCATCCTGGGTAACAGCACCATTCTGGGATGATCTCAAAGTGAGGTGCAATGGGTTGGGGCAATGGATCAGAACCCCAAGCCCTTAGATTTCCTGCAGTTTAGTGGGAACCAGGTCAGGAATGGGACAAACCCAGCTATGACATGACAAAAAGGGCCCCTAAGACAGTTTGACACTGGCAATCACCATGTCATTCTACCCTACAGGGGACCTACATGCATGTATGTAAGGATGACCACCATGTCTATTCCACCCTGCAGGGGACCTACATGCATGTATGTATGTATGACTACCATGTCATTGTATCCTGCAGGGGACCTACATGCATGTATGTATGTATGACTACCATGTCATTGTACCCTGCAGGGGACATACATGCATGTATGTATGCATGACCACCATGCCATTCTACTCTGCAGGGGACATACATGTGTATACGTGTATGTATGTATATGACCACTTCATCTTCCCACCCTACAAGGGACCTACTTGTGCCTATGTATGTATGTAACACACTGTGGTGAGCTAAGGGAAGTGAAATGAGACTCTTTGGGACAAAATCTTTTCTATAATGAAGTTGGTTCTTTGAGGGCTGTAGGAAATCGTTTCTGCGTTAAGCTCTGCCTGTAATGATAAAGTATCCCTAATTCCTCAGGTTCACTCTACCACTGCACTCAATCCTGTAACGCTAGAGGAGGTTTTACGCCCCTGAGATGGCCTAGGGTCTAATGCTACAGTGCAAACTTTGTTGGACACTAAGAGGCAGTGTTAGGAGTACAGAGAAAGAATAGCTTCCTTCAAGGATCTGATTCTAACTTTTGTTGTTGTTAGTTGCCACGGAGTCGATTCCAACTCATGGTGACCTGACACGTACAGAGTAGAACAGCTCCAAAGGGTTTTCAAGGCCGTGACCTGTCAGAAGCAGATCACCAGGCATGTCTTCCGAGGCACCTCTGGGTGGGTTCCCACCACCAACCTTTCAGCTGGTAGTAGAGTCATTCAGGGACTCCTAAGTAGACCCTATGAAATACACCCACCTTTATATATTTTAAAAAATTTATGCTATACACGTAAAAATGGTTGAAATGGCAAACATTTTGTTATATATATTTCATCACAATAAAAAAAAATATTTTTTTAACTTTTATGGTACCAATAACCTGACTGTTTTCCTAAAGATCCCTTTCTGATGGCAGAGACGTCTAAATAGTCATGCCTGGATAATTAAAAATGTTCAAGAATGTATACAAGGTAAAAAACAAAAAACCGAACTCTTTGCCATGGAGTTGATTCCAACTCATGGCGACCCCATATGTTACAGAGTAGAACTGCTCCATAGGAGTTTCTTGGCTGTCGTCTTTACGGATGCAGATCACCAGTTCCTCGGAGCCTTTGGGTGGATTTGAACTGCCAATCTTTAGGTTAGCAGCCAAACAAAAGACACTTGCACCACCCAGGATAAGCACTGTGTTTAAGGTATGTTGTGTGTGTCTTTCTTAAGAGTGAGAGAACAGGTACTAGCAGAGACAGTAAGGGTCTTGCCCTCCGGGGCAAAGGCTGAGGTGTGGGCAGCATGGAAGATGTGAGGACAGACCCTGCAGGACAAACACAAATAACTTCTTCCAGGAAATTGCCTCCCTTGCAAGGCTGGCAAGCGGCCCAGAGGGAAATGCAACGGATGTCAAGAAGGGTTTATACTGTCATTATTTCTCCCAGGTAGGGGTGCTAGTGGGTAGGGGGAGGGTGGGGTGACCTTGAGACCCTCTCTCAAACTGGGATGTTATTCTAATTTTGATCTGCTTGCAGAGTCCTGCTGCAGGTCAGCAGGCAGTAGCTTTCTCCCCCACCCTTCCCCATCTTTGCTAACGGTATTTCTCCAGAAATAAACAGGGCTTTGGAGGTGATGAATTCCCCTGCTTTGGGAGGAGGAGGTTGCTGTTGAGCAAGAAGCATTCCTTCCCACACAGGGGCTGCACTCACCCTGCTGGGGGCTCCAAGTAGGTACATGCGGCCTGTGGTCACCCCATGTCCACCGCTCCGCCAGGCCAGTTCTGCTCCTCAAAGGGCTGGCCAGGGGGAATGGGGAGCGGGCTTTACAGTCCCCACAGAACCTCTGCCTTCCTCCCCCGAAACATCCATGGACACACTGCTTCATCCAGTTTGCCATGCTGATGAGCAACTAGGAAATTGCTACAGCCTAACATTTTTCTGCAAGTAATCTTCATTTTTCTCATAACAGAGGAAAAAGTCTGTCTTACATTAGAAAGTGTGCTACAATATTTTTATTCTTACAAACTACTGATAGCCCCTACATATATTTCATTGAAAAGAAAATTGGATCATTGTAAACTGCTATATTCCCTCTCTCTCTCCCCACAAGCTCCTTTTAAATCTTATGTTTAAGAGCTTAAGTTTGAATGAAAAAAAAAAAGAATTAATTTACATTATTTAGATATTGGATGTAAGAATAATTGAAGCTAAAAAAAAAAAACCTTGTTAATTTGATATACATTTTATTGGCCTCATTCTTTAAAGTACATAATCCAAAAAAAAAAACCCAAAACTGGTTGCCATCGAGTCAATTACGACTCATAGTGACCCATAGGACAGAGTAGAACTGCTCCATAGAGTTTCCAAGGAGCTGCTGGTGGATTCGAACTGCTGACCTTTTGGCTAGCAGCCGAGCTCTTAACCACTATGCTGCCAGGGCTCCCTCAAAGTACATAATAATAACTAAAATTCTCAGTATTCACATTAATTTGATAAAGTAGCCAAAATATCAAAATACGGTGAAGGTTTGCTTTCCTGCACCAGAGTTTTCTTACCATATTACCAGTAACTGCTCACTAAACCATATGACCCAAGTGTTATGTAAATTCAATTCATGGTCCTTCCCAGATTAACTATTCTGCCTTTTGAAAGTTACCCGTTTATTTAAAAAAAAACAAAACAAAGGGAAGGTAAATTCTATGAAAGTAAGTCATTACTTCAGTATAAAGCAACTGTGTTACCAACGCAGATTAACAAAAGAATAGTGGTGGCGATTGGTCTTCACCCACAAAGCCCTGGGCTTGAGTGTATTTGCTCAGACAACATGAGTTATCCCAGAAGTGCTTGCAGACAGAGCTGAAAGTGCTTCAGAAAGGGCCAGACGGCTGGTGGGGCTTTTAGCCCACACCTCCTGGGCACCCCAGACGGAACTCTGTCCTTATTTGCACTGTGACATCAGCCCAGCACTAATGGTACTCTTAGCTTTTCTCAGAGGTGGGGGGAGGGAGGTGCCACAACCTTCTCTCCGCCCCATCTACCTGCAGGTCTGCAGAAGAAAACCCAACATGAAAGAAATCCTTTATATTTCACATAGAAACAGCTTGTTTCTTTTCAAGAAAGAATAAGCAAGCAAGAGCCCAGTCTACACGTGACTCAGGTGATTAACACCTCAGCTCACCCAGGCTCCTACTCCCAAAACCCAGGCACTCCCCAGGTGGATGACCAAGTGGGCAGTGGGCGCAGGATGCCTTTTCACGGTCCCTTGGCTTTAAAGATTGTACCACCTCGGACTGGTTGATGCCTACAAGGCCCACTCTTAATCTTACCTGTCTTCCAGTTCTCACCCGCTCAGCAGCTCCAGAGCAGCTCCAAGGTCTCCAGGGTGTGGAGCTGGGAAGGCAAGGGCCATGTGAGAGCCACAACTGTGTATTTCCTGCTGTGTCTTTTAAAATTATATCATAACAATGATCATTCTGATCGTTTCTAATATCTGTCTAAAAAAGTCACTGGGGAGCCCAGATATTCCTTCAAGGTCAGAGCCTTGTGGTTTTCTCTCCTGGACACATTCCCAATTCTCTGCCTTCATTCGTCTTTGAGAGTAAGTCCCAAGTCTGACACAGTTATCAGGGACACATTATTGAAGGGATTTCTCCCTCTCTTCAATTCAGGATTCCCCATCGTAGCTGGCAGGGCCGCCGGGCTATTCTATCCCTGCTAATTTCAACCACACCTCCTCGGTTATTTAAGGATCTTGATTCTACAAATTTCTATGGTGCAATCAGCCCTTCAGCAGGTCTAACTGACTTTGCCCATTCCCCACCTCCTCGTCTAATTTGATTTCCTTAAACTTTACTACCTTGAAAATGGCTGGGGACAGGGAACGCCAAGCCCCAGGCAGGGCAAAGAACTTTCTGGTGACAGTCAACTTGGGGGGCCTCTTTGCCAGGC
>NW_004444181.1:1338519-1348918 GCF_000243295.1 Trichechus manatus latirostris
CGAGCTGCTGCACTTGAGAACTGTGCGTTGGAATCGAGAGGACTCCGCGCCCCTCTCCGTCTCTAGCTAAGAAATTGGCTTGGCGTCGAGGTCTGGCTCAGGGGCTCAGCCCGGGCTCGGGGCTCAGCGGCGCCCGAGCATCCTGCTCGCTGAGTCCTCGGCACCGACGGCCGTGCGCCTCTCCACCCGGGCCGTGGGGACTCCCTCACCTCTCGGGCCCGAGCGGCGGCGGTGGCCTCCTGGGACCGTCTCCGGGGCAGTGACAGCCGCCCCCGCGCGCCTCCTCGGCTCCTGCCGCCGCCTCGGGTCTCATACTGCCCGCGGAGGCCGCGCTCCTCCAACTGCGCAAGCGACACCGGCCACGTCTTTCTCGCTCCGGCCAGGGCGCGCACCTACCCGCGCGCTCCGCTCCTGGTTTAAAGCGGGGGCGGGGAGGGGACTCCGGAATCCAGGGATGGGGCGGAGAGAGGACAGGAGAAGCTCCGGGAAAGGACAGGGCTAGCCAGGGATGGGGAGTAGGGGGCTCCGCGGGCGGGGGAGTGTGAGGCGACCAGGGAAGCTCCGGGAAGGGGTGGGGAGGGGACACGGAAACTGGGGAGGGGGCCTCAGGGAGGCTGAGAAAGCTCTGTGAGGGGACTGCAGGAAGCGACACGGGAAGCCCAGGAGGGGGCGGGAGGGGGCAGGGGAGGCGGGGGCTGCGGCCTTCGTGGGACGCTCCCTCCAGGGTTGGGGCTGCGGGAAGGAGGGGTTCCCAGCTTCTCTTCCTGCCCCCGCGCCAGAGGCGGGTTATCCAATAGGCAAGGTAAGCACTTGCTTACTAGATCTTCTGTAGTGAACAATTTCACATTTTTTCACGACATCAAAGATTCTGCTTCTAGGTATGGCTGGCATCTGTCTGCCAACCCCACAGCACCTTCCTACAGAATCAAAGCCCTTTCTCAAATTTACAGTCCCTGACAGGGGTGGATGATCCAGTGAAATCCATGTGAAATCGGTCACTACAGATTAGTATGTAAAACGTGCTAACCTTACTTACTGGGTCATCCGCCCGCCCGCCCCTGCGGCCCTGGGGTGCAGGTTCCTGCGCCAGCGTCTAGGTCCCCAGAAGAATCTCACTCCACCTCTCTAAAACCGCGGCTGCAGGAGCCTCGGACCCCGCGTGAACCCGCCCTGCTTGTTCAACAGGTTCGAACCCGCGGCAAACCCGGTGGGGTGCGGGCGGCGACGCTCCCCAGAGCTAGGAGGCCAGCCGAGAGAAGAGAGGAGAGGGAGGGCGTCCCACGAGAACGCCCTTCCCACCGATGGGGCCCTTGGAAAAGGATGCGGGTTTTATTACGAGGGAGAGCGTCCTCTGGCTAGCCCCCCGGCCCAGCTTAGAAAGCACGTTAATAAGCCGGGACACGCCTGTGCCGGACAGGCGGGTCGGCACTGCTCGGCCCTGAGGACACTTCTTATGGCGACCAGGGTCGCAGGACTCAAGGGGTGCAGGAGCGCAGCTACCACCGTCACCAGTACAGAGCCAAGGGCCAGAAGGAATGCTGCTTTATCAGAAGTGCCATCTGACAGAAAACAAGGCGTTTGAGGGCGGTGAGTTTGGACTTCTGGGCTCCTTGCTTGAATAGGATCTGTTCCTCAGTGCGCCTTTGTAGCTGCGGTTGAGAACTGGAGCGTACTTTATATAACTTAATGGATAAAAAAAAAAAAATTCGAAGAACTTCAGGGGTCAAAACATGTGCAGATTTTTTTCTCTAGGAGCAACAAGTTTTGGCAACAATAACTAAGCGTAATTAAAGGCAAAGAGCAAAGAAAAAAACGAATAAATAATCTTACAACATAAAATTTTAGGTCCCTGAGTGGCCCAAAGAGTTTGAGGTCCACTAACCTAGAAGTTGATGGTTGGAACCTACCCAGATGTCTGGAAGAAAGGCCTCTTGATCTGCTTCCATGAAGATTACAGCCAAGAAAACCCAAATGGAGCAGTTCAACTCTGTGACACATGGGTCACCATGAGTCTGAATCAACTGAATAGCAACTGCTTATATAAAATTTTAGACAAATAATTAAAAATACACTAAGTGGACTCTTAGTCATACAGAGAAATGAAGTCCTGATACATGCTACAATATGGATGAACCTTGAAAACATTATACGGAGTGAAATAAGTCAGTCATAAAGGGACAGATATTATATGATCTCACTCATATGAAATAACTAGAATGGACAAATGTATAGACACCAAAGTTTATTGTGTTGGGGGAGGGAGAAGTCACTGTTTAAGGTGATGGGAAATTTGGCATTTAATATTGGTGATGGTTACACATAATTAATGTAATTGATGTCACTAAACTGAAGGTGAAAAACATTAAATTGGCAAATGATGCATTATATATATTTACAACAATTTAAAAAAAGCATTAACAGGCAGCATTGTAACAATAAGATACCATATTTAATCTGCAAAAGTAGAAAGGATTCTAAAGCGGAGAATGGACATCCAGGTGGGAGGCCTTGAAATGGGTGTCTTCCAGGTTGTTGGTGGTGGGTGCTGTTGAGTTGATTTCTACTCATAGTAACCCCATGTGACAGAGTAGAACTGCCCCATAGGGTTTTCTTTGCTGTGATCTTTATGGGAGCAGATCACCAGGTCTTTCTCCCATGGAGCCGCTGAGTGGGTTCAAACTGCCTGTCATGGATTGAACTGTGTCCCCCCAAAGTGTCTGTCAACTTGGCTGGGTCATGATTCCCAATACTGTATGATTGTGTACCATTTTATAATCTGATGTGATTTCCTTATGTGCCGTAAACTCTATCACTATGATGTAATAAGATGGATTAGCGGCAGTTATACTGATGAGGTTTACAAGATTAGGTAGTGTCTTAAGCTAATCTCTTTTGAGATATAAAAAAGAGTAGTGAGCAGAGACACATGGGGACCTCATACCACCAAGAAAGCAGTGCCAGGAACAGAGTGCGTCCTTTGGACCTGAGGTTCCTGCGCTGAGATGATCCCAGACCAAGGGAAGACTGATGCATCACAAGGACCTTCCTCCAGAGTCGACAGAGAGAGAAAGCCTTCTCCTGGAGCTGATGCCCTGAATTTGGACTTGTAGCCCACTAGACTGTGAGAGAATAAATTTCTCTTTGTAAGAGCCATCCACTTGTGGTATTTCTCTTATAGCAGCACTAGATGACTAAGACACTGCCAAAACTTTGGGTCTCAAGGCACCTTTCTGAGAAAGTTTGACAACATGTGTCACATGATTTAAAAATGTTTACCTGTTGGCCGAGTAAGTCTGCTTCTGAGCCTATCCCAAACACGTATCTGAAATGGGGAACGAAGATGTATTTATTAACAAAGAGATGTTCACTATAGTGTTAGTTATAATATTGAAAAATGATGGTGGAATATCACGCAGCTAATAAAAATATGTTTACAGAGTCTTGAACAGCATGGGAAAATGCTCATGATATAATGTTAAAAGGATGAAATTGTGTACGTAGGATCTGAAATGCGTACAAAGGCTAGGAATGACAAAACAGAAGTGGCCCCTGAGTGCTGGGATTATGAAGTATTTGGAGGGACTTTAAAAAGTGTTTTCTAAATTTTCAGCAATGAGCATATATTTAGTTTCATAAGTTATCTAATGAAAGCACTTAATGCTCACACCAATCCTGCAAACTAGACATGATCCCTATTTTGCAGATTAAGAAACTGGGGCTCAGAGAGCTAAATATCTGGTGCAAAGTCATCCATTTGGTTAAAGAGCCAGGATTTGTGTTCCTGCAGGCTACGTGGACTTTGGAAGCTGGATGCCATTAAAATTAATTTAAAGAGCAAAAAGGACCTAATGCAGTTTCTACATAGAGTAGGTACTCAGTTTTCTTTTTTTTTCTTTCTGCCAAACACAATATAAGACAACAATGGCCCAAACTGGAACAATCTGAACAACAAAATAAATAAATTTGTATTGGATGATAACCCAAAGTATAAAACAAATATCCACGAGTCTGTAGTGATATCAATAAACATTGAAAAATAAATAATGGGGAAAACCGAGGAATCCCTGATGCAGGAGAATTCAAATAATTTATGTAGATGTTCCACCCTCAAGAAGGTGGAGCAGAACTCCACAGACTATAATTAAAATCAATAACTATGCATGTTTTTGATGCAAATATACTTAGTGAAAAAATAGATTTATTTTTCATAAATATAGAATGAAGTTTTTTTTTTAATGTCCTTTCTGCAGGTAGAGAAATGAATATACAGTAAAAAAAAAATTAAACTACTGTTGAGGTAGTTGGGAATTCAAAGGGCTTTTGCGTTACCAAGTGTGTTATAATAATTTCTTAAACTTCATTTGGGCCCATGGAAGCCTTTACAATGGAGGACGTATCTGGGGGAAGGGCATGGAAATCATAAGAAACTTAATTAGGCCCAGGGTTTAGAACCTGGGGAAACTGCAGAACTTCAAGCGTGTGAATTCCTGATGCGGGAAATAAATAAAACTGAGATTCTATTTCTTGCTCTGCTCTCTTAATTAAAAATTCTTTTTCATACGCTGCTTTTCAGTCGTGACGCAGAAACAAAAAGCAAAGGTGTTAACCCTCAGGGTTTCCGGTCTGCCTCGGAGGAGGACACAAAAAGTCAAAACATCTAAGAAGGCAGAATATTTTTACATAAACAATGTTGAAGACAAGCAGGGAAATGATAATTTCCTTTTCTTCTGTTTAGGCAGACCATATTTCCTGTTCTCCCCTCCCGCCACAAAGGATTCTACAGCTCGGAGGAGCTGATTTAGAAGCTACAAGATGTTATGGCTGTTGATACTGTTATTTTCTGAAAGATTTTTCAAGGCCAAAAAAAAAAAAGTGTATTTGTTCCAAGAGAGTAAGATAGATTTGTTTTTAAATTCTTATTGTAAGGCCTGAGTTTGCTTTTGATGAAAAAAGAAAAATCTTTAACATGAAATTTGTACCCAAGAGTGAAAGAAGGGAAATGGTAAAATTTCTTTGTAAGCAAGCATCTCTCTGTGACTCAGACACCCGTAGCCTAACCACGTGATGACTTGCACCTGGAGGCAGTCCTTGAGTCAAAGCCAGGACCTGCTCGCGTCCCATCTCCTGCTCTCCCCTCCATCATCCCCCTCGGACTCTGAACTCTTTCACGACCAGGAATACCCCAGGCACACTCACCTCTCAGAGTCTCTACCTGAAACATTCTCCATCTGGATACTTGCATGGCTTGACCCTCACATCCAGGCCTTTACTCAAATGTCCCTTCTAGATGGGGCCTTCCCTGAACACCTATTTTTAACATCTCTGCCTCTGTCTGTCTGTCTGCCTGTCTCTGTCTGTCTCCTTCACACACACACCTGCCTGGCTTTCCCTGTTCTCTTTTCTGCTTTATTTTTCTCATAGTATCTCCCACCACCCATCTGTCAGTTAGTTGTACTGTGGTGGCTTGCGTGTTGCTGTGATGCTGGAAGCTATGCCACCAGTATTTCAAATAGCAGCAGGGACACCCATAGAGGATAGGGTTCAGGGGAGCTTCCAGATTAAGACAGACCAGGAAGAAAGGCCTGATGATCTACTTCTGAAAATTAGCCAATGAAAGCATTATGGATAGCAACAGAACATTGTTTGACTTGCTTGATTTGGGTACATCATCACAAGGGATCAATTGCTAGAGGAGGACATTATGTTTGGTGAAGTAGAGGGCCAGTGAGGGCAAGGGAGACCCTTGGTAAGATGGATTGGCACAATAGCTGCAATGACGGACTTGAACATGCTGGCGATCGTGAGGATGATGAAACACCAGGCAACGTTTTGTTCTGTTGTATATAAGGTCATCATGAGTTGAAGCTGATCAACGACAGCTATCTATCTATCATACTTAACATACTATATATTTTTACCTATTTATTTTATTTATTCTTTTCTTCCACTAGGATGTTAGCTCCATGAGGGCAGGAATTTTGTCTGTTTTCATTTACTGCTATTTCCCAGTGCCTAGAACAGCACCCGACACATTGTAGACATCGGTATTGGGTTGAATAGTGTCCCCCAAAATTCTGGTTGATTCAGAATCAGGGCTTCATACCGGTTCTGCCCAGTTTAGTCATGGCTGATGAATCAAAACTTGAATAGACTCAAATTTTTAAAATGTGGGTGAACTGAAATGGTAATTGGAACGGGAAAAATTAGAAGTTGAAGCCCTACTAGAAACTTAATCTTCCTCTTAGAAAACAAGGGCAGCATGCATGTTGCATAGCAACCTAATCTGTTGCCCGGCAGAGTTGGAAACAGGGTACCCTGCTCAAAGATGGCTACCAACTGTGCCACTTTGAATGTGTGTCGCTCTTCACAGTCCTGGCAATAATCCAATCTCCAGCATCAAGCTCCTGAAATGGCTCACTATGCCTCTTCTGAGTCTCCATTCCAGGGTTTCCACCCATAATTTTTCCCATCCCGATTATTGTTCTACTTCACCCAAATTTTAAAAAATCAGGTCTGTTCCAATTTCGCTTCATTGACCATGACTGAACAAATTTGAACTGGTTTGAAGCCCTGCCCAGAACCTATTAATGTCACCTATTCGGAAATAGGATCTTTCCAGATATAATCACGTTAAAATAAGGTCATATTGAATTAAAAAAAAACAAAAAACCCACTGCTGTCAAGTCGATTAAGACTCATAGCGACCCTATAAGACAGAGTAGAAGTGCCCCATAGGGTTTCCCAGGAGGGGCTGGTGGATTCGAACTGCTGACCTTTTGGTTAGCAGCCGAACGTTTAACAACTGCCCCACCATCCATGTGAAAAGTATCCTTATAAGAAGAGGGAAATGTGAACACAGAGACACAGACACACAAGGCCATGTGATGACAATGGAGACAGACAGTGAAGTCATGCGGCTACAAGCCAAGAACTGCCAGGAGTCACCGGTAGCTGGAAAACCCAAGGAAGGATCCTCCCCCTAAATCCTTCAGAGGGAGTACGGCCCTGATTACACCTTGATTTCAGACTCCCAGCCTCCAAAACTGTGAGAGAATACATTTCTGTTGTTTTAAGGTATCCAGTTTGTGGTAATTTGTTATGGTAGCCCTAAGTAACTAATGGAGCCTGGTAGCACAGTGGTTAAGAGTTCTGCTGCTAAGGCAGGGCCAAGATGGTGGAGTAGTCAGACAGCTTCCTGTGGTCCCTCTTACAACAAAGGCCTGAAAAAACAAGTGAATTGATTGTATATGAATATCTAGGAGCCATGAACATCAAAGACAAAGTTGAGGAATCAGACTGAGTGACTAGGGGAGAGAGAGATGGTTCTGAAGAAGTGAGGAGTTGCCAGACCTGACCTGGCGGGAGCCGCAGCCCTTCAGCCCTGATCAGCTTAGGTAGCGCAGTGAGCCGGGCAAAAATCTGTGCTTGCTCGGGAGGGCATTTCAACATCAAGAGAGACCAGTAGCAGAGAGTCTACTTGGCCACCAAGAACCAGTGAAAAGCAGCACTCAAGTGGCCAAAGATAAGTACTTGCATGTGGCCTTCCACGGGGATTTAAAAAAAAAAAAACCCATTTGGGAAAAACCTCTCTCCCACTTACCTCCTCCCTCCCCGCTCCACACTGGCTCTAGCTGAATTCAGTGACTGAAGAGTCCCCTGGTCCAGAAGTAGATCCCACAAGGCACCCTGAACCATTCTTCTGGCCTTGGAAAGGGAAAAAATTAACAAACAGGGAAAAAATAAGCTACTGGCTCCCCTAAGCCAGGACCTCAGCGTTGGCACAGCTCCTTTGCCTAGGCACAGGCATAAGAGGTCCTCAGTCTTTGAGTGCCTTTCATCTCTACATAGGCTTGTGTGCGCCCATCTCAACAGCATAAGCCCTCACTACCACAGTACAACAGGGTAAATACCTGAAGTCTAACTTCAACTGTTTCAGCTGTGAAGTGGCAGGTTTGTCATGTTTGACCCTGCTCTGCCCTTTAAGCAGGCTCCTCACCTGTCCGCATCAGGGGCTTGAGGACTGGTGGCTTCACCCACGACACCTAGCAACCTGCGACAGGGGTCCAAGATTAAGTGGTGCCCCCCAGTCCTTACGGCCAACAGAATCGGCTGCTTATAGTCTGGCTGCAAAACCTACCTACCTGCTCGCTCTAGGAAACAGGGACACACTTTCCTTTCAGACACTCAAGAGCAGCCGTCAGCCTCCTGCCTTGCTCAATGTGTGACCACCTACTGCAGCCAGGTACATGTGCCTACACTAATCACTCATGCCTCTTTAAGACTGTAGGTGAGAGCCTGCACCACACACTTGATGACTGACTGCCTGGACACGTGAGCTGAATCCATACAGGAAAATTTAACAGACTCCTAGGCTCACATACTTAGTAACAGATCTAACTACCTGGTAACAGGACGTTAGAGCTTCAAAGGCACCAGTAATCAAACTAGTGCACACGAGCAGCCTATTCGGGCATATCAAAACAAAACAAAACAAGAAGCTAGGATACACTAAGCAAATAAAAAATAGAAAAATTATAATAACTTATCGATGGCTCGGAGAAAACAGTCAATATCAAATCACATAAAGAGGCAGTCCATGAGGGCTTCAGCAAGCTCTCAAAATAAAGAATCAATAAATTATCTGGAGGAAGAGAATTTCTTGGAATTACCAGAGGCAGAATACAAAAGATTAATATACAGAACTCTTCAAGAAATTTGGAAGGAAAATTCTTCAAATCGTAGAGAAAGCCAAAGAACACACAGACAAAGCAGTAGTGGAACTTAGAAAGATTATTCAAGAGCATAATGACAAATTTAATAGGCTGCAAGAATCCATAGAGAGATAGCAATCAGAAATCCAGAAGATTAAAAATAAAATTTCAGAATTAGACAGCTCAACAGAAAGTCATAGGAGCAGAATTCAGGCAGTAGAAGTCAAAATTACTGAGATTGAAGATGAAGCACTTGACACCAACTTACCTGAGGAAAAATCAGATAAAAGAATTTTAAAAAAATGAAGAAACTCCAAGAGTTACATGGGACTCTCTCAAGAGAAATAACCTATGAGTGATTGGAGTACCAGAACTGGGGGGATAAGAGAAAATTGTTGAAGATTTGTTGCAAGAAAATGTCCCTGATGTCGTGAAAGATGAGATGATATCTATCAAAGATGCTCATCAAACCCCAGATAATGTAGATCTAAAAGAAAGTCACCAAGACATACTATAATCAAACTTGCCAAAACCAAAGATAAAGAGAGGATTTTAATAGCAGCTAGGGACAAACAAAAAGTCATTTACAAAGGAGAGTCAATAAGATAAAGCTCTGACTACTTAGCATAAACCATGCAGGCAAGAGGCAATGGGATGACATATATAAAGACTTGAAGGAAAAAAATTGCCAGCCAAGAATTATATATCCAGCAAAACTGTCACTCATATATGATGGTGAAATTAGGGCACTTCCAGATGAACAGAAGTTTAGGCAATTTTCAAAAACCAAACCAAAATTACAAAACCAAAATTACAAGAAATACTAAAGAGAGTCCTCTGCTTAGAAAATCAATAACATCAGATAACAACCCAAGACTAGCACACCGGACAGAGCAATCAGATATCAACCCAGAGAGGGAAGTCACAAAAATAAACCAAAGCTATAACACTGAAAATAGGGAAACAGATGTCAATATGTAAAAGATGACAACATTAAACAAAAAAGAGGGACTTAAAAAATGTAGACATAGGTTTTTCATATGGAGAGGAAGTCAAGGCAATATAAAGAAATAAAATACTAGTTTAAACTTAGAAAAATAGGGGTAAATATTAAGGAACTAACGTTCCTACACATCAAAATAAAAAACCAGAAAAATATAAAGGCTCAGCAAGTACAAAATGAAGAAGAATGAAAAAGATGAAAAGAAAATACATAAAAACGACTTAGCACAGAAAATTAAATGGAACAAAGAAACTGTCAGAAACACAAAAAAAGGCATCAAAATGACAGCATGAAACTCATAGCTATCAATAATTACTCTGAATGTAAATGGACTAAATGCACCAATAAAGAGACAGAGAGTGGCAGACTGAATAAAAAAAAACATGATCCGTCTATATGCTGCCTATAAGAGACACACCTTAGACCTAAAGACACAAACAAACTAAAACTCAAAGGATAGAAAGAATATATCAAGCAAACAACAATCAAAAAAGAGCAGGAGTGGCAATATTAATATCTGACAAAATAGACTTTAAATAAAATCCACCACAAAGTATAAGGAAGGGCACTATATAATGATTAAAGGGTCAATACACCAGGAGGCCATAACTACAAAAAATATTTACACACCCAACGACAGGGCTCCAAAATACATAAAACAAACTCTAACAGCATTGAAAAGAGA
>NW_004444181.1:1349856-1364397 GCF_000243295.1 Trichechus manatus latirostris
CTGCTGTTAGGTGGAGTGTTCAGTATATGTTGATGAGATCAAGTTGGTTGACTGTAGCATTTAGCTCTTCCATGTCTTTATTGAGCTTCTTTCTGGATATTGTGTCCATCACTGATAGTGGAGTGTTGAAGTCTCCTACTACTACTGTGGAGCTGTCTATCTCTCTTTTCAATGCTGTTAGAGTTTGTTTTATGTATTTTGGAGCCCTGTCGTTGGGTGTGTAAATATTTTTTGTAGTTATGGCCTCCTGGTGTATTGACCCTTTAATCATTATATAGTGCCCTTCCTTATACTTTGTGGTGGATTTTATTTAAAGTCTATTTTGTCAGATATTAATATTGCCACTCCTGCTCTTTTTTGATTTGATATATTTTTGATTTTGCTTGATATATTCTTTCTATCCTTTGAGTTTTAGTTTGTTTTTGTCTTTAAGTCTAAGGTGTGTCTCTTGTAGGCAACATATAGATGGATATGCCACTCTCTGTCTCTTTATTGGTGCATTTAGTCCATTTACATTCAGAGTAATTATTGATAGCTATGAGTTTAGTGCTGTCATTTTGATGTCTTGTTTTGTGTGTTGTTGACAATTTCTTTGTTCCACTTATTTTTCTGTGCTGAGTCATTTTTCTTTATGTATTTTCTTTTCATCTTTTTCATAGTTGTTGATTTTGTATTTGTTGAGACTATATTTTTTTAGTTTTTTACTTTGACTATAGGATTGTTAGTTTCCTTTGTGGTTACCTTAATATTTATCCCTATCTTTCTAAGTTTAAACTAGTATTTTATTTCTTTATATTGCCTTGACTTCCTCTCCATATGAAAAACCTATGTCTACATTTTTTAAGTCCCTCGTTTTATGTTAATGCTGTCATCTTTTACATATTGACATCTGTTTCCCTATTTTCAGTGTTACAGCTTTGGTTTACTTTTGTGACCTCCCTATCTGGGTTGATATCTGGTTGCTCTGTCCCGTGTTCTAGTCTTGGGTTGTTATCTGATGTTACTGATTTTCTAACCGGAGGACTCTCTTTAGTATTTCTTGTAATTTTGGTTTGGTTTTTGCAAATTCCCTAAACTTCTGTTTATCTGGAAATGCCCTAATTTCACCATCATATCTGAGCGACAGTTTTGCTGGATATATAATTCTTGGCTGGCAATTTTTTTCCTTCAAGTCTTTATATATGTCATCCCATTGCCTTCTTGCCTGTATGGTTTCTGCTGAGTAGTCTGAGCTTATTCTTATTGACTCTCCTTTGTAGATGACTGTTTGTTTACCCCTAGCCGCTCTTAAATTTCTCTCTGTATCTTTTGTTTTGGCAAGTTTGAGAATAGTATGTCTTGGTGACTTTCATTTGGGATCTACTTTATGTGGGGTTCGATGAGCATCTTTGATAGATATCTTCTCATCTTTCATGATATCAGGGAAGTTTTCTGCCAGCAAATCTTCAACAATTCTGTCTGTATTTTTGGTTATCCGCCCTTCCCCCCATTCTGGTATTCCAGTCACTCATAGATTATTCCTCTTGATAGAATCCCACATAATTCATAGGGTTTCTTCATTTTTTAAAATCCTTTTATCTGATTTTCCTCAAATAAGTTGGTGTCATGTGCATTATCTTCAGTCTCACTCATTCTGACTCCCATTGCCTCAATTCTGCTCCTATGACTTTCTGTTGTGCTGTCTAATTCTGAAATTTTAGTGTTAATCTTCAGGATTTCTGATTGGTGTCTCTCTATGTATTCTTGCAGCCTGTTAAATTTGTCATTATGCTCGTCTCTAATCTTTTTAATTTCCTCTGTTGCAAGTTCTGTGTTTTGCTTAATTTCCTTCCTAATTTCTTGAAGAGTTCCGTATATTAATCTTTTGTATTCTGCCTCTGGTAATTCCAATAAATTTTCCTCCTTTGGAAAATTTCTAGATTCTTTATTTTGGGAGCTTACTGAAGCCATCATGGACTGCCTCTTCATGTGATTTGATATTGACTGTTGTGTCCAAGCCATCAATAACTTATTATACTTATTTATTTTATATTTGCTTACTGTGTCCTAGGTTCTTATTTTGTTTTCATATGCCCAAATAGGCTGCTCGTGTGAGCTAGTTTGATTGTTGGTACCTTTGAAGCTCTAATGTCCTGTCACCAGGTGGTTAGATCTGTTACTAGGTACCTGAGCTCAGGACCCCGCCTACTCTCCCTATATGGATTCAGCTCAGGTGCCCAGGTAGATAGCCACCAAGTGTGTAGTGCAGGCTCTCACCTACAGTCCTAGACAGGCATGGGTGATTGGTGTAGACGCAGGCATCTGGCTGCAGCAGGGGCACACATTCTGAGCAAGGCAGGGGCTGACGGCCGCCCCCAAGTGTCCAGGAGGAAGGCGTGTCCCTCTTTCCTAGAGTGCATAGGTGGGTGGGTTTTGCAGCTGGACTATGAGCACCCAATGCTGTTGGCTGTAAGGACTGGGGGGCATCTCTTATTCTTGGGCTCCTATTGCAGGTGGCTAGGTGGCGTGGGTGGAGCCACCAGTGCTCATGCTCCTGATGTGAGTAGGTGAAAACCGTGCTTAATGGGCAGAGCAGTGTCAAACGTCACGAACCTGTCACTTCACAGCTGAAACAGTAGAAGTTAGACTTCAGGTATATACAACGTTGTACTGTGCTAATGAGGGCCTATGCTGTTGAAATGGGCCCACACAAGTCTATGCAGGGGGAAAGGCACTCAGAGTCCATGGATCCTTTATGCCTGTGCCTAGGCAAAGGAGCTGTGCCAACCCCGAGTTCCTGGCTTAGGGGAGCAGGCAGTTTATTTTTTCCCCTGTTTGTCAATTTGTTCAGTCTCTAAGGCCAAGAGAATGGCTCAGGGCGTGTGACAGATCCTACTTCTGGCCCAGGGGACTCGGCAGTTGCTGAAGCCAGTCTGGGACCCATTGCAGAGCAGGGAGCGGGGAGGTAAATGGGAGAGAGCTTTTTCCCTAAGGGGTGTGTTTTTGATCTGTGCGGTAGGCCGGATGCAAGTGCTTATCTTTTGCTGATCAAAGGCTGCTTCTCACTGGTTCTGGGTGGCCAAGTAGACAGACTCTCTGCTGCTGGGTCTCTCCCAGTGCAGAACATGCCTCCCAAGCACTGCTGCTTGCCTGCCTCACCGCTCACCCATGAGCTGATCATGCCTGAAAGGCTCAGGCTCTCACCGGGTCAGGTCTGGCAACTCCTTGCTTCTTCCGAACCGTCTCTCCCTCCCCCTGCCACTCAGTCTGGTTCCTCAACTTTGCCTTTGATGTTCAGGGCTCCTAGATTGTCATATATAATTGATTCACTTTTTTTTTCTGGTCTTTGTTGTAAGAGGGTCCACCGGAAGCATCTGACTACTCCACCATCTTGGCCCCACCTCTGAAAAAAAGTTATTTTTAAGGGGCTTACAAATAGGGAGATTATATAAGTTATGTCAGCAACATTCTTAATCATACCTCACAGGCACCAGGATTTTCACGGAGCAGGCCAAGCAAAGGAACTGGAATTCTGATGCAGATTGCGAGGCCAGCCAAGCAATGGAACTGGAAATGGTGAGGCCAGCCAAGTAAGTTGCAGTGGCATTTTCTGCAGCCTGGGGACCTCTTTTGGGCACTGCTTGAGGAGGGGCACTAATGAGTAGTTTCTATTGGCCATTACAGTTTCCATTGCCAACTATGAGAGATCATTCAGCAATTTAAAACTGATTGTCGTAGGTGCTATTTTCCATCAATAGGCCCCTGCCTGATATCAAACATCTGGCCTCCAGAATTGTAAGAGAATAAATTTCTGTTATTTTAAGTCACCCAGATTGTGGTAATTCGCTGCAGCAGCCACGTGAAACTTATACATGACCCATAGTTTTATCTAAACTGGTCCCTGAGTTTATCATCATAATCAGACATCATTCTTCTAGTTATATCTAGAGAAAGACAGAAGAAACTCTTAGTAGTTACATGTTGCCTGGTTGTGTACCTTGCTCTGTGGGAAAAAAAATGAGCGAACTAATATCAGAGAAGCCCAAACCCCAGAGCCCAGAGCAAGAAGAGAACTTTATATCATCCCTGGCTCATCTCTTCATTCTACAGATGAGATAGTGGAAGCTCAGGAAATGACTTGCCTGCTGTACTAATAAAGACGTTATGGATTGAATTGTGCCCTTCCCCCGAAAACATGTGTTGGAATCCTAAACCCTATACCGGTGAATGTAATGTAATGTAATGACCTTATATGTAACGTAATGTAATCACTTTCCATAATGCAATCTAATTTATTTTAATGTAATCAGTTAATCAGTTAGGGTCATGTCGATGTATGGTAGATTCTAAATCTAATCACTTCCGAGTTATATTGTCAGGGTTTGAATTATGTCCCCGAAAAAATGTGTGTATCAATTTGGGTGGGCCATGATTCCCAGAATTGTGTGGTCGGCCTCCATTTTGTGATTGTAATTTTATGCTAAAGAGGATTAGGGTGGGATTGTAACACCACCTTTACCCTGGGGTGTGGCCTGCACCACCTTTTATCTTTCAAGAGATAAAAGGAAAGGGAAGCAAGCAGAGTGTTTGGGCCTTCATACCATCAAGAAAGCAGTGCCAGGAGCAGAGCGTGTCCTCTGGACCGGGTTTCCTGCGCAGAGAAGCTCCTAGTCTGGGGAACACTGATGAGAAGAAGGCCGACAGAGAGAGAAAGCCTTCCCCTGGAGCTGATGCCCTGAATTTGGACTTTTAACCTACTTTACTGTGAAGAAATAAATTTCTCTTTGTTAAAGCCAACCACTTGTGGTATTTCTGTTGTAGCAGCACTAGATGACTAAGACATATATAAATAGCAGTATAGACATAGAGACACAGGCACAAATGAGGGAGGACAGACCAGACATCATGTGAGGATTACCTACAACCCAAGGAACCAAGGAACACCTGATACTATCTATAAGGAAGAAATTGACATGGTTGAGACACTGATTTTGACTTTTAGCCTCCAGAACTGTGAGAAAACCAATCTCTGTTCCTTAAATCCACCCACTTGTGGTAATCCACCCACAGCAGCACTAGGAAACTAAGACAGTAGCCAATGAAATAACAATAATGCAACAATGTGCTCAAACATAGCAAGGATTGTGAGAACGCTGCAGGACCGGGCAGTGTTTCATTCTGTTGTACATAGGGTCACTATGATGGGTAAGATTATGTGTCAGCTTGGCTACGCCATGATTCTCAGTGGGTTGGAAGATATTATATAATCATCCTCCATTTTGTGATCGTGTGAGCGGCCGATCAGTTGAAAGGGGAGTTTCTTTGGGCATGTGGCCTGCATCCAATATATATGGATGTTCCAGCAAAGCTTGCCCTCTTTTGATCCTGTATCTGGCTCATCATCATCTGGCCTCTGGTTCTTGGAACGTGAGCCAGCAGCCTGATGTCTGACTTGCTGATTTTGGGTTTGTCAGCCCTGCAACCATGTGAGTAAGGAGAAGCCTCCAGCCTGATGCCTGACCCAAAGATTTGGGACTTGCCAGCTTCCACAACCATGTGAGCCATTTCCTTGAAATAAATCTTTCTCTATATATATTTATTTATATACACTTTACTGGTTTTTCTTTTCTAGAGAACCCACCCTAAGACATTTGGTATTGAGAGTGGTTCTAGAGGAACAAAACTGGGGGGTGGGGGTGAGTTTTCTGAGTTGGTTCTTATGTCTGACTAGAATGAAAGGCATTGGTAACTGCCTCCAGTGGTAAAGAGGGCACTGCTAATCCATGATATAAGGTGGCAATAGAAATATGCAAAATATCACCACCGAACATTTGGATCAAATATTTGTGAGAGACAAGGCTCTGGGTGATCACATGTTCGACACTTCTTTGCAATTTTGTTAGATTGAGGAGTATAAGGAAGCTGGTTGGTCGGTCCTACTTTCACTAGACAAAGTGGTGAAAGAAAGGATGAGCTTAAAGCTTCAGCCACATCTCAAGTACTGCATACAAGGCCTTATTTCTTGTAGTAACAGAGTTGGTATTCCCAAAAACCAGATCCAGAGTCTTATAAGAGTGACTAATTTACAATTTCAATTGAATTCCCCACCTCGAATGTTGTCTGAAGTTAAAGTGAGGGCATTGATTGGGAAGAAATGGGATCCTGAAACTTGGGATGGGGACATATGGGCGGATAATCAGGAAGCTGGAGACATTAAGCCCTAAATTCCATTGAATCACTCCTGCCAACAGAATCAGCCCTCTTACTTCCATCTGATGAGATTAACCCAGCTGTGTCTGAAGAGTCTTTGCCTGAGATACTGCCTGGGGCAGCACCTGGGGCATCACCTTAGGCAGATGCCTTACAAGACATTGCAAAAATTCCCCAGGACACACCCAACACCCATTTTTGCTTTTAGACCTATAACTAGATTTAAGTCCTAGCAAGCCCCAAGAGGTGAAGTACAAATTGTGACCCAGGAGGAGGTACACTACACTCCAAAAGAACTGCTTGATTTTTCTAACATATATAAACAGAAACCTGGGGAATATGTGCGGGAATGGCTATTAAGGGTTTGGGATAATGGTGCAAGGAACATAAAATTGGGTCAGTCTGAGTTTATTGATATGAGCCCACTAAGCACAGATTCTTCATTCAACGTCTCAGTTTGAGAGGTTAGAAAAGGATCTAATAGTTTATTTGCTTGGTTCACTGCAGCATAGATTAGGTGGTGGCCTACACTAAATCAGCTTGAAATGCCAGACCTGCCTTGGTGTACTGTAGAAGGAGGTATCCAATGGCTTAGGGAAATTGGCATGTTAGAGTGGATTTATCAGGTTGGACACAAGACCCCACCCACGGAGTGCCCAGAAGACACACCTTTTACCACAATGGTGAGGAACAAATTTGTGAAAGGAGCCACAGCATCCTTGAAGACTGCTGTGATTTCTATTTTATGTAAGTCAGATTTGACAGTGGGGACTGTCCTAACTGAATTAAGTTACCTAATGACAATGGGACTGATTGAACCCTGTGGTTGTAGGGGCCAAGTGCCAACACTTAATCAACAAAGACAAGGTGGGTGTGGTTAATGTAATAGACAGCAGAGTCAAAGCAGTAACCAGAATTGTCTGACTCGTATGGACTTATGGCATTGGCTACTTAGTCAAGGTGTCCCTAGGAGTGAAACAGATAGGAAATATAGTAAATATTTATTTGATCTGTACAAGTGGAACAATTCTAGGTCAAGTGAATGGCAGTCTAACTTAAATCTCCAGAATAGAGAGTCACGGCCCCTTAAACAATTTCCAGACTTGAGCCAGTTTACAGACCCATAACCCCTTGAATGAAGGGAAGGCTGGGTCCCCTTGAGAAAGGGATCCCCTGCACTGCCAATAATTTATACTGTTGATCTTTTCCCCAGCCTTCCCCAAAGTGATCTATGACCTTTTATGACAGTGACTGTTCACTGGGAAAAAGGAAATAATCAGACTTTTCTGGGATTACTGGATACTGTCTCTGAATTGACACTAATTCCAGGAGATCCAAAATGTCACTTGGCCCACTAGTTAGAGTGGGGGCATATGGAGGTCAGCTTAATAATGGAGTCTTAGCTCGGGTCCGTCTCTCAGTGGGTCCAGTGTGTCTCTAAACCCATCCTGTAGTGATTTCCTCAGTTCCAGATTGCATAATTGGAAAGACATACTCAGCAACTGGCAGATCCCCACATTGGATCCCTGACAAGTAGAGTAGGGTATTATGGAAGGAGAAGCCAAGTGGAAGCTATTAGACCTTACCTAGGAAAACAGTAAACCAAAAACAATACCACATTCTGGAGGGATTGTACAGATTACTGCCACCATCAAGGACTTGAAGGATGCAGGGGTGGTGATTCCCACCACATCTCCATTCAACTCGCCTATTTGGCCTATGCAAAGAACAGATGGATCTTGGAGAATGACAGTGGATGATTGTAAACTAAACCAGGTGGTGTCTCCAATTGCAGCTGTTGTTCCAGATGTGGTTTCATTGCTTGAGCAAATTCATATGGCTCCTGGTACCTGGTATGCAGCTATTGATCTGGCCAGTGCTTT
Source organism: Trichechus manatus latirostris (assembly GCF_000243295.1). Taxonomy (NCBI): domain Eukaryota; kingdom Metazoa; phylum Chordata; class Mammalia; order Sirenia; family Trichechidae; genus Trichechus; species Trichechus manatus. The sequence goes on from NW_004444181.1 coordinate 1,357,929, forward strand.
TTTCTTGGTTCCAGTTTCAAAGGAATACCAGAAGCAGTTTGAGTTCAGCTGGCAAGGCCAGCAATACACCCTCACTGTCCTACCTCAGTGTATATCAACTCTCCAGCCCTATGTCATAATTTAGTCACAGGAAACTTGATTGCCTTTCCCTTCCACAAAATGTCACACTGGTCCATTACATTGGTGACATTATACTGATTGGACATAATAAGGAAGAAATATCAATGACTCTAGACTTATTGGTAAGACATTTTTGTGCTAGAGGGTGGGAAATTAATCTGACAAAAATTCAGGCACCTTTTGCTTCAGTGAAATTTCTGGGGGTCCAGTGGTGTGGAGCATGTTGAGATATTCCTTCTAAGTGAAGTATAAGTTATTACATTTGGCCCCTCCTACAACTAAAAAGGAGGCACAATGTCTGGTGGGCCTCATTGGATTTTGGATGCAATATATCCCTCATTTGGATGTGTTACTCTGGCCTATTTATCAAGTGACTAAAAAAGCTGCCTGTTTTGAGTGGGACCCAGAACAAGAGAAGCCTCTGCAACAGGTTCAGGCTGCTGTGCAAGCCACTCTGTCACTTGGACCATATGACCCTGCTGATCTAATGGTGCTTGAAGTGTCAGTGGCAGATAGAGATGCTCTTTGTAGTCTTTGGCAGGCCCCTATTGGTGAATCACAGTGCAGATCCTTCGGATTTTGGAGTAAAGCCCTGCCATCCTCTGCAGATAACTACTCTCCTTTTGAGAAATAGCTTTTGGCTTGTAACTGGCATTAGCAGAAATTGAAAACTTAACTATGGGCCATCAAGTCACCATGCAGCCTGAGCTGCTCATCATGAACTGGGTGTTGTCTGACCCACAGGGCCATAAAGTCGGACATGCATAGCAGCACTCTATCAGTAAATGGAAGTGGTATATACCAGATCAGGCCCAAGCAGGACCTGAAGGCACAAGTAATTGCATCAGGAAGTGGCCCAATTGCCCATGGTCCCCATTCCTGTCACATTACCTTCCTTTTCCCAGTCTGCACCTACGGCCTCATGGGGAGTTCCTTACAATCAATTGATTGAGGAAGAGGAAACTTGTGCCTGGTTTACAGATGGTTCTACGCGACATGCAGGCACCACTTGGAAGTGGATAGCAGCAGCACTGCAGCCCCTTTCTGGGACCTCCCTGAAGGACAGTGAAGGGAAATTCTCCCAATGGGCAGAACTTCAAGTAGTGCACCTGGTTGTTCATTTTGCTTGGAAGGAGAGATGGCCAGATGTACGATCGTATACTGATTCCTGGGCTGTGGCCAATGGTTTGGCTGGATGGTCAGGGACATTGAAGAAACATGATCGGAAAATTGGTGACAAGGAGGTATGAGGGAAGAGGCATGCAGATATACCTCTCTGCAAGGACCAAAGAAGTGAAGATATTTGTGTCTCATGTGAATGTTCAATGAAGGGTGACCTTGGCAGAGGAAGATTTTAACAATTAAGTGGATAGGACAATGAGTTCTGTGGATACTAGTCAGCCTCTTTCCCCAGTCACTCCTGTCATTGCCCAATGGGCTCATGAAAAAAGTGGCCATGGTGGCAGGGATGGAGATTATGCATGGGCCCAGCAATATGGACTTCCACTCACCAAGGGTGACTTGGCTAGAGCCACTGCTGAGTGCCCAATCTGCCAGCAGCAGAGACCAACACTGAGTCCCCGTTGTAGCACCATTCCTAGGGGTGATCAGCCAGCATCCTCGTGACCGACGTGACTGCTAATGGCCCAGATACTTCAGGAATGAAGGTTTGGGTCATCCCACCAGGCAAAGAACCATGACCTGCTGAGGTGCTTGCTGAGGGAAAGGGAACATGGAATGGGTGGTGGAAGAAGGTAGTTGTAAATACCAGTTACGGCCACATGACCAGTTGCAGAAACGAGGACTGTAATTGTTTTTAGTATTTCTTCTTTGTTTTTTTTTAATATGTGTATGTGTGTGTACACACATACACACACATACACATACAAAATATATATGGCATATATCTTTGTTTTCTTCCCTCCCTTACTCCATGACTTATTATAAAATATAAGATGTAAACAGGACTAGTGTGTTTTCAGTTGTACGCACGCTAGTTGTATCATGTTAGACAGAAGTATGACTTTATAATAGTCTTTATTTAGAGATTATGTATGGTTTAAGAAGATGTGTACAGGTGCCAGGTTGACAAGGGAAGGACTGTGATGGTTAACGTTATGTGTCAACTTAGCTAGCCCATGACTGTCAGTGGTTTGGAAGATATTATGTAATCATCCTCCATTCTGTGATCTGATATGAGCAGCCAATCAGTTGAAAGGCAGGTTTCTTTAGGGATGTGGCCTGAAGCTAATACATATGGATGTTCTGGCAAAGCTCACCCTCTCTTAATCTTGCATCTGGCTCATCATACTCTGACCCCTGGTTCTTGGGATGTGAGCCGGAAGCCTGACGTCTGACCTGCTGATTTTGAGTTCATCAGCCCCTGCAACTACGTGAATCTGGAGAAGCCTCCAGCCTGATGCCTGACCCACGGATTTGGGACTTGCCAGCCTCCATAACTGTGTGAGCCATTTCCTTGAAATAAATATCTCTCTCTCTATATTTATATATATACGCTTCACTGGTTTTGCTTCTCTAGAGAAGCCAGGCTAAGACAGTTGCTATGAGTTGTAACCATCTCGATGGCACCTAACAACAATAACAATAATATTGGCTAAGACTTATCGAGCTCTTACTATGTACTAGGCACCGAGGTTTGTGTATATTAATTCACTCAGTTCTCACAACAACCATATGAAGGTGATAGTATTATTATCCACTTATTGCAGATGAGGAAACCAAGGCATGGAGAAGTTAAATCATCACTTCAAGGTCACTCAGAAAATAAGGGCTGGGGCATGACCACAGACAGGCTTACTCCAGGGGCTGGGACTTGGCTGAGATGCTACACAGAAGACACAGCACCTCTGTGGCATGTTAAATTGATCTCACTTTACAGTCTTGCTGCCTTGGGAAGGTAAATGAATGACGGCAGCAAGATTTGTCAATCATTCTGATAATTATCAGATAAAAACCATTCAGGTTCTGGGTCATGCCGAAATTCAGCTTCTACTCTGATAAGCTAAAATTCAGATTTTCCCTGTTTCTCTGTCTCTCTAGTTTTTATGCCGCTGAAAATGAAAACATTTTTCTGTATATATATTTCCATGGACCTGGGAGAAGAATGGAGAAAATCAGGAGAAAAAGGCAATAGTATCCTAGGCATCTATGACTCCTGGAAATGTAATTTTTTTTTTTAACCTTTCAACTAAAGACAAATAAACTCACTGTTATGGACAGAATTGCATTCCCCATAAAGATAAGCTCAAGTCCCAATTCCTCGTACCTGTGAATGTGACTGTCATAGATTGAATTGTGTCCCCCCAAAATACGTGTCAACTTGGCTAGGCCGTGATTCCCAGTATTGCGTACTTGTCCTCCATCTTATGTGTTGTAAATCCTAAATGTCTATATGTTAATGAGGCAGGATTATTGTGGTGTGCATCTTGAGTCATACACTCACTAAAGGATGTGACTCAAGTCACACCTTTACCTTTACTCAAGTAATGTCCTTACTCTGAATATGGATTTGCCTTCCCTGTATACAATGCCTCTGCCTCTTGCTTGAGTGACTTCTTTTATCTTACAAGACAAAACAGGAAAGAAAAGCAAGCAGAGAGAGGAGGAGCCTCACTATTACCAAGAAAGAAGAGCCGGGAGCACAGCATGTCCTTTGGACCCAGGGTCTTTGTGCTGAGAACCTCCTGGACTCAGGGGAAGATTGATGCAAAGACACATGGAGATCTCCAAGGAACACTGGGCCCACAGATGTTGAAAGGAGACATGGACCTTCCTACAGAATCGATAAAGAGAAAACACCTTCCCCTAGAGCTGGCACCCTGCATTCAGACTTCTAGCCTCCTAAACTATGAGAGAATAAATTTGTTTGTTAAAGCCATCCACTTCTGGTATTTATGTTATAGCAGCACTAGATAACTAAGATAGTGACCTTATTTGGAAATAGGGTCTTTGAAGATGTAATTAGTTCACATGCCGTTGTGAGGAATGAAATCCCTTTGCAGTGGACAATTGGGCCTTTTGGCCTCGGTTCCAACCTGTGGGCCGATGCTGACCAAGCCTCAGGAAGCCCGTGGTAAGGCCAATAAAAGCCTGGAAGAGGAGCTGCAGAGAGAGACAGAAAAGACAGAATCTGTCAACGTAGGAGTGAAATACCAATTTCTCACCATGAAACTGTTATTTAAGAGTGAACATTGATTTCAATTTGTTTGCTATCTACTTTCCATGTGCTAATGCTCTGTAAATAATGCGTCTTTTTTGTGCTGACTGTGCTTGGACAAATGTGATATTTATGGAGGGATCAGTATTAGTGAACAACCTGTGTGTAAAAACCACAATAATAAATTTATATTGTTTAAACAACCAGTGAGTGTACCACAGCAGTCATGCGAGAATAGGCTGGGTCCTAATTCAATATGACTGACGTCTTTCTAAAAAGAGAAGAAGAGACACACAGACAGATAGAGGGAAGACACCATGTGAAGATAGAGGCAGAGACTGGAGTTATGCTGCCATAAGCCAAGGGACGCCTGGAACCACCAGAAGCTAGACAAGGAAGGAGTCCTTCCTGGAGCCTTCAGAGTGAGAATGGCCCTGCTGACACCTTGAGTTTGGTCTACTAGCCTCCAGAAGTGTGAGAGAATAAGTTTCTCTTGCTTAAGCCACCCAGTTTGTGGTACTTTGTTACAGCAGCCCTAGGGAACCAACAGGAGTCCCTGGATAGTGCAAATGGTGAAGTGCTTGTCTACTAGCTAAAAGGTTGGCAGTTTAAATCCACCCAGAGGCACCTCGGAAGAAAGGCCTGGCAATCTACTTCCAAAAGGTCACAGTCTTGAAAACCCTGTGGAGTGCAGGTCTACTCTTCAACACATGGGATCAATGGCAGCAGGTTGGTTGGTTGGTTAGTTAGTTAGAAAACTAATACACTTGCCTGGGGGTTCGCTTCCCATTCCCTATGATGAAGAGTGAGGAGGTGTCCCAAAGACTGGGTATAGACTTTATGTGTTTGTAACGTTCTTCTGAATGGTCTCTGCTTACCAGCTCAGCTAGGTTGGTCGGGACCTCAAGCTTAGAACAGGCATGAGTCCATCATTGCCCAGACAAAAGTAGGCTTGTGGTAAGGGAGATTATCTCCCCCCAGGTATGGCTTGGTGTGCCTATAGGTGCACATGAAGATTGGAAGATCGTAGAAGAAAAGGGACCTGTTCCTTAGGACATGACTCAGAGATCATCATAAAGCTCCATGATATGAGCTAGGTCTACCAGCAAGCTTGTTTCTTTGTTGGCATGTAAATGAGTAATTTCTTTTACAAGGATCAGCACAAAGCTGGTTCCTGTGAGGCAGACAAGTTAAAGATATCCCAAGTGTTAGCTTTTCCAAGCTGCTGTACCACTCCAACATCTCTAACATCAACTACTCCCTCAGTACTCTCCCTCCTGTCTTTGGGTTCCCTAATTTCTTGCAACATCTCACCAAACTCATGGACCATATAAAGGAAATGGCTCATGATGTTTTGAAGGCTGGCAGGTCCTAAATTCGTGGGTCAGGCGTAGACTTCTCCCTAGCCCTCAGTCTCTGCCCAAAGGCACTCAGTTTTCTTGCCCCGTAGGCTGGGAAGCCCACTGCGCCATCTCCTGGAGGTCTCTGCGGCCAGTTTCTGCTGTGGGTCTCTCCTTCTTTGGTGGTGGTGGGCTCTCTCCTCTTTGCTCTGGAATTGACTTTTTTTTTTTTTTTAATTATACTTTAGATGAAGGTTTACAGAATAGCTTCTCATTAAACAGTACACATATAGTTTTATGACAATGGTTAACAACCCCACAACATGTCGACACTGTCCCTTCTCAACCTTGGGTTCCCGATTACCAGCTTTCCTGTCCCCTCCTGCTTTATAGTCCTTGTCCCTGGACTGTTGTGCCCCATTAGTCTCATTTCGTTTTATGGGGCTGTCTAATCTTTGACTGAAAGGTGAACCTCGGGAGTGATATCATTACTGAGCTAAAAGGGTGTCCGGGGGCCATACTCTTGGAGTTTCTCCAGTCTCTATCGGGCCAGTAAGTCTGGTCTTTTTTTGTGAGTTAGAATTTTGTTCTACATTTTTCTCCAGCTCTGTCTGGAACCCTCTGTTGTGATCCCAGCCACAGCAATCAGTGGTGGTAGCCAGGCACCATCTAGTTGTACTGGACTCGTCTGGTAGAGGTCATGGTAGCTGTGGTCCATTAGTCCTTTGGGCTAATCTTTTCCTTCTATCCTGTTCTCTTCATTCTCCCTTGCTCCCAAAGGGGTGAGACCAGTGGAGTATCTTAGATGGCTGCTCACAGGCTTTTAAGACCC
>NW_004444181.1:1366040-1378661 GCF_000243295.1 Trichechus manatus latirostris
GTCTTTGGTGTTCTTTGTTCTCCTTTTCTCCAAGTGGTTGGGACCAATTGATGCATCTTAGATGGCCGCTTGCAAGCTTTTAAGACCCCAGACGCCACTCTTGGTGAAGTCTTTTGATGAGCATTAAGTGTTTAATTTTTAGAAGATCCCAGTTATCTAGCTTATCTTCTGGAGTTTGTGTGTTGTTGGTTATAGTTTGTATCCTGTTAATGCTGTGTATTAGGGCCTCTAGCATTGATCCGATTTTTTTCTTTTATGAACTTTATAGTTTTTGGCTTTATATTTAGGTCTTTGATCCATTTTGAATTAGTTTTTGTATATGGTGTGAGGTACGGGTCCTGTTTCATTTTTTTGCAGATGGACATCCAGTTTTTGGAGCTGGCTCTCTTTTAAGGCAAAACTGACCAATCCCCTTGGTAGGTCACAATTACCCTATCATGCAATCACCTGGGTAGGAGTTACAAGAGCATGGCTATAAAGGCCACATACAAAAGTAATTAATCCACCACGGCATGGATAAAATTTTGAGGAACCCTCTCATTCCTTGCCCATAGTTGTTTCTGATGTCCCCACTGCTTCTTCTGGGCCTGCCCCTGCTCTGTACTTTAGTCCTGCTCTTCTGATCTGATGGACTTGGTACCTGCTTGCTCCTTTATCCCTTTCCTATGGACACTGTCATGCACTCACCACTACCAGGGAACTGCCCACCACTCCACCTCGCTCCAGCCCCTGGGGCTCCATGGTGAGGCAGCTACATGCCAGCTCAGCCTAGCCTGGCTCCTAGGAGGGAGAATCCATACACGGTGTCTGAGGTCTTCATGGCTCCCCTAAGCCCACCTTGATAGCCTCTTCTTGTCCCATCTGCATGGGGTGGCAGGCTTGTCCCTCTTCCATACAGCCAGCCCTGCATAAAAAGGAGACTTTAGCATCTCACCTTGCCCCAGTCTCCTCTGGGACCATTTGCCCTGAACTACTGCACACCTACCTCCCATCACATTCCTGGTAAGTGGGTTGGCCTGAATTCCAGCCAGTGGTCTTTTCACTCTTGGCTGGATGCTCCTAGAACAGTGCTTGGCACATAGTAGGCACTCAATCTACGTTTTTTGAATGAACCAGTTGTATTACTTTTTAACATTTTATTGTGTTTTAGGTGAAAATTTGCACAGAAAATTAGTTTCCCATTCAACAATTCATACACAAATTGTTTCAAGACATTGGTTGCCATCCCCGCAATTTGTCAGCACTCTCCCCATTTCCACTCTGCCTTCCCCATTTCCATCCCTCCAGTTTCCCTGTCCCTCCTTGGTCTCATATTGCTGATTGTTCTAAGGAGCACATTCCTCACGGGTGTTATTATTTTATAGGCCAATCTATTATTTGGCTGAAAAGTGACTGTCATGGAATGAATTATGTCCCCCCAAACATGTGTGTATTAATTTGGCTGGGCCATGATTCCTGGTATTGTGTGATTTTCCTATATGTTGTGAATCCTGCTTCTGTGATGTTAATGTGGGAGGATGGGTAGCAGTTGTGTTAGTAAGGCAGGACTCAATCTACAAGACTGGATTATGTCCTGAGGCAATCTCCTGAGATATAAAAAAGAGAAGTGAGCTGAAAGACTGGGGGACCTTGTACCATCAAGAAACCAGTGCCAGGAGCAGAGCGCATTCTTTGGACCTGGGATTCCTTCCCGGAGAAGTTTCTAGTCCTGGGAACACTGATTAGAGAGAAACTTTCCCCTGGAGCTGATGCCCTGAATTTGAACTTTTAGCCTACTTGACTGTGAAGAAATAAATTTCTCTTTGTTAATCATCCACTTGTGGTATTTCTGTTACAGCAGCACTAGATGACTAAGACAGTGACCTTCGGGAGAGGCTTCAGTTCCAGGTTAAAAGGGTGCCTTAGGGCGATAGTCTGCGTTACTTTTTAAAGTTATTTCTCTTCCCAAGCAGGTGGGAACTGTACCATTTTTGTATTTCCACCACACAGAACAATCTCTGTGTATTAATGGGGATGTAAGTTTGGCTATATTTAAAAGAACTAAGTAACAGTGACTTACACAAGATGGAAGTTTATCACATAACTGTCTGGAGGTGGGGTGGCTGAGAGCTGGCAGGGCAGTTGTGTGGGGCCCAGGCTCCTTCCGTCTTGTCACTCCACCTTCCCCTGGTGCCATCATCCTCATGATCCACGATGGCTTGTCACCATGTCCTTGTTACAGGTAGCAGGATGGAGAGAGGCAGGGAAAGGGCATTCCGCCTCCCTTTAATGATAAGACCCAAGTGTTGTACGCTTTTGCTTTTGCTTTTGCTCACAGCCTATTGTGAACTTGGTCATTGGCCACACATGCCAGGGATGCTGGGAAATACAGTTGTTTTTCTAGACTACTGTGTACCCAGCTGAAAATTCTGTTATTATGGAGGAAGAAGACAATCGATACTAAGAGACAACTTCTGTGCCATACCATATCTCATGTGGATGCTCAATAAATGTTTGCTGAATTAATAAAATATTATCAATTAAGGCTGCATGAATTCGATAATTTTAATGTGTCGGGGCAATGAGTATCTTTAGTTTAAAAAATACATCGGAAATATGTACAGTTTTATTAATGTAAAGTGAAATTCTTACCATATAGAGAGCCAAAGATTTTCACTCAACAGAACAGAAAATATTGTTAGAATTTGTAACCTTAGGAAAAAACTCTAAAAAGGTGAACCTAAACGTAAGTAGAGAAGAAAAACAAATTAGCCAGCATATTTTTTGGGAGGCTAAAATACATTATGGTATCAATGTAAATTCCAAATCCAGATCACAATAAAGGTCTAAAATATATGTCATTGTCTTCGTCATCTAGTGCTGCTATGACTGAAATACCACAAGTGTATGGCTTTAACAAAGAGAAATGTATTTTCTCACAGTTTAGCAGCCTAGAAGACTAAATTCAGGGTGTCAGCTCCAGCTCCAGGGGAAGGCTTTCTCTCTCTGATAGCTCTGGAGGAATTTCCTTCTTGTCAAGGACTAGGGGCTTCTTTGCACAGGAACCCCGGGTCCAAAGGATGAGCTCTGCTCCTGGCACTGCTTTCTTGGTGGTATGAGGTCCCCAACTCTCTGCTTGCTTCCCTTTCCTTTTATCTCTTGTAAGATAAAAGGTGGTGCAGGCCACATCCCAGGGAAACTCCCTTTACATTGGATCAGGGGTGTGACCTTAGTAAGGGTGTTACAATCCCACCCTAATTCTCTTTAACATAAAATTACAGTCACAGAATGGAGGACAACCACACAGTACTGGGAATCATGGCCCAACCAAACTGATACACACATTTTTTGGGGGGACTTAATTCAATCCATGACAGCAGCTATCAGCAATTATTTTATATGCCAAAAATAATTATAGTAAATATACTCACAGGGCAAAAGTCACTTCTAAAGCTATGACCCATCTATCTCAAGCAGCACTTGATACATAAGTGCAGCTGGTCATTTCTTTCAGATCTTTCTTGAAAACCTCTGTCTCCAGCCCATCTGTCACAGATGGTTGCAGCCCTCATAATTTCCCACCTGGACAGCCCCTCAGCCCTTTGAATCTCTCCTCCCTCTGATCTAGGCTACCCACTGCCTTGAGATGATTTTTCTTGATGCCACATCCTGGTTCAAAATGTGACAATTCCCTAACCCCTTAGTGTAGCATTCTAGAATTTCCATAGCCAGTTGCCTGCGATCCCACTTTTTTTTCCTCCTGATTTTTTCCACTCTCCTCCCAGCTCCATGCAAAGATATACACAGAAAAGTGTTTTCCTTTTCAGCAGCATAAAAATGCAGAGTCAGAGGCTGTCTTCCCACCCGCACACTGACCATAAATACAACAAAAAGTGGTTATTTACAAACACCCTCCCTCTGCCTTCTAATGAAAGCAGGTCATGAAAACTGGAGGAACCTTTTTAAAAAAAATAAACTTTATTTTTAGAGCAGCTTTAGATATACAGAAAAATTGCAAGGATAGAACAGAAAATTCTCATACTCTGCACCGTTTCCCGTTACCAACATCTTACATTAGCATGGCTCATTTGTTACAATTAAGAACCAACATTGGCACATTAGGAGTCCCTGCGTGGAGGAGTCCCTGGGTGGCACAAACAGTTAAGCACTCGACTACTAGCTAAAAGACGGGCAGTCTGAACCTACCTAGAGACTACTGGGAAGACAGATCTGCTGATTTGCTTCTGAAAGGTCACAGCCATGAAAACCCCATGGAGCAGTTCTACTCTGCGCACATGGCGACGCCGTTAAGTCATGAGCTGGGATCGACTTGATGGCAATCAACAACACTGGTGCACTATTGTTAACTAGAGGTCCCTGGGTGGCGCAAACGGTTTCGTGCTTGGCTACAAACCGCGGCTGTTCCAATCCACCAGCAGCGCCGTGGCAGACCTGGTGATCTACTGTAAGATTACAATTGGCTGCGATCAAATCAATTCTGACTCACAAAAACCCTGTGGAGTGCAGATCTACTCTGATACACGTGGACTTGCCATGAGTTGGAATCACTTGGTGGCAATGGGTTTGATAAGGAGTCGTTGGGTGACACAAATGGTTAAGCACTTGGCTACTAACCGAAAGTTAGGCAGTTTGAACCCACCCAGAGGCATCTCAGAAGAAAAGCCTAGTCATCTGCTTCTGCAAGGTCACGGGCATGAGAATCCTCTGGAGCTCAGTTCTATTCTGCAACACATGGGTTACCATGAGTCAGAATCGACTAGATGGCAACTGGTTTGGCTGTTTGTTTTTTTTTTAACTGTTAACTAAATCACACTTATTCAGATTTCCTTAGTTGTTAACTAATGCCCTTTATCTGTTCCAGAATCTCATCCAAGATACCATATTATATTTAATTATCATGTCTCCTCAGACTCAGGAAGAGTCCTGGTGATCTACTTCTGAAAGATCAAGCAATGAAAACCCTATAAATCACAATGGTCAGATCCTCTTGTGCATGGTGTTGCCATGAGTTGGGGCCAACTGGATGACAGCTAACAACAAGAACAACTCCTTACGCTCCTCTTGGCTGTGAAAGTTTTTCAGATTTTCCTTGTTTTTGATGATCTTGACAGTTTTGAGTACTCGTCAAGTATTTTGCAGCATGTTCTTCTGAGCTTTTCTCACGATTAGATGGGGGTTATTGGTTTTGGAAGGAGCAGTGGTTAAGTGTGCCACTTGTTGTAGGGTAAAAAAAATCACAAAATTTAGTAAAGCAAAAAGAAAAGTTTTATTCGGCATATATTAGAAGAGGCAAAAGTAGGAAGCAGACAAGCACGCTGCCAAAGCCATGTTTGCCCGAGTCCGAGGAAATATTACCGAATAGACAAAAGTGGGAAAACAGACAAGCATGCTGCCATAGCCACGTCTGTCTGAGTCCAAAGACTATACAGAATAGGCAAAAATGGGAAAACAGACAAACATGCCACCACAGACACGCCTGCCCAGGTCCAAGGAAATATTACAGAATAGACAAGAATGGGAAAATGGACAAGCACGCTGCCACAGCCATGTCCAGAGACCATTACAGAGTCATCAGGACATATTAACGTTACAAAATGGGCAAAACCATTGAAAGCTTAGCCTTTTCACAGACTGGCTAGAAACTGATCCTACATTTTGAATTGCCTTTTTTAATGATCATTGGTACAGGTTTCAGTAATGACAGTCGGGGGGCTCTTTGTTGGTCCAACAAATTTCTATTCACTAAATGTTAATAGAAAAAGGTAAGACTAGAAAGTCTTTTGTGTTCTGTTTGATCGGCTTTACACGAAAGGGTCCCTAAAAGATTTTTTTTTTTTTCCCTAAAATTCCCAAGATTATCCTATTTTTTTTTTTATACCTCAGGGCCCAGTTGATGTGTCCTTGTGAGGCCTTGTAAGTCCTTGTGAGCCCAGCTCTAGCTGGGTCACATTCTCTATTCTCAAGGACAGGGAATAATGATTACAATTATTATTTCCTAAAGCACACTGCTAACCGAAAGGTCGGCAGTTTGAACCCACCAGCCGCTCAGCGGGAGAAAAAGATGGGGCCATAAAGATTACAGCCTTGGCAATCCCATGGGGCAGTTTTACTGTCCTATAGGGTCACTATAAGCTGGAATCAACTCCACAGCAACAGGTTATAGGTTTACAGGGTCGTTATGAGTCAGAATGAACTCCACGGCCCACAACAACATGGGTGTGAGGGATAAAGACCACAGAGGGTAAGTGGAAGTCCCTTTACTTTTGCTGAACATTGTGAGACATGGGTCTATAAGGCTGGAATAAGAGGTGAGAGACCGGAGGGAGAGCTGGGAAAGCCCTGGACCTCAAGGGCTGCAAGTAGAAGGGTAAAAAAGACGTATTTGTATAGTGAAAATTGTCAAGCACAGACCTACTAACTTAGAAGGCTGACAGTTTGAACCTACCCAGCGTCTCAGGCGGTCTGCTTTTGAAAGGTTACAACCAAACCGTGTGGAGCAGTTCTACTCTGAAACACATGGGGTAGCCATGAGTCGGAATCGACTGGACTGTAACTGGTTTGGTTTGGTTTTTCTAAGAGAAATCTGGTCGATAATCGTATCAACGAACGGCTTTCTGCAAAACCAATTCTGTCTCCCCTAACAGTGTGGTCCAACGTCTTAATGCAAGGGGAGGCTGGCTCGGTCGCTCCTGCGCAGTGTTTACCGTATTTACAAGCCTTTCCCGGTCGGCACCCAGCCCGCGCCGCGTGGTCAGTCCCGGCCTGGAGGGGGTGCCGTGCGCGGCGGAACAGGCGAGCGGCTTACGGCGAGGAGCGGCCCCGCATCGGCCACACAAGTACGTGGGGGCGCCGCGGGTCGGGGCGGAGGTCGGACGGCCGCCGAGGGGCATGGGCTCGGGGTCGGGAGAGCGAGTGCCGGAGGAGCCCGTAGGGACACGCTGGGCAGCCGCCCTAGGGAAGGCCGGGTGCTTATTCGTGCAGCCGGGGTGCAGGGGGGCAAGTCAGGAACTCGCTCCAACCAGCGTGAGCGGCGGGGTTTCCGGGAGGGCCTCTAAGGGTACCTCCGGACCCCGGAGCCGCGCTGCGCAGCTCGTGCACCTCCCTGCTTTCCGCCGGCGGGGTCGGCCCCTTATCAGTGCGCACGCGCGCCCCGACTTAGCTGCGCAGCTCCCTAGGGCCTCCCCTCAGCACCCACCGTCCCTATTGCCTGGCGCCCCCCAGGGTCCTAGACTCCTAGGCTGGGAGTAAAGAACCGGACTGGCTCACCTGCCCCAATTACTGGAGGGAAGCAAGGGTGAATTCCTCTATAAACTGGTTCCTCTGCAAGAAACAAACAAAAAAATCGATAAATTTGACTACAGTGAAAAACAAACGCTGCGGCATAGCAAAGAAAGAAGGAAGCCCCCAACCTTAAAACCAAAAAAATCCCGTTGCCGTCGAGTGGATTCCGACTCATAGCGCCCCCAACCATAGATAAAGTAAAAGACAAATAACATACGGGAAGAAATTATTTGCAACATATATAACGCTTAAAAATTAAGGGAAACAAAGACAAAGTCCGATTTAAACATAGGCAAAAGACATCAACTGACAATCTGGACAAAAGAGAAAGAGGAACAACCCTCACCAAAAAAAAAAAAAAAAACGTGGCCCCTAAGCAAATGAGAGTATGTTCAATATTTCTCACAATATGAGAAATGCACATTACTCAGATACCATTTCTAACCCAAAGTCAAAAGCAACAGCACAGGCTGTAGGGAGAGAGAAACTGTCATAGATTGCTGGTGGGAATGCAAAATGGTCCAACGCCTATGGCAGGGAATTTGACAATCTCTAACAAAACTCCATTTGTATTTACCCTTTCACCTAGCAATTCCAGACCTAGGAATTTCCCTTGAAGAAGCACCTACAGTAATATGAAAAAATATATGTACACGGTTATTCAATGTAGCGTTGTTTGCAATGGCAAAAATTTTGGAAACAACCTCAATGCCCATACATAAGGAATTGGTTGAATAAACTTAAATCCACACTGTGGAGTACAATGCAGCTGTTAAAAAAAAAGTGAGGAAGACCTCCATGATCTGATTTTCTAGGAAATATTACATATATTATACTATATAGGAAAATATAAAAACAATCTATTTTTGTAAAAAAACTCAGGAAGAATGAACTAGAAACTAATAAAATGGTTATTTACAGAGGGTGGATGGGAATAGGGTGCAAGTGTTAGAGGAGGAAATAACACTTCTTTAAGCATATCTTTTTACTGTAGTTTTCACTTTTAAAAATATGTGAATGTTTTAATATTTAACAAAATTAAATCAAAAAAGTTGAGGGAAAGAGATCTAAAATTGAATACAAACAGAAGCAAGTGAACAAACGAACTAAACCGTATAGTAAATTAACCACAAGGAAAACAAAGTAAACTCAAATAACTTTTGAATGCAGTTCTTTGACTGGACACCTTTTGTGTATAAACAAGCAAACAAAAGTACAGAGAAATTTTTAACTTAGTTGGTAGTGATTTGCTGTGCAATTCTGAAACTGTTTTCTTTGTATTGGAAGATTAAACAAATGAATAAATATGCTGACATTGCTGGAAGTCAGGATTCTGGCTGTAAGAGAAGTATGGAGTGGGGGATGGAAGGATGTGGCCTCTGGATAGGAATGAGAGGCTTTTGGTTTTGATTTGTTTTAACAATCTATTTTCTAGATCTGTCTGCTGAAAGAGTTTGGAAGCAGGGCTACCCAACAGCAATGAGCATTCCTTGTACCCATATCTAGGTTTCTAAATACCATTCTCCATTAAAAGGAGCCAGAGCGCCTTGGAGAATTAGCTCATTCAAGGAGGGCCAGGGAAAGTACAAGATGAGTTGAGACCAGCTTGTTGTACCAGAGAGCAAGAAGGTGATCAAAGAATGATGGGGAGATGTCAGAGGGACAGGGGCCAGCTCCATAGGTCTTCTGGTGGCCAAATGGGAACAATTTGAGCATCAAAATGAATAATGACAGTAATATTAACACACTGAATAGAAAAAGAGTCCATGAGTCCTGGCTGATACAAAAAGCAGATAACTTACAAACAAATATTTAAGTAGAGGTAGAAGGGCTACCTCTTCTTTATAGTAGAATGTTGTTGTTGTTAGTTGCTGTCAAGTTGAATCCTCCTTATGGTGACTCCTTGTACAACGGAATGAAATGTTGCCCAGTTCTGCACCATCCTCATAATCACTGCCATGCTTGAGTCTATTGTTGCCTTCCAGCCTAGGGGGCTCATCTTCCAGCACTCCATCGGACAGTATTCTGTTGTGATCCATAGGGTTTTCACTGGCTGATTTTTGGAAGCAGATTGCTAGGCCTTTCTTCCTGGTCTGCCTTAGTCTGGAAGCCCTGCTGAAACCTGTCCACCATAGCTGACCCTGCGGGTATTTGAAATACCAGGGGCATAGCTTCCAGCATCACAGCAATATGAAAGCCACCACAGTATGACAAACTGACAGATGGGTGGTGTTTATAGTAGTCGAGCACTTAACTGTTTGTACCACCCAACGACTCCTATAGTAGAATACCGACTAATAAGTGCTGAAGGACAACAGAGTTAGAAAAAGTAGCCGTTTTGCAACTATCATAGTGATAATTGATTCACGCAGGAATCATTAATGGATGCTAAAACCATTGGAGTCCCCGGGTGACGCAAATTGTTAAACACTTGAAACCACCCAAAGGTGGTTTGAAACCACCCAGAGGTGCCTCGGAAGACAGGCCTGGTGATCTGCTTGTGAAAACCCGATAGAGTAATTCTACTCTGCACTCATGGGGTTGCCATGTGTCGAAATTGACTTGATGGCAAACTAACAACAACAACAACAACAAAACCACTGGTGACACCTTGTCAGGCAATAATATATTACACAGTCTCAAAGTGTCAACCCACAGATTATTAATTACAGAGGTTAAAAATGGAGCCTTTATAGTGGAGAAATCTGGTGGATACCACTGTTACCACGTGATGGAAGTTAATATCACCAGTAAAGGACAAACTGACAAAATGTGTGTTATGGATTGAATTTTGCCCCCCAAAATATGTGTTGTAAATCCTAAACTCTATGCCTGTGGTTATAATCCCATTGGGAATGGCTTGTTTTTGTATGTTAATGAGACAGGATTAGTGTAGGGTGTGTCCGAGTGAATATGCCACAGTTTGCTTAATTCCCCATTGCTGTGGTGCAAATGGTTAAGTCCTCAACTACTAACCAAAAGGTTGGTAGTTCGAACCCACCCAGAAGCATCTCGGAAGAAAGGTCTGGCAATCTGTTTCCATAAGATCACCACAGCCTTGAAAACGGCATGGAGCTTAGTTCAGCTCTGCACACGTGGGGCCACCATGAGTCAGAACTGACTCCATGGCAACTGGGGGTGGTGGTAGATGTCCCCTATTGTTGAACATAGAAAAATTTTCAATTTAAAAATCACTATTCAAAAACAATGTTGCTATTAACATCTTTGCAAATATCATTTCTTTCCTCTTTTATGTGCCATTTTTTAGGATAAATGCCCAGAATTATAAATATCAAATCAAAGAGTATAAATATTTTTACAGCTTTTAAGAATAGAGTCTAATTCGCAATGCCATGAGTGGCTGATTTAAATAGAAGGGTGTATGTAACATGGGAAGTGAGAACATACAGCTACAAATAGCAGTAGATTCTGAAAGCAGCTACTGAAGCTATTGTACAAAGAACTCTCATATTACTAGGAAAACTCCCCATGACAAGCTTACATCAGACTTTTTCGTAACACCTCTGCCACTGCTCTTGGACCTCTGGGTCTAATCCAAGTCACCCTGGCCTAAATTAAGACATTGGACAATAAATGATCTGTAATTAGTTAGCTCATAGCCTCTAGAGGATTTTCCTCATTAAGAAGCCACAATGTGAAGCTTTGTGTTCGAAGACCTCAGAATTCTCCAAGGCAGTTGTGAAAATCTGTGTAAATCTAAAATCTAAAAGAAAAATGTTTGACTTAATAATGAGCTGAACATAAATAAAAACCACTCTTAATGGGAGTGTAAGTTGGAATACTGTTAACTACTTTGGAAAGCAGTTTGGCACTATCTCGCTAGACTGAGCATTTGCTCGCCCTATGTCCAGCCCAGAAAAACTCTTGACTGTGGGCTCTAGGAGACCGGTAAATGGGTGCTTAAAGCAGCATTGTTTGTCAGAACAAACAAACTGGAAATAACCCAATGTCCACCAGCAGGACAAATGGACAAATTACGGCATAGTCATACAATACAATAAGGTGCAGCTATTTGTAACTATATGTGTGGATCTTAGAAACATTATGAAGTGGGAAAAAAGCAAAGGCTCAGAAGTCTACTTATTGTATATATTTTTTTTTGAATTTTTAAAACATTTTATTTGGAAACAAGAATAATACATAGAATATCCACATACCTTTAACCCAGCGTTACCTATGGTTAAAATTTTACTCATTTGCTTTATCATTTATCATTTGTATTTTCTCTCTGTATATGTGTGTGTGTGTGTGTGCATGTTGATTTTATTGAACCATTTGACAGTAAGTTGCATACGCCAAGGCTCTTTACCTCTAAATAACCATTAAATACCTCAGTGAGTATTTCCTAAGAATAAGAGTATTCTCTAACATATCCACAGTATGGATGTAACATTGATACTTTTATCTAATCTATCATCCATACTTTAGTTTTGTCAAATGACCTAAAAATATCCTTTAGAGCATGCTTTTTTCCTACAGTATGGGCTCCAGTCTTAGGTCAGGTATTGCTTTCACTTGTCATGTCTCTTTAGTCTCTAATCTGCAACATTTCTACAGCCTGTCTTTGTTTTTTTTTTTATTGTATATTTTCAAAAAGGTAAAAACCCAAACAGTATACATAACAGTTTCTGTCAAGTTCATTCCATCTCATGGAAACCACATGTATGTCAGAGTAGGACTGAGCTCCACAGGGTTTTCGATGGCTGATTTTTTGAAAGTAGAATCGCTAGATCTTTCTTTGTAGGCATCTTTGGGTGAACTTGAACCACCAGCCTTCCTGCAGGTAGTTGGGAGAGATAACCATTTGCACCACCCAGGGACTCCCCTGTACTCTTTAGGAATAAATTTGTTTGTATTTTAAAAAAGCAGCAAACCTGTTGCCGTTGAGTCGATTCTGACTCATAGCGATCCTATAGGACAGAGTAGAACTGCCTCATAGGGTTTCCAAGGAGCTGCTGGTGGATTCGAGCTGCCGACTTTTTCGTTAGCAGCCATAACTCGCCCTAGCTCTTAACCACTGTTTGTATGTAAGATTTATTTTTTTAAAGCAAGGGAATGATAAACATAAAATTCAGGATAAGGGAGCAAGGGAATGGGGTAGACAAGAACTAAACTGTATTGCTGACATTCTAATTCTTAAGTGGGAGGTCTGTACATAGTGTTTATTTTATTACTATACTTTGTACCTTACATATAAAAAACCAAACCAAATCCATTGCTGTCGAGTTGATTCTGACTCATAGTGACTCTACAGGACAGAGTAAAACTGCCCACAGGGTTTCCAAGGAGCACCTGGTGAATTCCAACTGCCGACCTTTT
>NW_004444181.1:1379109-1380350 GCF_000243295.1 Trichechus manatus latirostris
GCCTCTCTCCTCAGCTGTGCATGCCTTTCTGTCTTCAGCTACTACCATGCTGCCTGGTGGCCTGCAGGCTCTTGAGGCTTCTTCTCTGCCTCTGGCCCCCTCTAGGCCTCTGCCCTGCTCGGCCAAGTGTTGCAGTTCTTTTAGCTCTGACAACAAGTGCCCAGAGGCACCCTGCTCAGCCAGCAAGGCTTCTGCCTGAAGGTGCTCAGCTCTCTCTCTCTCTCTCTCTCCTTAGGCCAACAAGCCACTGTCTCGCATCGTATTCATGTTACAGTTCTTGACCCATATTACAGCTCTTTTAGGAGGTTCCCTCCTTTCTTTCTTCTTGCCACCTCTGTGGCATTGGCTGCTTATATAAGCAAGCTCCTTGTCAATTTCAAGGCATGGTCCTCCCAGCAGGACCATGACTGACCTATCCCTGCAAGTTACTCAATCCTGTTGGGTGATTTTATGCATCCTATATGTGTAGTGAATTGACCAAACCCTGCAAGGTGCATAAAATAGACCAATCACAGGGCAGACTATGGCCCAACCAATAATTTTTGGCAGAAGTATAAACCAAAGGCCAGAAAGGCCATATATAAAGAGAAACCCATTGTACTTCAAACCCTGTTATTTTCCAAGATATCTACTGCTTGCATTTATTATATTTGCAAGCAGCAATTTAGAAATCAGAAAACCATAAAATTTTAGAATTGGAAGAGGCTGTTAAAACCATTTAATCTGAAATGTAAACATTTACAAATTCCAAATACTGGGGAATATTTATAGTTTGGGAAACTGGGGAGAACTTGGAAAAATCCCTGGAAAAAGTCATGTAACAAAAATTGAGAGGTCTGGTTTAATTAAAATTTAAAAGCAATGTATCAAAAATCATCTTAAACAAAATTAAAGGACAGAGTGACAAACTGGGATAAAAAATAGGCCACAAATATGACAGCCTAAGGATTAATACCCTTATTATATAAAGAACCAATATAAATCAATATGAAAAATATTAACACTAAAATTGAAAAATGGCAATGGATATGAACAGATAATTCACAGAAGAAGTGTAAATGACCAGTGTTGCTGTTAGTTGCCTGCGCTTCAAGGAGACTCATGGGACCCCATGCGTGCAGAGTAGAACTGCTCCATCGCGTTTTCAAGGCTGTGACCTTACAGAAGCAGATTGCCAGGCCTTTCTTCTGAGGTACCCCTGGGTGGGTTCGAACTGCCAAACTTGGCTAATAGTTGAATGC
>NW_004444181.1:1383892-1394662 GCF_000243295.1 Trichechus manatus latirostris
AACAAACCGTCCTGCTCTCGTATTTACCAGAAAACCCAGCTGTGATGGGATGTCTCACTTTAGGTGGGCTTTGACATGGAGTTATTCCATAGAGCACTACAAACACATCCCCAGAGGTCAAACATGATTTCTTTCCCCCAATGCTTCCTTTTTCCATCTATTTCCTTGTCTTCTTTGGGGAGGATTGTAACTAACATCATGGGTCAATCTGTGTCCCATCACAGAATAATGGATTTCTTATACCCCGAAACAGAGAGTGGGAAGCCTCAAGTCCTTTCTTGAAATTGCTATGACGAAGATGAAGGACTCAGATGGCAGAATTAAGACTTCATCTGTAGGGTAAACTACAGATGTTGAGTTGATTCTGACTCATGGTAACTCCATGTGTTACAGAGTAGAACTCGCTCCATAGGGTTTTCAAGGCTGTGACCTTTCAGAAGCAGATCACCAGGCCTTTCTTCTTAGGTGCCTCTGGGTGTGTTTGAACCGCCAGCCTTTCAGTTAGTAGTCCAGCACTCCAGGGACTCTCATCTGTAGGTTAGCAACGGAAATCTGGTGGTGCCCTTAATAAACGAAGGGTAAGAGTCAGTAGATGCAGAGCTCAGTTACTGGTTGTAAGGAAGACAGGTGTAAGTAACAGAAATGAAATGCAGAGTAAACTATTTAAGCCCATATTCTGCACCTTCTTCACCAAATATTATCAAAAGCAGCCATGCTTGGTGGCTTTTCTTTTCTCATTCACTCATTCAGCAAAACTTTATAATATGCCAACTTCATCATGTGCCAGGACAAAGGCAGAGCCAGTCCCTGCCCCCAAGGGTTGGTTTCCAGTTTCAAGGGGAGGACAGACATACAGGCAATTCCAAGGTGGAGAGTGTTGTGCAGGGAACGTGGAAGGGGACCTCACGTAGCCGGGCGGTCAGGGGGCCCTGGAGGAGCCGATGTGGCCAGGGGTGGCTGGACTGCGGTTAGGAATTGGGACAGCGCCCCTTTACCCCGCCCCAGGGGTATCCCGACCTGGACCTTTCCTCGGTCTGTTCCGGCTCACACGCCCCCCCCCCTCGGGGTGCTTTTCAGCAGCGGCCGCCCCCACCCTGGGCCGCCTACAAGCGCAGGTGCAGGCCCTGGAGCGCGCGCGCGGAGCGCGCGAGGGACGTGGCCGCGGGGTCCTGGTGCCAGGCTCCAAGCCTACAGGTACGATTCCCGGGCGGGCGGGAGATCCTACCTGGGAGGAGGGGGTGGAAGGGTGGGCACAAGGCATGTGCTACTTAGTGGATTCCCTAAGAAATGGCCAGATTCCTCGGTTCTGGTTCCCTGTATTGGATCCTGCTGTTTACTCCTCCCCCCGCCCCCCAGCAGGATCCAAGTGAGACATCCCATCTAGTTATTTACAGAAAGGAATAGTTTAATCAAGGCATGGCTCTTCTGGCTTTGTTTTTTCCTCATTCAAGATGCTTGACTGGGGAGCTGGACTCAATCATCTTTCCAGCATGGAAGGCTTGTAGAAAAGAGGGCTGGATGAAGCCGAGTTCCGATTCAGCTGCATCATCAGCTGTGGCTTCTGTCTAGGGCTTTACCACTTTGTAAACATCATAAACGTGTTGACTAATAACCCTGTGGTTATTAAGCTGCTTCAGTCTGAATTTCTCTTTTTATTTCACCAGATTTACGGTTACTTTACTATAAGCTACCTGCAGTGCTTTGGGGCTAGGAAGTGGGGTTTGCATAAACACATTTTAAAAATCACAGATTGGCCTGAAAAGCAAGGGACATCAACAAAGAGGCACTGTAGCTTCTTTGGACCTGTTACGGGAGACTTGATACTGGTGCTTTTATAGAAACATAAATTCACTGAAAACAAGGAAGCTACGCCACCCACTGGGGAATGTACAGGGATGTACGTAAGGCTCACGTTTGCTCACCTGATTCTTTCCACCAAACTTCTCTTTCCAACCCCATGGGATTTCCAGTATCAGAGGTTTATAGCAGGTACAATTTTTTTCTTTTCCTTTTAAGCAATGATTGGCTTTCCATTAGAACAGAAGTCTCAGTTCCTAGGAGAAAATGTTCAGGCTGGCCTGGGGAGAAGAGAAAATCCAGTTATTGCATGACTCATCGGCCCCTTGTCATTGAGCGTTCAGCCACAGGAGAGGACACATCCTCGCTGGGTGTTACCACAGTGTCTGCAATTGCAGGCTGAGTCTGCTTTTGAATAGTTGTCTTCACCTGGGCTTTGCTGGGCCACAGGCCCACTCCCAGGGCACTCTGTCTAAGGATCCCTTTTAGGCTTCTGAACCTTCAGTGGCTTCACTTTCTCAGCTGTCCCCTCCCCACCATTTCTCTGCCTTTGGCCTTGCACTCTAGGGGCACTGCCTGGGAAAAATCCCACCTTTGCTAGCTCCTCTGCTTGTCCCTTTGGTCTTCCTTGCCCCTGCTCAAGGCTCGGATATGCCCTTTCAATTCCACCCAGCAAATCATCAGCCTGTAGGTTTATATCAGAATTATGTGTCATCCTTCCTATACCCTGAGGGTCCTATTCTCAATTTCTAAATTAATGTGATTACTACTAGTTGCCATGGAGTTGAGGCATGGCGACCCATGTGTGTCAGAGTAGAGCTGTGCTCCACAGGGTTTTCAATGGCCGATTTTTCAGAAGCGGATTATCAGGACTTTCTTCCAAGGCACCTGTAGGTGGACTTGAATCTCCATACTTTTAGTTGTCAGCCAAGAGTGCTAACTGTTTGCATCACCCAGGGTGTCCAAAATTAATGTGATGCAAACTATTAAAAGCAGCATCCCAGGACTTTGAAACTGACTGCAGTTTAAATTTCACTCCTTTGGGAGATAAAGTGATTTAACCTTAAGGAGTGGTTCAAGTGGTAGGGACTTCAGGTGCTGTGGTTGACCAGCTGAGGAAAATCCCTAGGCAGACAGGCTTTTCCATGCCCGTGAAAGGGAATGCCATCTACTGGGAAGGAACCTGCTTTGTGTAGACCTGCTCTGTCAAAAGCAGGTAATCATATTCACCTCGAAGAGTTCTTGTGAGGATGAATGAGTGCCTTGCCCTTCCCTTCCCTTCCTGTTAACTCAGTCACAGCAGTCACTGCTCTTACTGAGTGCTGACTAGGTGCTGGGTCCAGAGCCCTGTGTGCCAATTCTTTCTCTTGGTCCCCACCACCGCTTACCAGGTGAATGCCATTATTATTCCTGAATTACCACTTGCTCTGGAGTCAATTCCAACGTGTGGTGACCCCATGCGTTTTAGAGTAGAACTGCACTCCATAGGGTTTTCAAAGGCTATGATCTTTCGGAAGTAGACTGCCAGGGCTTTCTTCCGAGGCACCTCTGGGGAGATTCAAACTGCCAATTTTTGGTTAGTAGTTGAGTGCTTAACCATTTGCACCATCCAGAGACTCCGTTTCTGCACTGAAACTGGAAAGAGGCGCCTGCCTACAGTCACAGGGCTACTGAATGTGTGTGTGTTGGCGGTTGTGGGGTTGTAGGTTGGGGCAATACTTGAACCCAGGATGCTTGACTCCAAACTGTGGCCACTATGGCTTTGCTGTACAAAACACAACTCCTACAGGGTCGGTCCTGGGCTGCTGGGAAGGAGCCACTGGCTCATGTTTTTTTTTTGAAAATTTTGCTTGTAAAGGTTTTAGTCAATTTCCACATTCATTCATTTGGCTTTTTAAATATGCCCGTCCGCAGATGCATTAAAAGTGAAAGCTTTGTTCATGAAATGGGACAGAGTGTTAGGAAGACAAGCAATGATGTGCCAGGAGTGGTGCTCACCCATTTGCAGTTCAAGCTCAGATGCAGTGGGGTGCGTTTAGACTTTTGAGGCTGCCGAGTGCTTCTTGGGTGTGGAGGTTCATTGTCTGCTCATCTGGAAGCTTACAGGACTAATCCTCCCAACCAGAGGTCCTGTCTGACGGGCAGGAAACCAACCGCTCACAGATGTGAGCCTTCCTCCCCCAATCAGAAACTGATCGTTTAAAAAAAAACTTCTAATTTTTTAAAATTGTGGTGAAAATATACATAACAAAACAAAACCCAGGAACCGATTTTTACTTGCCTTGGATGTAAAGGAGGAGCCCTGGTGGTGTAGTGATTAAGCGCTCAGCTGCTAACCGAAAGGTTGGCAGTTGGAACCCACCAGTCACTCTGTGGGAGACAGATGTGGCAGTCAGCTTCTGTAAAGGTTACAGCCTTGGAAACCCTATGGGGCAGCTCTATTCTATCACACTGGGTTGCTGTGAGTCGGAATTGACTTGATGGCAATGGGTATGGGACGTGAAGGACCACTCCCCCCTGCTGGATGAAGACAAATTTGCTTTCCATGGCGAACATTTTGTGAGCACTTTGCTCTCTAGTGGCCAATAGGGAAAAGGACGTAACAGTTTATTTGTTTTAGAAATTGATGTAGGAGCCAGTTTAGTCTCAAAAAAATGTA
Source organism: Trichechus manatus latirostris (assembly GCF_000243295.1). NCBI lineage: Eukaryota > Metazoa > Chordata > Mammalia > Sirenia > Trichechidae > Trichechus > Trichechus manatus. The sequence continues at coordinate 1,388,349 of NW_004444181.1, forward strand.
TTGAGTAGCTACTATGTGCTAAATCCCAGGGATATGAAGTTGAATAAGAGGTCACTGCAAAGCAAATTTGTGTGAATTGAATCATGTTGCAAATGTATTAGAATCCCAGAATTTTAGAGCTCGAGGAGAAGTTGGAAATTATCTGGTTTGCATCCTTTTTTTTTTTTTAAGTAGTTGAAAAACCGGGACCCAGAGAGTTTAATTTGCTTAAGACCACGTGGCTAGTTAAGGACAAACAAACAAACAATAAAGGGACTGCTAAAGAAGCTAACAACAATAATGAAGCTAAGTGGATAGTCAACCTCTAATTTTTATAACTATTTTATTTTCCCTTTTATTGTGCCTTAGGTGAAAGTTTACAGAGCAAATTAGTTTCTCATTAAACAGTTAATACACAAATTGTTTTGTGACACTGGTTGCCAACCACGCAATGTATCAACACTCTCCCCTTCTCCACCCTGGATTCCTTGTTTCCATTAGTCCAGTTTTCCTGTCCCTTCTTGCCTTCTTGTCTTTGCTTTTGGGCAGGTGTGCCCATTAGTCTTGTATACATGATTGAACTACAAAGCACATCCCTCACGTGTGTTACTGTTGGCCCTATAGACCTGACTGATCTTTGGCTGAAGGGTGAACCTCAGGAGTGACTTCAGTACTGAGTTAAAAGAGTGTCTGGGGGCCATACTCTAGGGGTTTCTCCAGTCTCTGTCAGACCAGCATGCCTGGTTTTTGTTTTTGGTGAATTGAATTTTGTTCTACATTTTCCTCCCGCTGTGTCCAGAATCCTCTATTGTGATCCCTGCCAGAGCAGTTAGTGGTGGTAACCAGGCACCATCTACTTGTTCTGGGCTCAGTCTGGTGGAGGTTGTGGTAGCTGTGGTCCGGTAGTCCTTTGGATTAATCTTTCCCTCGTATCTTTGGTCTTCTTCATTCTCATTTGCTCCAGCTGGCATGGGACCAGTAGATGTATCTTAGATGGCTGCTCACAGGCTTTTAAGACCCCAGTCGCTACTCATCACAGTCAGATGTAGAACATTTTCTTTATAGACTGTTATGCCAGTTGAACTAGATGTCCCCTGAGACCATGGTCCCCAGCCCTCAGCCCAGTAATTTGGTCCCTCAGGGTGCTGGATGTGTCTGTGAAGCTTCTGTGACTTTGCCTTGGTCAAGTTGTGCTGACTTCCCCAGTATTGTAGACTGTCTTACCCTTCACCAAAGTTACCACTTTTCTACTATCTAGTTTGTGTTTTTCCCTCCTGACCCCTCCCCTTCCTCATAACCATCAAAGATTGTTTCTTTCTGTGTGGAAACATTTTCATGAGTTTTTATAATAGTGGTCTCTTACAGTATTTGTCTTTTTGTGATTGACTTATTTCACTCAGCATAATGTCCTCCAGATTCATCCATGTTGTGAGATGTTTCGCAGATTCATCATTGTTCTTTATCGCAGCATAGCACTCCATTGAGTGTATGTACCATTGTCTTAGTTATCTAGTTCTGCCATAACAAAAATACCACAGGTGAATGGCTTTAAGAAAGAGAAATTTATTCTCCCACAGTTGAGGAGGCTAGAAGTTGGAATTCAGGGCACCATCTTTGGGAGGGGGCTTTCTCTCTGTCGGTTCTGGGGGAAGGTCCTTGTTATCAATCTTCCCCTGGTCTAGGAGGGTCTCAGCACAGGGACCCCAGGACCAAAGAATGTGCTTCGCTCCTGGCTCTGCTTTCTTGGTGGTAGGAGGTCCCTCTGTCTCTCTGCTCCCATCTCTCTTTTATATCTCAAAAGAGATTGACTCAAAATACAACCTAATCTTGTAGATTGAGTCCTGCCTCATTAACATAACTGCCTCTAATCCTGCCTCATTAACATCATAGAGGTAGGATTTACAACACACAGGAAAATCACATCAGATGACAAAATGGTGGACAGTCACACAATACTGGGAATCATGGCCTGGCCATGTTGACACACATTTTGGGGGGGCACAATTCAATTCATAACAACCATAGTTTGTTTATCCATTCATCTGTTGATGGGCACTTAGGTTGTTTCCATCTTTTTGCTATTGTGAATAATGATGCAATGAACATGGGTGTGCGTATGTCTATTCGTGTGACGGCTCTTATTTCTCTAGGATATATTCCTAGGAGTGAGATTGCTGGATCGTATGGTATTTCTATTTCTAGCTTTTTAAGGAAGTGCTATATTGTTTTCCAAAATGGTTGTACCATTTTGTATTCCCACCAGCAGTGCATAAGAGTTCCAGTCTCCCAACAACCGCTCCAACATTTGTTAGTTTCTGTTTTTTTGATTTGTGCCAGTAATGTCAGGGTGTGATTGGTATCTCATTGCAGTTTTGATTTGCATTTCTCTAATAGCTAGTGATCATGAGCATTTCCTCATGTGTCTGTTAGCTGCCTGAATGTCTTCCTTGGTGAAATTTTTGTTCATATCCTTTGCCCATTTTTTAAGTGGATTATTTGTCTTTTTATTGTAGAGGTGTTGGATTTTCATCAAAACTAAGAAATTAATGTTGGTGCAAGACCATTAACTAAACTACAGATTTCACCAGTTTCTACATTAATGTCACGTTTTCTGTTCCAGGATACTACATTGCATTAAAAAAAAAAACAAATAAACCCCAAAACCAAACTCATTGCCATCAAGTTGATTCTGACTCATAGAGACCCTATAGGACAGAGTAGAACTGTCCTAAAGGGTTTCCAAGGAGTGCCTGGTAGATTCAAACTGCTGACCTTTTGGTTAGCAGCCTAGCTCTTAATCACTGCGCCATTTTAGACCCTCAGATTTTTAACCTTGGATTTTCCTATACCAGAGTTTCCTTTAAACAGTATTGAACTACTGACATCCGCCTAGCGTACAGAAAGCGTCTCTGAAACCTCCTTTGTCTTTTGTAGTATGCTTTGTGCATTTTCAAGGTAAGCTGTTTCCTCCTCCCTGGTGATGTAGGCGAAAACTGACATGCAGCTTCCTGGATGTGGGCATGCTCTGTTACAGAAAATCCCAGCCTGATCTGGATACAAAAGGCTGTGTTTAGACCTAGCTGTGCTGTACCCTGAACTTTCTGCCACTGCTTCCTCTTGGATCTTAGGTCTCATTTCTATTTATTATTGTTGTGAATAGAGCACTCTTTGCTTTCAGTTGCCTAGTTCATGGAGTGAAGGGCTTTGGAGCTGGAAAGACATAAATTTAAGCCTTAGCTTCGCCACCTAGTTGCAGGACCTTGAGCAAGTCACTCAGTTGCTCTGAAATTCAATGTTCTTAATCTGCAAGATGGGCACAATAATAGTCACCTTGCAGTTACTGAGCGAATTAAATGAAAGAATATATATAGTGATTAGCACAGTGCCTGGTGCACAATTGGTGGGGAATGAATGTGGATTGGTGTGGATAGATGACAATAGGGGGAGACCAGGCTAGGTGGATACCCTGGAAGGTCTTGAATGCCAGCCGAGACACCCTGACCTTCCAGGTGGGCAGGAGGAAGCACTGACGGAGTTTGATGGGATCAAAGCTGCACTTAAGAATGTCAAACCTGGAGATGTGCTGGATTAAGCAGTGCAGTGGGAAATAGGAGACCTGCAGGGAATTAGTGAGGAAGCAATTGTGTTGGTTCCAACAAGAGCAGGATGTGGACCCAAACTGGAGGAGTGGCAGTGATAGAGGCCTCATCAACTGATGTAGAAAAATACAAGATTTCGGGGAGAGAAGGCGAAATCAGGACTCAAAGATGACTAAATTTTGGGCCCAAATGAAAAGGAGAATGTGATGTTATGAATGAGAAAAGGAAATCAGGATGAAGAGGCAATTTTTGGGAAAAGGATGCCTTTGGTTTTGTTCATGTTGCATTGAAGATGTTGATAAAATATCCAGGTGGAAAAATGCAGAAGTGATGACTGTAGCACTGCAGTCTGGGAGAGGCTGGATCTGAGCATCCTTCCCCGGAAGGATGGTCGCTGAAACCTTGAGGGTCAGTAAGATCACCAAGGAAGAGAACACAGATGAGGCCAGAAGCTGGGGGCACAGACTCACTCCTGCAGAATGGTTCAAAGAAGGGTCAGAGAAAGAGACAAAGAAGGACTTGCTGGGAACCAGGAATAGAAACAAGATAGTGAAGTTTGAAAGAACACAAGGGAAGAGGAAAGAACCAAAGGCTGGGCTGTTTGTTCTTGGATCCCTCCCCTGCTCTCTGATCACAAGGAGCCAGGCTCCCTCCAGTCTCCTCTGCCATTTGGTTTCCAGAGTGATCCAGCTAGTAGGTGGTCAGGACAGAGGAATGGAGAAGCCAGGGTTACTTCCCGCTTTCTCTCTACCTCTGGCGGTGCCCCCAGCAGCAGGTGTGTGTTTTCCCTGTGGGTCTGTCTCCCACAGGACATTTAGGATCTGTCCTTTTGTGAATTTTCCTTTATCTAACTGCAGACACGGAGCGCTTACTGTGGAGGGACTGGTTTCTTCCCCCTCCTCTTTGGACGTCCCATCTGCACGTTTGCATCTGTATATTCATAGATACGCTTCTCCAGAGATAACGTCACCTTCACAAGGGATCCTTGAGGGAGACAGACATGTGGGAGGGGAAGAAGGTTCTGCTTACAGTGGGTGTTCAGTACCCATTCCAGACCACCCAAAAAAAACAGACCCATTGCCGTCAAGTTGATTCCCACTCATAGCGACCCTAGGACAGAGTAGAATTGTCCCATAGGGTTTCCAAGGCTATCATCTTTACGGAAGCAGACTGCCACATTTTTCTCCCGTGGAGCAGCTAGTGGTTTCAAACCACCAACCTTTAGGTTAGCAGCCAAGCGCTTAACCACTGCGCCACTAGGGCTCCTTAGTCCAGACCACAGGTCCTTTTACAATTAAATTTCCTTCTTATGGACTTCAATTGCCTGACTAAATAATTCTTATAAATCTAGTAAATTAAACTTATCAATATGGAAAACCTGACGTTCTCATAGATGTTTCAATACTGTGCATAAACTTAGTAAGATTTCAATTTAAAATCATAATTATGCAGTTACCCATTTTAAATTATAGTAAGGCTGTCCCTATAACAGCCACATTTTCTAACATATTTCAAGTATATCAAATACCAAATATTCATCCATTCCTTATTAACCCAGAAATATAAATCTATGTTTTTGCTTCTTTCAAACCTTTCTATACTTAACTCAGAGTTTTATTCAATTAGGAGATAGGTGATCTTTAAGGAAACAGTTACTATCCCAGTTAATAGGTCATTTATTATCAGAGATTTTTGCTGCTGGTTTTTCCGGGTCTTTAATGAGACCTGGAATCCTACTTACTGTGATTATGCCAATTCTGTATCCTCAAGGAGCATGATCACTTAGCCTGCTTCCCTGGGTTCAGTTAAAACATGATATACTTCTTCTGCCTACTCATAGACCTCTACAGCTCCTGCACAGGTTGATAAATTCTCAAGATACATAAAATATCTATATTTAATTTTTAAGATCTTTGGACCTAATGAAATCTTGCACTCTGTCATATTTTTAGGACCATTCAACTCTTAAGGATTCTTCAAATGAGATCTGAGTGAATTCTGGTCATCTCAAGTGGCTTTGCCTGCTTTGGTATTAAAGCTTATGGGGTCTTGTCACTGATGCCCCTGCCTTGGGTCAGAAAAAGCCTTGAAGGAAGTATTCACAGTTTGCCAATCTTCATCAATGTAAGAAGTGAGTCAGTAATAGAAACGTGACCAAATGACAAGGTTCAACAGTAATAGATTTTATTCTACATTCTTTTCATTTATGGTAAATCATCATGGACTCTGATGTGTTTCAGTTTTGATACTCAAATTGTGTTAACTTAGTCGGGGTCCTTTTAGGTTGCCTCCTGTATCCTTTGACACAACCCCGTTTTTCTTTAGAGCTTTCCTGCTTTCTGGCACAGGAAGTTCCAGGCATATTAGGTACACACACCTGAATTAGCCCTTTCTCCAAGGATCTCTAGTTCCTTTTAAAGGGAAAAATAGCTTACATACAGGATCTGGGCACTAGGATGCATTTTGGGATATCGTTACTCTGAGGCCATCTCAGTGAACAGAGCAAGAAAAGATACTTATTTTTCTTTTAAAGACATGAGTTCATAGTAATATGTCCAATATAGTTTAACTCCAAGGTGTTCTAACATATTCTTTTGATGCTATAATTTTAACTCCTTTCTCTTATATTAAAAATGCGATTTTTAACAAAATAAACTAAATTACTTCTTGCTTGATTTGATGATACCATTGTTAACATTATATGAGTGTTAAAACATACATTAATATGTTATAGTA
>NW_004444181.1:1395578-1397396 GCF_000243295.1 Trichechus manatus latirostris
TTCTGATTGCTTTCCAATCACTCTCAAGTTCAGCCAGGGAATGAGCGAATTTAAGTATAATGGGCTTCCCCTGGGGAGGGGTCTTCATCTAGTTAACAAGGGGTAGGACGGTTTCCTCTGGCATGGTGCTATTCGTTTGGTGAGCACTCTGCCTTGTCCCCAAACTGTCATTTCGAGGGCATGCCTTCCTAAAGGCAGGAGGCTATAGTCAGAGTTTGATTTTTTTTTTAAGTTGTGATAAAATATATATAAAATATCTTGTTTACACACACACACACACACACACATACATAACTTACTGTTTTAACCATTTTAAGTGTACACCTCAGTGGCGTTGCATTCACAATGTTATGCAACCACCACCATTTCCAAAAATTTTTATCACTCCAGACAGAAACTCTGTACCCATTAAGCAATGATTCCTCCTCCTCCCAGCTCCTAGTAATCTGTAATCTTTGTCTCTATGAATTTGCCTATTCATTTTATATAAGTGGGATCATACCATATTTGTCCTTTTGCGACTGACTTATTTCACTCAGCATGTTTTCAGGGTTCATCCATGTCATAGCATGTATCAGGACTTCATTTCTCTTTATGGCTGAACAATATCCCATTGCACGTATATACCACATTTTATCCGTTCATCTGTTGATGAACACTTTGGGTGTTTCCACTTTTTGTTTACTGTGAACAATGCTGCTAGGAGTCCCAGCTTTCAGTTCTTTTGGATATATACCTAGGAGTGGAACTGCTGGGTCATATGGTAATTCTCTATTAACTTTTTGAGGAGCCAGGGTTTGACTTTTTTGAGGCGCTACTTGCACAGGTGTTTCTTGCAGGAAGCTTGTCATTTTGATGGGTTATAGAATGTGGTGGTCTTCAGCTGCTGGCTGGTGAGCTCTTCATCCTTCCTGCAGTGAAGTTCTTATACACGACAAACTCTTGTTAATAAATTCTTAGTCTGCCTTCTTATTTTTCACAATGATTTGGAAAGGTCTTGTTAGGGTGTGGAGCAACCCAGGCCCAGGGAATGTCAGGGGTGGACTTCAGCAGTGCTTCTCAAGCTTTAATGTGTATGCGCATCATCTGGGGAATTTGTTAAAATGCAGATGCTGATTCAGTGGGTCTGGGGTGGGGCCTGGTTTTCTGCATTTCTAGCGAGCATCCCAGTGATGCTGATGCTGCTATTTTTAGGCCCATGCTTTGAGTAGCGAGGGACTACAGGATGTGGGTCAAGTACACACGTGGTAAGATCCCTTGATGTCTTATTTTTGCATCCTTCTCCTTTTTCTTTGCTGTCTGGGGATGAGGAGTCTAAGCTCCATCCTTGAGCTGTTTTCATCATTTTAGCGAGGTGTCATAAACAGAGCCTGCTGTCTGACTGTTTAATTTCTCTTTCTCCTCCCCTCTTGTATCTTTCCTTCCTGTATTTCTTCCCTAGGGATCTGCCATGGATTGAATTATGTCCCCCCAAAAATGTGTGTATCAATTTGGCTGGGCCCAGTATTGTGTGATTTTCCTATATGTTGTAAATCCTGCCTCTATGATGTTAATGAGGGAGGATGGGCTGCAGTTGTGTTAGTCAGGCAGGACTCAATCTACAAGATTGGATTGTGTCCTGAGGCAATCTCGAGATATAAAAGAGAGAAGTGAGCAGAGAGACAGGGGGACCTCATACCACCAAGAAAGCAGTGCCAGGAGCAGAGCGCATCCTTTGGACCTGGGGTCCCTGCGCAGAGAAGCTCCTAGTCTGGGGGAAGATTGATGAGAAGGCCGACAGAGAGAGAAAGCCATCCCCTGGAGCTGATGCCCTGAATT
>NW_004444181.1:1399604-1400714 GCF_000243295.1 Trichechus manatus latirostris
TTTGTGCATGGGGAAAAAAACCCTGCAAACCGGTTGTCATCTAGTCAGTTCCTACTCATGATGGCCCCGTGTGTTACAGAGTAGAACTGCTCTGTAGGATTGTCTTGGCTGTAATCATAACACGAAGGACGGGAAGGAACACTGGTGGCACTCCAGGTAAGGTGGTTTGAACCCACCCAGCAGCTCCACATGGTTAAAGACCTGGTGATCTGTTTCTGTAAAGACTACAGCCTAAAAAAACCCTATGGGGCAGTTTTACTGTCACACGAGGTCCTTGAGTTGAAATCTAATCAAAGGCACCTAACAATAATCTTTTTTTTTCTTAATTTTATTGTGCTTTAGGTTTGCAGCTTAAGTTAGTTTCTCATTCAAATATTTATACACATACTGTTTTGTGACATTGGTTGCAATCCCCACAATGTGACAGCACTCGCCTCCTTTCTATCCTGGGTTCACTGTGTCCGTTCATCCAGTTCCTGTCCCTTCCTGCCTTCTTGTCTTACTTTTGGACAGGAGTTGCCCATTTGGTCTCATATATTTGATTGAACTAAGAAGTATGTACCTCACGTGTGTTGCTGTTTTTTATAGGCCTGTCTTATCTTTGAAAAGTGGGCTTCCGGAGTGGTTTCAGTTCTGTTATCACAGTGTCTGGGGGCCATAGTCTCAAAGGTTCCTCCAGTCTCTTTCAGACCAGAAAGTCTAGTCTTTTTTTCGTTAATCTGAATTTTGTTCTACATTTTTCTCCCACTCTGTCCAAGACTGTCTGTTGTGATCCCTGTCAGAATGGTCACTGGTGGTAGCCAGGCACCAGGCACCATCTAGTTCTTCTGGACTCAGGCATTTCCCTTCTGTCTTTGGTTTTCTTCATTCTTTGCTCCGGATGGGATGGGACCAATAGATGTATTTTAGATGGCCGCTTGCAAGCTTTTAAGACCCCTGATGCTACTCACCAACGTAGGATGTAGAACATTTTCTTTATGAATTATGTTATGCCAGTCGACCTAGATGTCCTGAGATTATGGTCCCCAGACCCCGGCCTCAGCAACTCGGTCCCTCAAGGTGTTTGGATGTGTCTAGGAAATTTCTATGCCTTTGCTTTGGTCAAGTTGT
>NW_004444181.1:1402842-1404929 GCF_000243295.1 Trichechus manatus latirostris
CCCGCCCGCGGGCGGCCATGCTCATCACGCTGTGTTACCTGTACTTGTGGGCGCGATGGGGGTGCCGGCCGCTCGCGCTTGTCCGCACCACCGTGCGGAGGCTGTTCGCCTCGCGCTGCTCCTTCACCTTCTGCGGCGCGGGCGCCCAGCCGAGGGGCGCCCGCGTATGTCTGAGCCGTGGCGGCCGGGTCTTCTGCGTCGGCGAGACCCAGGTGGGCGGGCGCGGGGCGCGGGCAGGTAGGCGGGCGCCCGGTGGCTGGGAGCCGGAAGCGCTAGCCGGACCCAGCGCCCGGCCGGGCAGTTCAGGTGCGGAGCGCAGAGTGCCTCCGGGCGCAGGCCGGAGGAGGGAGCCCCGAGTAGGGCGCTTCGAGGCCGCGCTCCTGGCCAGGACTGGCTCGAGTGGGTTCCCCCGTGCACTATGCCTTTGGGACCTCGGATAGGAGCCCAGAGATCCGAAACCATGAGAGGGGACCAGGGCGTGTGTGCAGACGCATGGCTCTTGACATTCCAAAATAAGCGTGTTCCTGTGTGTGCCCGCAGTTGGGGATTATCACCTGCACACTTAAGAGCAGAGCTCACCTCGAGTGTTTTTCTGACATCTTCACTACATTCCGGGCTGGCCTTTGATTGGAACTGAATTCAGCTTTCTCACAAATAACTCAGTGTTGACAAAAACTCTTTTTCCCCCTTCCATCTTCTGTGTTATTCATTTACCAAGTGTGGCGCTCCTTTCCTTCTCTTGAAATCTTTTTCATTTTGGTTTACACACAATCTCTGTTTTGTGGCCCAGTACCGGCAGACCCCGGGTTACAAACATCCAATTTATAGACAACTCATACTTAAAACAGACTACCATAAACCCTATTATATTAAAAATTCGAGTTAAATACAATGGTTTGTAATACCAAATGCACGACTACTTTGTGATGTGCAGCTTTTAAATCATCAAAGCGGTTTCAAACCTTTTCTTGCATTGACTCGTTGGCTTTGAGTTGATCGCAACACATAGCTACTCTATAGGACAGAGTACAACAGCCCTATAGAGTTTCCAGGGAGCTGCTGGTAGATTCAAACTGCTGACCTTTGGTTAGCAGCCGAGCTCTTAACCACTGTGCCACCAGGGCCCTGGTGAAGTAAGGTTAAATAGAAACCATATGCATCTGTTCTGACTTACCTAGAAATTCTTTAAGACACACTTAGGAGCGGATCTCATTCGTAACCCGGGGACTGCCTGTACATAGAAAGGTAAACTATATACTAAGACAAACATTTGACTGTCTGATGCTAAATATGATTCTAAATAAGAACCGTATATACCTGTTCCGACTTACCTACAAATTTGACTTAAAGACAGATGTGGGAACTAATCTCATTTGTAACCTGGGGACTGCCTGTATTTTGGATGGGGAGAAGCCCTGGTGGCTCAGTGGTTAATCACTTGGCTGCTAACAGAGAGGTTGCTGGTTGGAACTCACCAGCCACTCCATGGGAGAAAGATGTGTCAGTCTGCGCCTATAAAAATAACACCTTGGAAACCCTGTGGGGCAGTTCTGCTCTGTCCTATAGGGTCACTATGAGTCGGAATTGGCCAGACAGCAATTTTTTTCTTTTTTTTGACAGGGTGGTAGCTGCCTAGTGGATGGACTGATAACAGATCTGCCACCTACACCAAGACGTAGGCCAGTTGTTCAGTCTCTGTAAAATCTCTGTTCCTTTTCTGTCAGAGGGAACAACTGTTCTTTCAGTTCAACTGTTGGAAATGGACCTGACTTCTCACTGCCGTTCTGAGCAAATAGTTTTCACTTACACTGTTTTCATTAACATTTAAAGATATTTTTCTCTTAATCGATGTCTTGTCCTTTGAATTCCTTCTAGACATTTGGTTCATTTTTACCATTAAATGAGATTTTCTACGTATGTAAAACTGTAATACCCATGTAGGAATTAAAGTCTTCTCTCAGATTTGAACGTTTTGTTGGAGTGTGTGCCAAGGAGCCCTGGTAACTCAGTAGTTAAGCACTCGTGTGCTAACCGAAAGGTTGGCAGTTGGAACCCATCAGCCCCTCTGAGGGAGAAGGACCTGGCTG
>NW_004444181.1:1405460-1407306 GCF_000243295.1 Trichechus manatus latirostris
GGAGTTGAGAAAGATAACAAAATGAGGAAAAATTGTGAAGTGGGTTTTTCTGTTGTAGTAGTTTCCAAACTGAGTTAATTTATTTAAAAAATAACCTTTAGGGTTTAGATCAGAGGAAACATTTTGAACATACAGAAATACTGAAATAGAGATGACTTATTTAATTTTCTTGGAAGACATTTTACTTTCGAACGTTTCTATGATGTTATTGATCTATTAATTGCACTACCGTTTGCCACCTAGTTAGTTCCGACTCATGGAATTGATTCTAACTGATGGCGACCCCATGTGTGTCAGAGTAGAACTTTAAAGGGTTTTCAGTGGCTGAATTTTCGGAAGCAGATCGCCAGGCCTTTCTGCTAAGGCGCCTCTGGATGGACTTGACCCTCCAACCTTTCAGTAGCAGCTGAGCATGTTAACAATTTGTACCACCAAGGACTAACTATAACTAATGCTTCTCAGCCGCTGCCTACCTCTCCAGCCCCATGTGGGGGCACTGGCCTACTTGTTGAAGGCCGCCCAGGCTCAGGGGCCCTCTCTGGGATTCTGTAACTTGCATTGTCCTCTCCTGCCTCTTAGCACAGTTAACTTTTTGTCACCCTAGACCTTTGTGCAGATATCAGCCTCAGCATGATATTCCCCAGTGCCCAGACTGGATTGGACTGCCTTGCTCTGCACCCTCGAAGACTTTAAATCACACTTCATCTTTCTGATTTTTGTCTTTCTCTCATTAGGGACTGGGTTTGTTAGCTTAGCAGCTTGACTTACAGTAGTTATTCAATATTGAAATGAATGAAGGAATGTTTTAATGATTGCTGAGTTTAACCTCTGATGTTTAAGGCCTACACTTTGAAAGCTTGACAGTTTATTTGTGATAAACAGAATTTTGTCATTTTTTAGTTTAAGATTTAAAAAATTGATAGACTGATGATGATTTGGTTTGGTGGATACCTAATTGTTCATCTGTCTGGGCTGAAGTATCTGAATTTTATGCCATAAATTATTATACGTTTAAAATCAGATGCATAAATACTGAATGTGTATGTCATGTAATTTAAGGCCCCGTGGTAATTTAATAACTGATCTAGCCTATATTGATAATTATAACTAAGGAAGTTTATAACCAAAAAAAAACCCCAAAAAACAAATCCACTGCCGTCAAGTGGGATTCCGACTCATAGCGACCCTATAGGACAGAGTAGAATTACCCCATAGGGTTTTCAAGGCTATAAATCTTTTTTTTTTTTTAATTGTGCTTTAGGTGAAAGTTTACAGAGCAAATCCAAGGCTGCAATCTTTACGGAAGCAGATTGCCACATCCTTCTCCCACAGAGCGGCTGGTGGGTTCGAACCACTGACCTTTTGATTAGCAGCCGAGCGCTTTAACCACTGTACCACCAGGGTTCCTAAGGAAGTTTATACGAACTGGAAATTTTAAGCTTTTTGTCTGTGTTTAATGTACACATTTTGTGTTTGAGTAAGCTGAGTAGTCTTTTTGTTTTTAACTATACTATATTGACAGTGGAGCCCCGGTGGTGCAGTGGTTAAGAGCTACGGCTGCTAACCAAAAGGTAGGCAGTTCGAATCCACCAGCTGCTCTTGGAAACTCTATGGGGCAGTTCTACTGTGACCCTTGCAGGGTTGCTATGAGTTGGAATTGACTCGACAGCAACAGGTTTTGGGTTTATATTGACAGTGGTGTTTACCCTTGGAGGGACGTTAACCCCCACCCCCATTTTCATTCATTCATTAATTCAGCAGATATTGGTTATGTGTGGGGTTACTGGGCCTGTTGGAAACCCCTTTCGGTGTCCCCAGCAAGGGCCTGTTTGAGCTGCTGAGCAAC
>NW_004444181.1:1408112-1409825 GCF_000243295.1 Trichechus manatus latirostris
AGAAGCTGTGAAAAACTGGAGAGACTAGGTAGGTAGCCTCCTTGCTTTAGACTGAGTGTGATCAGAACAGTTAGTGAATCTTAGACCTGGGAGAGATTGGTGCGGTTTTACAGTTGCGGTAACAGTGGCTCAAAGGGAAACTTTTTTTTTTTTTTTTGCTTAAGCAGAAGTTATGTTAGTAGAATCCCATGTGTTGATTGCTTCCTTAATTGCAAGATACTTAGAAGGATCTGTGCAATAATTTGTATCTTTCATGGGCTAAATTACTAAAAAAAATCCAAACCAACAAACAGAAATGGCTGTTTTTATATCTGTAAACACTATGAGTGTCCCAGTGTCTAAACACTGGTGGTGCAAACAGTTAATATGCAGCTGCTGACTGAAAGGTTGGAAGTTCGAGTCCTCCCAGATGTGCCTGAGAAGAAAGGCCTGGTGATCTACTTCAAAAAATCAGCCATTGAAAACCCTGTGGAGCACAGTTCTACTGTAACGCACATGAGATCACCTATTTTTGTTTTTGGTTAATGTCTTAAAGGTGATGGGAACTACTATAGCTTAAGACTATCTTGATTTATTTAAAGGAGTAGAGGCTTTTTTGTGGATGTTTGACTGTTTAGCTTGTTCTCAAAAGCAATATTTATTGCATCGTCTAAATGTTAAGCACTGTAGCTGGTATTACAGAAACTACATGTGAGTTTGCTTTTTGTTTGTATGAGGAACTCTGTTCACTTGATTATAGACAAATACTGATTTCATTTTTTTTTTTAAAGCTGGGACATGTTTACTAATGCAAATTGTGTGTTAATTACCTTTTAAAGATGGTCTTGAGAAATATAAATATCAATTACTTCTAATTTGACCCAGGTAGAAGTATAAGTAAATTGCAGGGTTCCTGCTCTTGTTATCTGTTGGCTTTGAGAAATGTGTTCAGAGCTGCTATGGATGGATCAGGGGTTTTTGTAAGGGTTTTGTTTGTTTGTTTTTAAAAATTTGGTTTAGTTTGTTTGCTTGGTAAAGTTTACATTAATAGTTTAGACATCATTTTAAATGGCTTCTGACCTTAAGCTCAGCCTGTCCCAATCTTTGGTAATTGATGGGTATCTAGCGACATATTGAAAGACTGTTAAAAATGAGCTTTGACTCCAGACCTGAATTTCATAAGGAGTAACTAATAATAAATTCATTAACTCTAGGTATGCTATTATGATCAATAAGCATTTGTAATCTGAAATCAGAGGTTTCAGAAATAGATGTTGTTGCTGTAAAGTTGGCTCTGACTCTCAGCGACCTCATGTACAACAGAACGAAATGTTGTCTGCTCCTGCACCATCTTCACGATTGTTGGTATGCGCCAGTCACTGTTGAGGTCGCTGTGTATTTTGAGTGCCTTCCAACCTAGAGGGCTCATCTTCCAGCACTTTATCAGACAATCTTCTGTTGTGATCCATAGGGTTTTCACTGGCTGATTTTTGAAAGTAGATTGCCAGGCCTTTCTTCCTAGTCTGCCTTAGTCTGGAAGCTCCACGGAATCCTGTACACCAAGGGTGACCCTGCCAGTAGTTGCAATACCAGTGGCGTAGCTTCCAGCATCGTAGTGACACACAGGCTGCTACAGTGTGACTAACTGATAGTCGCATGGTAGCAGATACAGATACAATACAGTTAATAACATTAACTGTACCCCAGAGAAATGTAAGATGTATGCACCTCATG
>NW_004444181.1:1413133-1413984 GCF_000243295.1 Trichechus manatus latirostris
TAAGACTGGCCTTTTTTTTTTGTGAGTTAGAATTTTGTCCTACATTTTTCTCCAGCTCTGTCCGGGACCCTCTGTTGTGATCCCTGTCAGAGCAGTCAGTGGTGGTAGTCGGGCGCCGTGTAGTTGTGCTGGACTCAGTCTAGTGGAGGCTGTGATAGTTGTGGTACGTTAGTCCTTTGGACTAATCTCTCCCTTGTGTCTTTGGTTTTCTTCATTCTCTTATGCTCCAGACAGGGTGAGATCAGTGGAGTATCTTAGATGGCTACTCACAAGCTTTTAAGACCCCAAACACTACTCACCAAAATAGAATGTAGAACATTTTCTTTATAAACTGTGTTACGCCAATTGAGCTAGATGTTCCCTGAGACCATGGTCCCCACAGCCCTCAGCCCAGTAGTTGGGTCCCTCAGGGAGTTTGGAGGTATCTATGGAGCTTCCATGGCCTTGCCAGTATTGTGTACTGTCTTACTCTTCACCAAAGTTACCACTTATCTATTGTCTATTTAGTGTTTTTCCCTCCCTACCCTTCCCCTCCCTTGTAATCATCAAAGATTCCTTTTGTGTGTAAACTTTTTCATGAGTATTTTTAGTAATGGTCTGATACAATATTTGTCCTTTCGTGATTGACTGATTGCAGATACATCATTGTTCTTATCGTTGCATAATACTCCATTGTGTGTATGTACCATAGTTTGTTTATCCATTCATCTCTTGAATGGGCATCTAGATTGTTTTCATCTTTTTGCTATTGTGAACAGTGCTGCAATGAACATGGGTGTGCATATGTCTATTCGTGTGACGGCTCTTATTTCTCTAGGATATATTCCTAAGAGTGGGATTGCTGGATCATA
>NW_004444181.1:1414084-1415395 GCF_000243295.1 Trichechus manatus latirostris
TGCATAGGAGTTTCAATCTCCCTGCAGCCTCTTCAACATTTGTTATTTTCTTGTTTTTTTGATTCATGCCAGTAAAGTCCGGGTGAGATGATATCTCGTTTTGGTTTTGATTTGCGTTTCTCATAGAGGGAATTTTGCAGCTGTTTAAATACCATCATTAAACAAGAAATACAGGACTAATGTGGTCTCTAGGAGAGAGTAAAATAGACTTGTTTAGATCTTACCTGGAATCACAGAAGAGGGCAATGTTGGCATGTTGCTGTAATTGGAAGGCTTGAAGTGATACTGACTCCATTTTTTATGTGTCTTTCCCTTCATACAGTCCATCGACGACTTGAACAAATGGGCCCTATTTCTTGTTTCTCCTTTTATACTTGAAGCAGAACACATAGCATTTGTGACAGAGAGCATTTGGGTACAAAGTGAGAATTTACAGAGACCATCCCCCTCTTCAGAGACGGTGAGTAATGTGATTTTACTTGTGTAACCCATTGCCATTGGTTCTGACTCAGAGCAACCCTGTGATCCTTGTGTACCATAGGGAAATATATACATTTTAATCAAAATCAGGTTTGCTTTTGCTGAGTGCTGTTTCCCAGTCTTTATGGCTCCCCTCCCTCTTTTTAGGATATTTTGGGTTAGAAAAACTATATTAGTAAAATTACCTTCCTTTTCCTTTTTTAATATGGCTGCTAAACCAAAAAAACCAAGCCTGTCACCGTCGAGTCGAGTCTGACTCACAGCGACCCTATAGGACACAGTAGAAGCGCCCCATACAGTTTCCAAGAGTGCCTGGTGGATTTGAACTGCCAACCTTTTGGTTAGCAGCTGTAGCACTTACTAGAAAATTCAGAATGACCTACATGGCTCAGATTTGTGACTCACATTATATTTTTAATGGACAGTACTGCTGATCCTCTCTCTCAGGCCATCTCATCTGTTCCTACCACTTCTTGCTTTCAAAGTTAAGCTTGATTTATCATGAATCAGCTGATTTCTATTGCAGCCTACTTCCTGGACATCTCATTTTGAGTTCTGAAAACACCTCAAACTCAGTGACATGTCCAAAACTCAGTGACATAGTCCTCTGCTTTAAAAAAACAAAAAACAAAAGAAAATCCCAAATGATTAACACACCAACCTGCTCTTCCTCCTGTTTTTCATAATTCCATTGTATCAGGGTCTACCAACCAGGGAAGCAGACCTAGTAGAAGATAGATAGGTAAGTCGGTAGATAGGTAGGTAGGTAGATGTTGTTAGTTGCTGTAAAGTTGGCTGACTCTCGGTGACCTCATGTACAACAGAACAAAA
>NW_004444181.1:1415883-1418187 GCF_000243295.1 Trichechus manatus latirostris
CTTCTCTTAAAAATGCCGTAGGGCATATTATTTTATCTCTTTACATAATAGAGAACAAAATTTTTTGTAGCAGTCCTTTATCCCATCTGCTTCCAAACAGAAAGGCAGCAGGATAACTGAAGGTTAAAAATAACCTCCTCCCTTTAGTTTCATAGTTTAAAATTCTTCACGTCTTTGTGTGTCCAGCCTTTCTCCATCGAATTCATTACTAGAACTTTTAAACACCTAACATGTAATTGAGGGGGCAGTGGTGGTCCATGGATAGAATTCTGATCTTCTGTACAGAAGACCCAGGTTCGATTCCCAGCCAGTGCACCTCATGCTCTGTCACCACCCATCTGTCACTGGAGGCTTGTGTGTTGCTGTGATGCTGAACAGGTTTCACTGGGGCTTCCAGATTAAGATGGCCTAGGAAGAAAGACCTGGAGATCTGCTTCTGAAAATCAGCCAATGAAAACCCTATGGATCACACCATGCAATCCATAGCCGATCATGGGGATGGTACAGGACCGGCCAGCATTTCTTTCCATTGTGCAGGGGTGCCATGACTTAGGGGCCAACTCAATAGCAGCTAACAAGGATGGCAACATGTAATTAAGCTGATTTGGAAGAGGAGAAACAAGAGCCAGGAAAATTAGCGTGGTTGATTATCTGACCCTGGGTAATTGACTATACCTGGTTGTCGAGGCTTCCTTTTCTCATCCGCTGCAGGCAGCCGTTGCAAGGGCAGTTTGGTAAAATGCCGCACTCACCCATTTAATCCAGTGCCTTTTCTATCTGGGCGTTCTCTTGCACATGAACTTAAGTTGAGTAGAGCAGATATGTCATTACCTGCTGTAATAAATTGTAACACCACGGCAGGCGCGTTGGTTATTGAACAGATTTCTGCATGCTGCTCATAGGAGGAAATCCCTTTGTTTAGGGCAAACCAGAGCTTCCGTAGCTTTGATCTTTGGGAGTGAGCCTTTGGCTGGACTTCCCCTTTCTTTCTCTTCCCTTTTGTTTCCGTCCTGAAGCTCCAATCTGAAGTGTCCATTGTCCGTGTTTGCTTTCACCCGCTGGAAGGTACATGCCCCTGGAAGAGGTATCAGTGTCCGGCGGCCTTGCTTTGATCGGAGCACCCAGTGTTGTTTGGAGGTGTTTGCATGGTCTGTGGCTCCTGACCCACGTTCCTAGAAAAAGGAAATGCACTTAGGTGGGGAGGCAGTTGAGAAACTCGATCAGGGAGGTGTGTCTCACACTCTTTGCCTCTTCCTGCTCTTCGACTTCCTTTGTTTACCTCTGCTTCTTGCCTCCTGCAGAAATGTGGGAGAATCTAATTATTGGCTCCTTTTACACCAAGGGCTTCCTTTTAGGCAAAGCTCCACTTCAGTGCCCACCACAGCAGGGGGTTAAATCAGTGTTTTAACAACTAAATTCTGGATTGGGTCTCCGTTGACGCCCAGTGAGCTCCCAGTGAAGCAGCCAAAGCTCTGAGAACAGCAGTGCTTGAACTGTTCTTTTCATGTTCCCCCCTCAGTCTCCTGAAAACTCAGCCCTTTCCACAGTGTTAGCTTAGCTTCTCATCTCCTGAACAGACATCCATTCCGCTGTTCCCAAAGCTGTAAATCAACTACATATCTGTCTGATGTGCAATTTTCAACTCCTATTGTGGATCAAAGATGCCATATTTGAAATGTAGAATTCCACTAAAACGTTGGTCAGGCCCCACCCTCCAGGGCAACCAACCCGGCTCACTCTGGCTGAGTCTGGGAGGTGGGAGATGTAGGTGATAAATGGAGGGAAGGCGGCAGGTAGAGCTCAGAGAAAATTCTGAGATCTCTCTTCCCCCAAATATTATAGGCCAGTGAGTGAGTTTCAACTTTTTGACCAAAAGTCCTGCATTTATTGCTCATTCTAAGCCAATGCTTCTCAACTTTTTTTTCTTTTTGCTGTCGACCCTGTCATGGATTGAATTGTGTCCCCCAAAAATATCTGTCAACTTGGCTAGGTCCTGACTCCCACTATTGTATAATTGTCTACCTTTTGTCATCTGATGTAATTTCCCTACGTGTTATATATTCTATCACTGTGATGTAATAAGATGGATTGGCGGCAGTTATATTGATGAGATCTATAAGATTGGATAGTGTCTTAAGCCAGTCTCTTTTGAGATATGATAGAGAGAAGCGAGCAGAGAGATACAGGAACCTTATACCACCAAGAAAGCAGTGCTGGGAGCAGAGCACATCCCTTTGGACCTGAGGTTCCTGTGCTGAGATGCTCCCAGACCAAGAGAAGACCTTCCACTAGAGCCGACAGAGA
>NW_004444181.1:1418561-1420940 GCF_000243295.1 Trichechus manatus latirostris
GCCTCAGAAGAATGGCCTGGTGATCTACTTCCAAAAAACCATTGAAAACCCTGTGGAAAGATTTCCACATGCAAAAAAATGAAACAGGATGCATGCCTCACATCAAACACAAAAACAAATTCAGAATGGATTTAGGACCTAAATATGCAATCTAAAACCATAAAATTTTTAGAAAAAAAATGCAGGGGCAACGGTGTTGGGCCTATCTTTTAACAATGCATCATCTAATGTAATAACAAAAGCACAAACAGCAAAGACAAAATAAATGGGACCTCATAAAAATTGAAAAGACTTTACCAAAAAAGTGAAAAGAAAGCTACCTACTGAGAGAATATCTTCAGAAACCATATATCCACTAATAATCTAATAACCAAAATATAGATAAAACTTTGAGAACAACAAAAGACAACCCAATCATAAAATGGGCAAAGGACTTGAATAAACATTTTATCAAAGAGGACGTTCAAATGGCCAGCAAACACATGAAAAATGCGAACATTATTAGCCACTTGAGAGATCCAAGTCTGAACCATAATGAGATATCATTTCACCCCCACTAGGATAGCTAACATGACAAAAACAAAAACAAAAAGTAACAAATGTTGGCGAAGATATGGGGAAATTGGAACCCTTGTCCATTGCTGATGGGAATGCAAAATGGTACAGCCATTGTGGAAAACAGCAGGGCAGTTCCTCAAAAAACTAAAAATAGAACTACCATGTGACCCAGCAGTTCCACTCCTGGGTATATACCCAAAAGACTTGAAAGCAGAGACTCAAGCAGAAACTTGTACACCAATGTTCATTGCAGCCGTATTCACAGTACAAAAAGTGGAAACAATCTAAATACGCATCAACAGATAAGTGAATAAACAAAATGTGGTACCTACGTACATTGGAATACTACTTAGCCAGTAGGAGAAACGAAGTCTTGATACATACCACAATATGGATGGAGCTTGAAGACATCAGGCTGAGTGAAATAAGTCAATCACAAAAGGACAAATATTGTATGATCTCACTTATATAAAAAGAAAAGGAAAGGCAAATGTATAGGGACCAAAGTTTATTAGGTGTTACCATGGGCGGGAGGGAGGTGGAAAGGGGTAGAGGTGTTAACGGTGATAGAAAAATTACGTTGAATAAGGCTAGGGTTGCACAGCTGATTATTATAATAGCTGTTAATAAGTTGTACACCTGTAACAAGTTGAATTGGCAAGAGTTGTATGATAGGTATATTTACAACAATGACCAAAAAAAAAAAAAAAGAATAACGGCTGAGCCTGCTTATGTGCAACGAAAAACCTCATGTGATTTGATTCCTTGGTTTGGAGGTTTAGGGTCATGGTTTAATGGGACATCCCAGTTAATTGGCCTAATAGTGTGTTTAGTGCTTCTGTTCTACCTCCTAGCTCCTTGTGCAGTGCCTGGGGTCTTAAAAGCTTGCAAGTGGCCATCCAAGGCATGACGGTTGGTATCTATTGGCCTGGAGCAACAGAGGAAGAAGGAGAGCCAGAAATAGGAAGAGGAGATGACATGAGTGGCTGATTAGCTCCATAAGCAATTGCCTCCTTTGCCTTGAGACCAGAAGAACTGGGTGGTGCCCAGCTACCATTACTGAACTTTTTTTTTTTTTTTTTTAAATAAATTTTTAAAATTGTATTTTAGATGAAGGTTTACAGAGCAAATTAGTTTCTCATTAAACAATTAATATACATGTTGTTTTGTGACATTGGTTGCCAACCCTACGACATGTCAGCAGTCTCCCCTTCTCGACCTTGGGTTCCCTGTTACCAGCTTTTCTGTCCCCTCCTGCCATATCATCCTTGCCTCTGTGCTGATGTGCCCATTTAGTCTCAATTTGTTTTATAGACCTGTCTAATCTTTGGCTGAAGGGTGAACCTCAGGAGTGACTTCAGTACTGAGTTAAAAGGGTGTCTGGGGGCCATACTCTTGGGATTTCTCCAGTCTATGTAAGACCAGTAAGTCTGGTCTTTTTTTGTGAGTTAGAATTTTTTTTTTTAAGGTATATCATAATTTTTTTTTTTATCGTACCTTAGATGAAGGTTTACACAACAATCTAGCTTCTTATTGAACAGTTAATAAACATATTGTTTTATGACATTGGTTAACAACACCACGACATGTCAACACTCTTCCTTCTCAACCTTGGGTTCCCTATCACCAGCTTTCCTGTCCCCTCCTGCCTTCTAGTCCTTGCCCCTGGACTGGTATGGTCATTTAGTTTCGTTTTGTTTTATGGGCCTGTCTAATCTTTGACTGAAGGGTGAACCTCAGTAGTGACTTCATTACTGAGCTAAAACGGTGTCTGGGGGCCATACTCTTGGGGTTTCTCCAGTCTCTGTCAGATCAGTAAGT
>NW_004444181.1:1421714-1423009 GCF_000243295.1 Trichechus manatus latirostris
TTTTTTTTCATTATTTCTTCATTTTTTTCAGTGGAAGTTAGTTCTACAAACCTAGCCCACCAATATCAGCAGTGATATTTAAAATTATGTATCTCTAATTATGAAATTTGGTGCAGTAACTCCCTGAGAAGATTTTTTCTGAGGGGGTAGGGAGATCATTTATGGCATTTTAGAAAAAGATGGCAATACTTACTGTTACTTTTAAGGCCAGATTTTTAATAAGTAATAATAGCAGCTTTCATTAATTTAGCCTTTATTTTGTCTCAAGCTTTCTACTAAGGCTTGTATTTATAGTTTCTAATCTTGTTAGCACAAGTCTATAAAAGGACAGATATTAATATTACCATTATTCCTGTTTTATGAATGAGGAAGCTGAGATTCGAGAGGCTAAAGGCTTGCCTAAGGACTGACAGACCCAGGTCCTTGGACTCCAGAGACAGGCTTTTAACCACCAGTGGACTCCCTTTCTCCACTGGGAAACCCTCAGAGCAATTGCATGTATCTGATATCCCAGTTTCAGATTCTTTTAAAATGAGAAGGCTTAAATGTTCCCTGCCCCCTTGTGGTGCTATTGTGAACTTACTGGGACAAGGCTAACCCACGGAGGAGGGAGGAGGCAGCAAGAGCTCTCCAGAGTCCTTGACTTGAGGAGTGTTCTCACATTTCAGTGACATAAGAGCCACTGGGGAAGCGCGTTTATAAGATCTAATTCCTGGGCTCCAACTCCAGAGAGTCGAATATACCGGACGGGGGGAGGGCTCACGACACTGAAGTTTTATTGTGTTCCCAGGGACCTCAGGGGCAGGTGATCTTGGACCACACTTTGAGAAAAGCTGATCTGCAGGTTCCTAATGTGGACTTGTTCTTTCATTATTTTCTGTTACTAAAGGGCCATTCTGTTTTTCTGACTCTGGGAATGGCCCTTTCCCCCTTATGTTCCTTGAGAAGTATTTTCGACTTTGAGAGGGCTGTATTTAGTGCTTTGTAAGCACTGTTGTCCCTGGGTACTGCAAATGGTTAACACACATGCTGCTAACCAAAAGGTGGGAGGTTCGAGTCCACCCAGAGGCACCTTGGAAGAAAGGCCTGGTGATCTGCTTCTGAAAAATCAGCCGTTGAATACCCTATGGAGCACGCTTCTACTGTGACGCACTTGGGGTGCCATCTGTCGGAATCTGATGGCCGCTGTTGTCAGGTGGAAATGAGAGTGTTTGTGCCCAAATGACTCTGATACAATAAATTGTAATGTTTAGCAATTCATTACATTTGACTGTAATTTAGTGGTGGAGATCTAA
>NW_004444181.1:1425607-1426720 GCF_000243295.1 Trichechus manatus latirostris
GGGTTATTTGTCTTTTTGTTGTTGAGGTTTTGCAGTATCTTGTAGATTTTAGAGATTAGACGCTGATCAGATTTGTCGTAGCCCAAAAATTTTTCCCAGTCTGTGGGCTGTCATTTTCCTCTTTTGGTGAAGTCTTTTGATGTGCGTAAGTGTTTGATTTTTAGGAGCTCCCAATTATCTGGTTTCTTTTTGGTGTTTGTGCATTGTTATTTATGTTTTATATTCTGTTTATGCCATGTTTTAAGGCTCCTAGTGTTATCCCTATTTTTTCTTCCATGATCTTTATTTATTTTTTATGACAATATTACTCTTCCTTGTAATAGTGATCTAGCCCGTGTACTTATTCCTGATGATAACCAACCAAACAAATCTGGTGTTTGTAAGAGTGTTACAGGGTGTAACCAAGTAGCTTGCTGTCTAATTCTATGTATATGTTGTTCTACTTCTCCTGTGGTATTTATCCAAATGTAACAAGAGGTATTTGCTACAGCACAGACTAAACTAATAAAAAAATCTAAGGCTATTTTGCTATCTTATGTCACCTTGGCTTATGAGATCAGAGATCACTGTTGTGCTTCCATCTCATCTGTTAATTGGCCCATAGTGACTGACAAATTTTCTTAAAGATTTCTCCAATTCAGATATACCATAAGTAGAAATTAAAGCTACCAGTGATACCCTGAGTGTTGGACCAAGGAGTTTTCTTCTGACTTTTTATTTTACAATGTGTAACAATTTAATGTTACCTTCCAATGTTTACTCGCATCATTATTATGAATATCTAAAGATAATCGTGAAGTTTCCAAAGTGCATTGTCCATGCATTCCTCAGTAATTTAAACAAGCGATTGCCCACATAAATTCACTATCAGTTGGAAAGGATCATCTAAATTAGTATAGTTGGATCTACCACACAAATACATATATATCCATAAAGAACACTCAAAGTTTGTCTAGAGAAAACAGAAGGTATAGAAAAATTTACAGGTGACAAGTTTTCATTAGAGAAGTAATGATTAGCAAGATAATACAGGATGGACCTCTCCTGTTGGAGGTCTTCAGTTAGTCTGTTTAAAACATACTAAATGTTCTTCCCTGAGGACAAGCTGCCCCT
>NW_004444181.1:1428270-1429364 GCF_000243295.1 Trichechus manatus latirostris
TCTCTAAATACCTGAATAGAAAACTTCATAGGTAAACGATGTGAATTCCCCAATCAAACCATTGGCTTTGATGATGCCTGTCAAGGTTGAAGGGACATGGAGTGGGAACACGTGTGTCCAGAAGATAGGACCTTTCTTTGCCGGCTTCTGCTCCGCAGTCCAGGTCTCCTCGAAGTTGACTGGATTCATAGCTTCGGATCCTTGATGACTACTCCATTAACTGTTGTAGGGGAAAAACATCACAAAGTCTAGTAAAGCAAAAAGAAAGTTATATCTGACATATATTCAAAAGGGCAGAAGTGGGAAAATGGACAAGCATGCTGCCACAGCCATGTCTGCCCGAGTCCAAAGAACAGTTTTTTGTTTTTTATTCTGATGAGTAGAATTGTTAGTTTCCTTTGTGGTTACCTTAATATTTACCTCTGCTTTTCAAGTTTATGCCAGGCTTTTATTTCTTTATATTGCCCCAACTTCATATGAAAGATCTATGTGTACATTTTTTAAGTCCCTCTTTTTTGTTTTAATGTTGTCATCTTATACATATTGACATCTGTGTTTCCCTATTTCTAGTGTTTTGGCTTTGATTTATTTGTGACTTCCCTATCTGGGTTAATATCTGGTTGTTCTGTTCTATGTGCTAGTCTTGGGTTATTACCTGATGTTATTGATTTTCTAACCAGAGGACTCCCTTTAGTATTTTTTGTAATTTTGATTTGATTTTTACAAATTCCCTGAACTTCTCTTTATCTGGAAATGCCCTAATTTCGCTGTCATATTTGAGAGACAGTTTTGCTGGATATGTAAGTCTTGGCTGGCTATTTTTTTCCTTCAAGGCTTTATATATGTCATCCCATTGCCTTCTTGTTTGCATAGTTTCTACTGAGTAGTCTGAGCTCAGTCTTATTGAGTCTGCTTTTTAGATGTCTTTTTGTTTATCCTTAACTGCTGTTAAAATTCTTGCTTTATCTTAGGTTTTGGCACATTTGATTATAATATGTCTTGATGACTTTCTTTTGGACTTTACCTTGTATGGGGTTCGATGAGCTTCTTAGATAGATATCTTCTCATCTTTCATGATATCAGGGAAGTTTTCT
>NW_004444181.1:1430571-1434623 GCF_000243295.1 Trichechus manatus latirostris
CATCTCTTTGCTCTGGAGCAGAGGATGCTTCCTCCTCTGCAGTTAGTTGGCAAGAGTGGTCTGCTCATTGGTTGTTTTTCCCTCTCCGCATAGGGGCTTTCTGGTGACCATCCACACAACTAACAAAAGCTTATCAGGAGCAGAAATGTTTTTTTTTTTTTTTTTTTCCAGTCTGGAGGTCTCATCCCCATAGGGGCTTGCTTTATATGTCAGTCTGAAGGTTGTCAGTGGCCAGATTGAATGACCAGGCCGTTAGCTATATCACACATCACAGTTTCTGCATGCCCCACTAAAAATGGCCCTAATGGCAGCAATTCCTGTCAGGGCTTGAAGGAAAAAGTACAAAGGTGTACATTAATACATCAACATCAGTACATACAATAGGGGCTTTTAGGGGCCCCGAAGGGACTTATCCATAGTCAGGCTTAGGCAAAGGTCTCAATGATGGTGACCTCAGACCCAAAAGTTTTCCTCATTTTGATGCCAGCTGTTATAAAGATTACAGTACCCTGTACAAAGGTATCTAAAAACCCAAGACATACAATTCATTTCCTCATTGAACTTTTAATTGTAACATAAGCCCTTTGGTCCTCCCTGGTGACAGAGGGACCTAGGATCAATACTCAGTCTTAATTATTTCTGAAAGTCAGAAGATCTGCACAGAGTTGGCAGAGCCCTCAGTCATTTGTGGAGCCGTGCCTCCACCACACCAAGTGCAAGCAAGGGTTCAGCCCAGTTGCCTGGTCACCTGGCGGAGGGCCCTCCTATTTTAGTTTTCCCCTTACTGTTGCAGCTGTGACTATGTTGCTGCTTGATTATTTTGGCGGGGGTAGTTATCAGAGAATTCCAGAGAGGACCCCAACACAAGCTGTCTTGAAGGGCTTTTTACTCCTTTTTTGTTCTGCTGTTTTAGCTATTGGTTTGCTCTGGGTGTTACAGGGTGTTCTTAGTGCCAGGGACCTGCTTAGCCCCTCCAGCTATCTCCGGTCCCATTGTTGGAGGGCTTTGAGCAATGGCTAGGAGGTTGTTTGTTCCCTTAGCCCTTGAATCCCTCATCTTTGCAAACCTGCAGGTAAACGTTCCTAGTTGCTCATCCTGTTGGTGGACGCGGCCAGTCAATACGTTAGTTGTGGCCACACGCAACAGTCGCACATCCCTTTCCAGCTATAACTCTTCCTGCAGAGCTCTTACGTGCACTTCAGCTGCTTGCTGGGCTTCAGTGGCCAGCCGAGCAGCCCAAAGCAGCGGCCATCCCATGGCTGCTATTGCTCTCCTAGCTTCTTTTCCACTCTTATGAAGGAACACGTCTACTCAGAACTGGGCTAGGCCGCTTGGCGTTTTTGGTTCGTCCCTGTACTCATGCGGCAGTCCACACGCATCAAGCGTACGGGCCAGACCTCCCCACGTGGAGGTCGCTGGCCAGCCTGGGATTTACCCTGCAGAAAAGCATACAGGCAAGACCTCCTCATGTGGAAAAAACTCAAAACTAAAGCCATTGCCGTCGAGTCAGTTCTGACTCATAGTGACCCTATAGGACAGAGTAGAGCTGCCCCATAGAGTTTCCAGGGAGTGGCTGTGAACTGCCAACCTTTTGGTTAGCAGCCGAATGCTTAACCACTGGTGCCACCAGGGCTCCATCCCCACATGGAAGTCACTGGCTAACCCAGGATTTCCTCCGCAGAAAAGCATACGGGCCAGACTTCCCCACATGGAGGTCACTGGCCAGCCCGGGATTTCCATTCCCACTTGCCATTTCCTTGGTCTCTTGGCTGGCTCACCAGTTGTCCCAGCATGGACCAGTAACGTGAAACTTGCCTCCAAAAATGGAGGGTGCCGAGAGACCAAGGAAAGAGGTGGGGAACTTGATTGTGGTGGTGAAGGAGTTCATTAGGGAGACTTACGCACCAAGGCAAATCCTGAGTGGCTGCAGGACCACAGCAGATGTCTGCACCCCATGTTGGGAGGACAGAGGTTTTACAGTGGTGGTGGACAATGATGGCTACATGCCAGGGAGTGACATAAGAATGCAGACTGTAGTAAACTGGCAGAATGCATGAGGGCACTCATGTTTGGCCTCACAAAGCCTGTTTCCCGTTCAGTAGTCAAGCGCCAAACCATTTGTGCCACCCAGCGACTCCCAAAAAAGCATGGGCCATAGCAGAGGATGGTTAACACCCAAGATATTGAATCTAAGTAAGTGGATATAGCCACCTCTCTGAATCTCACTTTCTTCACCAGTCAGTAAGGGGAATGAAAGGGAAGATCTGTAGGTTCTCTGATTTGTAGAGGAAAGATGTTGTGTAAACTTGAGATTTCACTTGGGGTCTTCGTGTATGTGGGAGCAATTATGTGGTTTCAGAGGATGCCACTGCAGAGCTGAGGAGGAAATGAGGGTGGGAACTGGGTGGATCGGCTGTCCTGGTGTGTAAAACATGGTGTGCCCGAAGACTACAATGAAGTTCTTGACTGGGCCACATGATAGACAAGAAGTGTTGATTAACTGTCTTCCCTGTTCTTGGCTTTAGCGGTGCACTTGCATGAATCCACTCTGAAGGAACTTAAGGACCAGGCCTCAAACAAGCAAGCCCAGATCATACAGCCAAACCCTGAATCTTCTGTGGAGATTAAACCTGAGCGGGACGCTATGGCACATATTGGCAAAGATGACTCAAAGGTTCTTGGTGAAGAGCCTAAACCGGTGCAAGACAGCACCTCTGGGAGAGAGCCTTCCAGGGAGAGTGACAGAGGAGCAGGCTCTGTTGAGCATTATCATCTGCATCTGTCTAGCTGCCATGAGTGTTTGGAACTTGAAAATAGCACCATCGAGTCAGTCAGGTTTGCATCTGCAGAGAACATTCCAGATCTTCCCTATGATTACAGCAGCAGTTTGGAGAGTGTTGCTGATGAGATCTGCCCCAAGAAAGAAGGGAGGAGAGGCAACATCACGGGCAAGGCACCCAATATCCTAGTCTATGTGGGTCCTGATTCCAAGGAGGCCCTCGACAGGTGCCAGCAGGTCCGGGCTCTTCTGGCTGACTGTGTGGACACCGACTGTTACACTGTCTACCAGCTTCAGGAGGAAAGTGCTCTCAGAGACCCATGGCTGGACAACTGCCTATTGCTGGTCATCGCCACCAAGGAGTCCGTTCCCAAAGTCCTGTACCGGAAGGTCATGGCCTATCTTTCTCAGGGAGGGAAGGTGCTGGGCCTGTCTTCATCCTTCATATTTGGTGGCTTCCAGGTGACAAGCAAAGGGAAACTGCAGAAGACAGTCCAGAACTTGGTTTTCTCCAAGGCTGACTGTAGTGAAGTGAAGCTCAGTGTCCTGACCAGTGGCTGCATCTATGAGGAGGTCCCTGGGGATCAGCTCAGCTTGGGCAAGCTCCAGGGCCACCTGGACAATGAAGACAAGGACAGGACGATCGTGCAAGTGCCTTTTGGAACATGTGGAGGAGTAGCTGTTCTTTGCCAGGTACTTGATTTACTGGTCTTTGGGGTAAATTTTACAGGTGTTATTTCTTTTTTTTTTTTTAAATAATATTTTATTGTGTTTTTGGTGAAAGTTTACACATCAAATTAGGCTCCCATTTGACAATTACTACACAAATTGCTTTGACATTTGCTGCACTTTTCACAACGTGTTAACGTTTTCTTTCATTATGTTCTGGTTGTTCCATTTCCAGTAGTCTAATTTCCCTGTCCCTTTATCTTCTCATCTTTGCTTTAGAGTGATTGTTGACCTTTTGGTCTCATATAGATGGGTTTTTTTTTTTTTTTTTAATTGTATTTTAGATGAGGGTTTACAGAGCAAATTAATTTCTCATTAAACAATTAATACACATATTGTTTTGTGACATTGATTGGTTGCCATCCCCAGGACATGCCAACACTCTCTCCCTTCTCAACCTTAAGTTCCCCATTACCAGCTTTCCTGTTCCCTCCTGCCTTCTCGTCCTTGCCCCTGGGCTGGTGGGCCCGTTTAGTCTCGTTTTGTTTCACGGGCTTGTCTAATCTTTGGATGAAGGGTGAACCTCAGGAGTGAGTTCAATACT
>NW_004444181.1:1435184-1436656 GCF_000243295.1 Trichechus manatus latirostris
GGGCTGGGACTTTCTGCTGATGGTGAGGTCTAGTTCAAGGCTTTCATGTGACTTGCGTACCCTGGTTAACCAAAGAACCTGTGATGGAGGAAGGAGGCAGGACGTGTTAAACGTTGTTGTTGTTAGCTCCTGTGGAGTCAACGGCGGCACGTGGCAATCTTACGTACAAAAGAACAAAATGGTGCCCAGTCCAGCATCATCCTCAATCGCCAGTATGTGTGTGTCCATCATTGCGGCTATTTTTGCCAATCCATCTCACCGAAGGACTCCCTCGCCCTTGTTGGCCCTCCACTTCACCAAACGTGATGTCCTCCTCTAGCAATTGATCTCTTCTGATGATGTGTCCAGAGCAAGTGAGTCAAACAATGTTCTGTTGTAATCCCTAGGGTTTTTATTGGTTAATTTTCAGAAGTAGATTGCCAGACCTTTCCTCCTAGTCAGTCTTAGTCTGGAAGCTCCACTGAAACCTGTCCGTCATGGGTGACCCTGCTGGTATTTGAAACACCAGTGGCATTGCTTCCAGCATCATAGCAACACGCAAGCCACCACAATACGACAAACTGACAGACGAGTCATGGAGGAAGTGGTATAGTTAATTAAAATTTCTGGATAACCAAGGATTAGGCAGAAATTTCTTTTTTGTTTTGAACTTTATTCGTAATAATCTTTCTAAAATACATTCGTCTACTTCCTTGCTTCAAAGTACAGCCTGGTTAACATAATTGAGCCTTTATTTAATGTAGGAAGTGGAGTGCCTTGGAGTCATGATTCTAAATATCAGTGACCATCACCTTGAAATATCGGAGTTGTTTTCAAAGAATGGACTGGATGCTCACCAGCTGCTGAGATAGTTAGGGTGTTAGTGTTAAAATCTCCAAATTCCTTGTTCCTTTCTTATGATTCGTCACTCCTAAGATCTAAGTTGCATCCCAGGGTGGTGCAAACGGTTAAGCTTGGCTGCTGACCGAAAGGTTGGAGGTTTGAGTCTACCCAGAGGCTCTTTGGAAGAAAGGCCTGGTGATCTACTTTTAAAAAATTAACCACTAAAAACCCTATGGAGCACAGTCCTACTCTGACACACATGGGTTCGCCATGAGTCAGAGTTGACTGGACAGCAACTGGTTTGTTTGTTTTTAAGATCTCGGTGCTGAGAAAATTTTCAGTTGAGAGATCTCTTTTTATTTTTATTTTTTGTTTATTGTTGTAGTTTAAATGAAGTTTACATTTCAAGTTAGTCTCCTATACAAAAATTTATATGTACATTGTTATGTGACCCTAATTGCTCTCCCCATACTGTGACAGCTCACTCCTCCTTTTCACCCCTGGATCCCAATGTCCATTCAACCAGCTCCTAACCCTCTCTGCCTTCCCATCTTACCTCCAGACGGAAGCTGCCTGTTTAGTCTCTTGTATCTACTTGAGCTAAGAGGCACACTCCTCACGAGTATCACTTTATGTCCCATAGTCCAGTC
>NW_004444181.1:1443690-1445261 GCF_000243295.1 Trichechus manatus latirostris
CCATGAGCTGGCACCAACTCAAAGGCTACTAATAACAACAATTCCCAAGATGAGGATAAGAGATTTTGTTTTATTATAAGGATGTTTTTATTGAGTTAGAGAATTATTTACTTTTTTGTTTGTTTTGTTTTCATGTTGTATGTTGCATCTCTCTCCAGATGTTCTGGAAGCTAAGTCTCTTGGGTTTTCTGATCAAACATTCTTCAATAGGGTATAGAAGTGTGTCTTTGCTATTCTAAAGCCCACTCACTTGTTCTTAAGAAAACAGGCAAGTAAAGATATTTGACATGATGAAATGTGGACATCAGGAGAGATGTACATGTGCAACGCGAGCAGGTTTCCTGTAGGGCTGCAAACCATATGAATCAGGTTTTGGAGGCCTGATAAATGTTCCTCTTATCTTTACCTCTGCAGATATGGTAACTATAGTAATTGCATTCTCAGAAAATCCGCTCAAAAACCCGACTTTCTGAAGCGATGTTTTGGCTTTGAATAGCACCTTTTACCACCCCTGTGTGCAGACTTGTATTAGAAAATTGATTCGGCACTGTTGCGATCCATTTCTCTAAGTTACTTAGCAAATCTGCTTGTCGCACCATTTAAATCGACCCCTTTACCATCATAAAATTTGATACCACAGTGCACCGCCCTAGGAAAAAAAGGCAATATGATGCAGCTTCAAAAATCAGATTCAGGGGATTAGACTGCCATTTTTGATTGTAAATGACTTCCAGTCTCCGTGTGACGGGCATACTGCTTTCTCCTTAGGCCTGTGTCGCTATTGTACCACATGGAGATCAACCAGTAAATATGATCACAGACTGGGTTAGGGTTCCTCTTTCCTAGTTCAATTTCATAGTCTTCATCTTTGTAATAAATCTAGCGATGATGTAACTGAATAAGAGGCAGTGGAGAACTTCAAGGGCAAAACACAGCTGCAGAGTAGGTGGTGGCATAGCTGTCAGGGGGTTCATATTTTATGTCCTTGCCACTGATAATAGTAAAGAGAAAGAGGAAATATTTGTATACTTACTGAGCTGATCAAGTCTTCAGGGAAAAATTAAGGCAGTGGATTAATGCCGATATGTGAATATCAAATGAACAGGGGGTTTGGCATGTCCTTGTCCAAATAAAGTCTGTCAGATGGATTTAACCCTATTTTGTTTTCTTATTTAGATCAGCACATGGCAGAGATGGTTCTGCTTGTAGAACAGTTTCTCACCTCGGTGCTGTTGGCATTTGAGGCGGGATCATTCTTTGCCGTGGGGGGCTGAGCTGCCCTGTGCCTTGTAGGCATTGTCCTGTATATAGAGCGGCATCCCTGGCCTCTGCTCACTAGATGCCAGCAGTGTCCCTTCCTATTTGTGACAACCAGAAATGTCTCCAGACATTGCCAGATGTCCCCTGGGGGACACAACTGCCCCCAGTTGAGAACCACTGTTGTATAGCATTCTTTGATCACTAGGTTTTTGGTCCTAGTTAAAAGTCTTATTTTTAGAAGAAGCCACGTTCTGTTGCTATGGTAATAGCATTACAACCAGCGGATGAGACATTTGTCAGAGGCCCTGGAG
>NW_004444181.1:1447797-1449924 GCF_000243295.1 Trichechus manatus latirostris
AGCTACGATTTTAATAGGCTCTTTGGAGTCTTTTTTATTGCTCATTATTAGTTTCCAAATATTCAGATTCAAAGTTTATATACGCTGTTGATAATCAGAAGGATTCATGTTCAAGTTTTCAGACGAACTGGTAGAGAAGCTGTTTTTCTTAGTGTCTGTAAGTGCTACCATTTTACAAAGTGGTATCTTTTCCCCTTAGGTGCACTTAGAACTACCTCCCAGCTCTTTGATAGTACAAACTCAAGAAGATTTTGATTTGCTCAAATCAAGCAACTGTAGAAGATATGAAGTTCTTAAGGAGATCCTGACAACCCTTGGCCTAAGCTGTGAAATGAGACAAGTTCCTGCCTTAACGCCTCTCCACTTACTGTCAGCTGCTGAGGTGAGTGTAGTCCCAGCCGGGGAGAAATCACCTCAGTATGTCTTCTTGAAAACGTTGACCCTTTTTCTTAATTGTTCCATTGCAACTGATACATTTCTATTTTGACTTTGGGTTTGGAAACCATCTTAAAGACTTCTAAGTATAGCTGATTTTTTTTTTTTTTTGGTGTTTGTAAGGGTGGGAGGGAAGACTATTGGAGTTAATTGGTGTTGATAGCTGCCATCCAGTAGGCCCGTGACTCACTGTGACCCTTGTACAATGAACAAAACACTGCCTGGTCCTGTGCCATCCCCATGATTGATTGCGGATCAATCTGTTTCGATCCATAGGGTTTTCATTGGCTGATTTTTGGAAGTAGATTGTCAGGCCTTTCTTCTAGTCTGTCTTAGTCTGGAAGCTCAGCTGAAACCTGTTCAGCATCATAGCAACACTCAAGCTTCCATTGACAGACAGGTGGTGGCTGTGCATGAGGTGTACCTGCTGAGAATGGAACCCGGATCTCCGTCATGGAAGGCGAGAATTCTGCCACTGAACCACCACCGCCTCACTTGTGGAGTATCAAGGTGTTATATCTTAATGTTGTGGCCCTTTATACTTTAGGGACGAAAGAGTGACTGTTTTCTGTGTAAATAATACACTTGGAAACCAAAATTTGTTCATTTGGCATTAAAAACATTTGGTTTGATTTGGGCCTTTCTCAGCAAATCTTCGAATAGGAAAATCACAACTTTTATTTGTGCTGAAGTCTGCCATCTTGTGGTAAAAGGGGCCGTGGATTTCAGCTCATATCTTTCCTAGTCGTGTCTAAGAGGAAAATGCCCAAGGAGGTGAGAATGTGTTCAGGCATTTTCTTGGCCTTTTGTCTGCATTTGATGGCTGTGACCGATACCTGGGTGTGGGCAGGTTGCCAGATTTCCCAGGTGTGTCTTCTTTCTAATCCCCTTGCTTTGCCCAGCTGTCAGTTTCTTGTTATGGAGGGCACATTACTTTGTGGGTCTATTTCTCTTGTCTCCCTCACACAGTAACTTTGTGAGTTTAGTCCAGGTGACTCTCAATACCAAACTCACCTGCTTTCACTTGAAAAGGACAAATCACACCCTCAAACCCACATTTTTAAAAGAGGAGGCATTCTCCTTTGACTAAACTCTTCCCCTTGGGAAACTTAGTTTTCAGAGGAGAGCAGAGTCTTGAGTGATGAGGGTGTGATGTGCTCGCTTAGAGAAGCCAGGTATAAACTCTGAGAGCATTTAAGATTAGGATACATTGTAGGATTTTTTGAGGACTGGATGAAATAATAGATGTGAAACTTTGGTAAATGGTATGATTTAAAGGGTAATGCAGTATTCTTAGGTTGTTGGGAGGTCTAATGAGTTAATGTGTACAATATGCCCACTTAGTGCCTGATTGAGGAGTCCTGCTGGTGCAGTGGTTAAATGCTTGGCTGCTGACTGAAAGGCTGGTGGTTGGAACCCACCAGCTGCTCTGTGGGAGAAAGATGTGGCAGTCTGCTTCCGTAAGGATTCCAAACCAAACCCGTTGCTGTCGAGTTGATTCCGACTCATAGAGACCCTATAGGCCAGAGTAGAACTGCCCCTTAGGGTTTCCAAGGAGTGGCTGGTGGATTCGACCTGCCAACCTGTTGGATAGCAGCCGAACGCTTAACCACTGTGCCACCAGGGCTCCTCCATAAAGATGACAGCCTTGGAATCCCTGTGGGGCACTTCTACTGTCTTACAGGGTTGCTC
>NW_004444181.1:1453562-1475048 GCF_000243295.1 Trichechus manatus latirostris
AAGGAGGGGGCAGATTGTGGTGCGTGGAGCTAAGATGGGTATGGGAGAGAGGAGAGAGAAACAGGAGCCAAAAACAAACAAACGAAAGAGTACTAAGGGAGCTTGCCATTGGAGTGGAGAGATGAGAAAGGGAGAAATAAAAAAAAAAAAGAAAAAGGGAAAAAGATAATCAGAGAAAAGCAAAGCAAAGCAAAGCCCCCAGCGATCCCACTGATGCAGCTGCAAAGACTGGGGAAGTGACTCCCAGGCCTAGAAGTACATCCTGGCTAGAAGGAGTAGAGATGTTCACACAGCGCCAGGTATTCAGGAGACAGGAGAAGAAGTTAAGTATAGAGAAGCGAGAAACTGAGAAATGAAGAAAGACAAAAAGGAAAAAAGAGAGGGGGGAAAAAAAAGAAAAGCGATGCCCCTGGGAATCCCACTGGCACGGCTGCGCAGACCGGGGAGGTAGCTCCCAAGCTGCATAGTACAGCCCAGCTAGAAGGGGCTCCGAAGGTGAGAAAAGAAAAAGAAAACAAACAAAAACAAAGAAACCACCAGGGATCTCACCAGCATGGCGACGCAGGCCGGGGAAGCAGTTCCCCAGTCGAGCGGCATTTCACAGCCTTTTCAAGAAGAGGCAAAGATGGCACATGGAGCCAGGTGTTCGAGAGGAAGGATGGGGAGATGGTGAAAGGCATGGAAGAAATCAAAAGAAGTGGAAAAAAGCAACACCAGCAACAAACAAACGGAACTCAGGGAGCTGGCCAGCGTGGGCAGGGTGAATCCAAGCAACACGGGGCTGAAGCTGGTGCTTCCTAGCCAAGAGAATGTGGCCGGTGGGACGCAGATGAGGCCGGGTCGGGGGGAAGAAGGGTAGGGGTTGGGAAAGCGTATGTTGCTGGTTACTGGGTGCTCTGTCTCCTGCTGGGAGCTCCATGAAGCTACTTGCCCGTACTCCCTGCCCGCGCATCTCCAACAGGAGTCCAAGATGGTGAATCTGTGCTGCGTTAGCTGATAGGTGACATCCGTATGTATCTTTACTCACTCTCTGTTCTTTGTGAGTTTCTTATTTCATTTGGTGCTTGGCTGAATTCTTTATCTCTTCATTTGATGCTTAGGATTCCAGGATTGACATTTGTCTCTGTTTGACTTAGTTTTTCGAGTCTTTGCTGTGGAGGGATGGCATAGTGCTTCTGTCTATAATGCCATATTGGCTCCGCCTCTCTTGGTTTTCTTTCTTGCAGCCTGTCTTAATAGATCTTGTTGGTCCCCACAGAACTAAGTCACATGGAGAGCACTGTGACACTTGGTCATCTTCTATTCTCTGCCCTTCCATTTAGCTACAGTCATCACCTTTATGAGCTTTATAGATGATAGATGCCTGCCCTTGCTCTCTACTGCCTGCCTTTTTCTTTTTTTAATTGTGAAAGTTTACAGGGCGAATTAGTTTCCCATTTGATTGTACATAAGGTGTTCCATGACATTGGTTCCATTCCCCTCCATGTGTCAGCACTCTCCCCATTTCTATCCAAGGTTCCCCATTTCCTTTCATCCTGATTTTCTTTCCCTTTCTGCCTTCTCATCTTTGCTTTTGGGCAAATGTTTCCCTTTTGATCTCATATAATTGATGTTCTAAGGAGCATGTTCCCCTCTGGTGTTACTGTTTATTTTATGGGCCTGCCTATTGTTCAGCTGAAAGGTGATCTCTGGGAATGGCTTCAGTCCCAGGTCAGAAGGCTGTCTTAGGGCCACAGTCTTGGGCGTTCCTCCAGTCTCTGTTAGACCAGTAAATCTGGCCTTTTTTGTGAATTTGATTTTTTGTTTGCATTTTTCACCTGCTCTGTCCACTGCTGCCTGCTTTCATGTGAAATACTCTGCACTGTCGGGAAGCAAAGATTTCTCGCCACAAGGTGTCGCTGGAGAGCTAGGCTGCCTGGTGTACAGGACCCTAGAACTGTAAAGTAGTTCTGAGATTTAATTTTTTTCTCCATATCAATTTAACATAGTGTCATTTAGTAGTTTTCCATTATATTGTTGGCACTTTCTTTTGTGTCCAAAGAAATTATTTCAATGTCATAGTTAATAATATCATCTTTCATTTAAAGATTTTAGCAGTTCTACTCTGTCACATGGGGTCACCATGAGTCGGAACTGACTCAGCAGCAACTAATGATAGTAACAGCAGGCACTATTACGACGTCCCCGAGTTGTGAAAATGGTTCATGTGCTTGGCTGCTAGCCAAAAGGTTGGGAGTTCGAGTCCATGCAGAGTGTACTACTGAAAAATCAGCCATGAAAAACCCCGTGGAGCACAGTTCTCCTCTGACACACATGGGGTCGCCATGAGTCAGGATTGACTCAGTGGCATTTATGGTAGGCACTATTATGGTATGCAATATGACAGAACAGAATAAATACACTGGTCACCTAGAGTGTTTCACTGCATGCCAGCTGTGTTTTCACAGGTGGGTCATCTGCCTCTTGCTCTTTGTAGTGCACAGCACAGAAGATTTGTGAAGCACCTGTGTGCTTCCTTGTTGCTGTGATATGGATGGAAAAGAACAGCTCAGTGATCCACAGTGATTTCTGGGTGATGGGGTTAGGGGAATTTTTATAATCTTTAAAACTTTCTCTGTATTTTCCAAAATTTCTATAATGAACGTACATTACTTTTATAATGAAAAACAACAACAACAACAAAACACTCAGAGGATAGTCAACCCTTGGCATACACTGGCAGTGTGTTCTGAGACCTTCAGTGATATCCAGACACCACGATAGCATTTGATTTCTGCTCTCAAAGCAAGTACCGTCTGACTTAAGTATTGTTACAGTAAGAGGAGCACGAGGCTCTGCTGAGATGCAGCTCTGGGTGGCCAAGCTGGGCTTCCTCTTTGACCAAGATCTTCACCCTCAATCTAACCTGCCTCAATGAAGGTATCCTTGTTGTTTGCTGCCACCAAGTTGGTCCCTGACTCATGGCAACCCCATGCACAATGAACAAAACATTGCGTGGTGCTGCACCTTCCCTGTGATGGGTTGTGGGTCAGACTGTGTGATCCATAGGGTTTTCATCAGCTGATTTTCAGAAGTAGATCACCAGGCTTTTCTTCCTAGTTTTAGTCTGGAAGCTCTGCTGAAACCTATTCAGCTTCATCACAACACACAAGCTTCCACTGACAAGTGGTGGCTGCATATGATGTGCATTGGCTGGGAATCTTACCCAGGTCTCCTACATGGAAGGTGAGAATTCTACCACCGAAGCACCAAACATCAAATGCACACACACTTACCACACATGCATGTCTGTAGAAAAATGACTGGAAAGACATACAGAGTATATAAGGTAGATTTTTGGATGGTGTGATTAGTCTGGATGGTGATTTTAATCATCTTTTTAAACTTTTTCTGTTATTTTCCAGATTTTCTATAATGAACATATATTACTTTTATAATGAACAAAACCAGTTGTTAAAAATTGAAAAAAAGAAAAAAACAAAATCAAAAAACAAATGGCTATATGTCATTGGCCTTTTGAGTGTGTCCCATAATTGGTTAAAACTGAAATACCTAGAATAGGCGAATGTATAGAGACCAAAGTTCATTAGTGGTTGCCAAGGCTGGGAGGAGTGGGGATGAGGGACTCATTGCTTAGGGGACATTGAGCTTCTGTAAAGGGCGATGGAAAAATTTGGAAATGGATAGTGGTGATGGTTGCACAACATGAAGAACATGATTGATGTCATTGAATTATACATGTAAACAATGTTGAAATGGCAAATGTTTTGTTATATATATATACTTACCACAATTAAAAGAAAAAAAAAGCAAGGAACCTCCTGTAGATATTGATACTTTAATATTTGACATCTATATTAATTATTTAAAGAGGTGTAGGTTTGTTAGTAAATCACTGTGGTAATAACTTTGTATAGCTACAACTATTAGGTTTAATTATGAGCTCTCAAGTTAGTATGAAGTTAGTATAGGGCCGCTCAGTGACTCAACTCCCCATTTGCCCCCATGGGTAAGAGGTGTTATTGGTATTAGTTAAAAATTCTCATGTCCCCTCCCTAACATGGAGGTCCTGGTTTTTTGACAGGACCCTTTGAACTATTTCTCAAAGAAGACTACATCCATGCCAACATCTATACAGTAAAAACCAGTAGCTGTCAAATTGACTCTGACCCCATGTGTGCAGAGTAGAACTATGCCTCATAGGATTTTCGGTGGCTAATTTTTTGGAAGTAGATCTCCAGGCCTTTCTTCCAAGGTGCCTCTGGGTGGACTCTAGCCTTCAACCTTTTGGTTAGCAGCTGAGCATGTTATTAACTGTTTGTACCACCCAGGGACACATATACCGTAAACTCTTCCAAAAGCGTAATTTCCTTGGTTGTAATGCTTCTTTCCTGGACATGTTAGTAGAGTTATGGATTGATCAACTCCTTAGCTGATGGCAGTGTTTTGTGGAGTAAGATGACTTGGCGGTCAGCCACGCCAGTCTTCTGCCATTGATGGCAGGAGGCTAGCAGGAATGCACTTTTACTGTGGGGGAATGTGAGTGTGCTCGTGAGAGACACTGATTTGATAGAAAGCGGACAGTTCTTTCCCTTGCACGACTTCAAGTCCGATAAAGAAGCTGTTTTATTTCCATTTCTCTGGGTTCCATTTCCATTTTTATTTCTGCCCAAAAAAACATCAGAAAGGAAGAGGAGATGTCTGTGAGGAGTTCGTGCTCAGAGGGGCAGCTGGTTGATTTGGAGGGGCCAGGACTAGCAACCTGTGCACACGGGCAGAGCTGGGAGCCCCTCCTCCACCTGCCATCCCCAATTTATCATTCACCCCCGCAGAGCTGGCTGCCCTTGAGCCCCTTGCAAACCTCCTGTCCAGCCAGAGGGAAAAGATGGGGTTTGCATAACAGTGGTGCAAATGGTTAACAGGCTGGGCTGCTAACCAAAAAGTTGATGCTTCAAGTCCAGCCAGAAGTGCCTCAGAAGAAAGGCCTGGCAATCTACTTCCAAAAAACCAGCAATTGAAAACCCTATGGAGCGCAGTTCTGCTGTGACACACATGGGGTCACTGTGAGTTGGAGTCGACTAGATGGCAACTGGTGTTTTCTTTTTAACTAGTTTTTCAGAAAGGTTGGTGGCAGTGGCTCTGGAGCTGAGAATGTTCGGCAGTAATCTCTCACATCAGGACATAGCTGCTTAAGATCTGGGGAGCATCAGATTTTTTGCAAAACTACCAAGCTTGGGATTCTTTTAGGCATTCCTTGTGGCTGATAGCTAATTATGTGTCCCCGACCTGAGTAATAGAGGCAGGCTGGACGTTAGCAGGAGTCATGTGAGGGGGGCATATCGTGTTACTTTGCCTTAGGATCAAGATATAACTGTAACAAGAAGTGACAACTGGGTTTGTTATTAAAGTAACTGGGTAAGAATCACCAAGTTTTGTGTGTCTGTGTATATGTATTTAATTTTGGTAGCATGGGGTTGTGGGATGGGTAATATATTATGCTTAAAGATAAAAACTAGTTATAACATTTCATTTGGATTCAACCCAGAGTTATTTGCTGTGAAACTTTTTTTTTTCCTCTTTTAAAAACAGGTATTATTGGTTAGGATAGTTTTGATATTTGCAAACATATCAAAAAACTCCTTGTATAGTCCCTTCTACCCAGGGAATTACTTTCTGATGTTGGTTTCTTTTATGAAGAAACTTAGGCTAAGTTATACCACATGGTTCTTGTTCTTTTTGTAACTAACGACTTCATTTAGCAAACATTGGAGTGCCTACTAAGTGGAAGACATGGTGAAAGTTTCTGGGAAACAACAGATAATTTCTCATATTTGTCGCATGCTTTATGCTTTCGTATACAACATGATCTTATTTGGGATTTTTTTCACAGTGGCCCTGTTGGGTAGGCAGAAAGGGAGCCTTACCCCTCTGAAGGGGAAACTGGTTTATGGAACACTGAAGAGGCTCGTGTATTTTCTAACAACTTAATCAGAACTCTCCAATTAAAAAAAAAAAAATCTTTGCTTGCCTTTGCTCGCATAGTATTTGGCCTGGAACCCGTCCCTTCTCCCACTTTGAATCCTAGGCCCGAATCTTGAATGTACAGTAAGAGAGGAACCTTTTTTTTAATTGTGCTTTAGAGAGGGGAACTTTTAACCTGACTCTAAAACACGGTTTAAAAAATAATTTGGGGGAATCCAAATTAGAGACAAACTCAAAATTCCAGGTGCACCCTGAATAGCGTTTGACATGTGGCTGACATGGTGTCGTGGCGGGGATTTTACAATACAGCATCAGCTACAGAGCAGCTGGCAGATTAAAGCAAACATTTAAAAGCTTTTATAGCTATGAATGCTCTTAACGGTCTTTCATAGACCTCTTTCTCTCCTTTCTTTCTTTGCCCTTGACCTAAACTGGAAGCTTTTTGTTCATTTCAACTGACTTCCTGTTACCAAACATAATACCCGTGGCAAAGGTGATATGATGAGCTTCAGCATTGCAATGGGGTGTTTT
Organism: Trichechus manatus latirostris; assembly: GCF_000243295.1. Classification (NCBI taxonomy): domain Eukaryota; kingdom Metazoa; phylum Chordata; class Mammalia; order Sirenia; family Trichechidae; genus Trichechus; species Trichechus manatus. The sequence continues at coordinate 1,460,076 of NW_004444181.1, forward strand.
TCTTAGCTCCGTTTATTTTATTTTGGAGGGAGGCTTTTCAGCTACTGCATGTACTGTAGTTTTGAGTTGTGTTTCCACAAGAATGTTTCAAAGCCACTCACAGAGTAAACACTTCTAGTTTAAAATCAAGATAGCAACTGAGGATATGCTGTTAGGGAATACAGACAGACACAAATTTTATTTTTTCCCACTTCTCGTTACTTTTGTAAGGAGCCCTGGTGGTACAGCCGTTAACTGCGCAGTTGCTAACCGAAAGATTGGCAGTTCAAATCCACCCGCCGATCCTTGGAGAAAGATGTGGCAATCTGCTTCCGTAAAGACTGCAGCCTTGGAAACCCTATGGGGGCAGTTCTCCTCTGTCCTATAGGGTTGCTATGCAGGGAATCGACTCATCGGCAACCAGTGTAGTTACTTTTGTGATAATTTTGGTTTTCTCTGTGTTGCAGCTTTGTGCTGTCTGATCTGGGGAAGGGGTAATTAGGTCTCTAAGCTAGAGGGAACAACTTTCTCAGAAGTTACCTTCTTGGGGCTCGTGCCCTATCTAGGAAAGGTACTTTTATTACTTCAGACTATTTATATCTACCACGTACGCATTTGCAAATTTGTGGATGGGAAACAGGCTCTTTTGGAGGGAAAAAAACCCTCCAAGACCAAATGCTTTTTGTCTTCTACACCAGCTCCTTAATAGCTGCCATGTGTGAGCGGGAATGGATTATGGCGGTACCTCCTGGGGAAGGCGATTGAAGCTGTCTTTACGAAGTCTTGGAACATTCTTAAGAGCAGATTTTTGTCTCTCAAGTCCAAAAACTACATCGTAGGGAGTAAGCCCCCACTGGTACTGGGTAAGAGGGCGTGATCAAGGGCTCCCTGTGACGGATGAGGAGCCGAGGGCCTCCCAACTGTGGAGCTTGTGGCGTCAGTGTGGGAACGCCGGGGTCTGGGGCCTGAAGACCAGTTGATAAATGTTACGTTTCAGTTTGGAGGATGTGAATTATAATTAGAACACATTTTGTTTCCGTGCATGCTAATAACTTGAGAATGTTCTCTTTGCGAACTGTGCTGTCCTGGAAATAGGTTGATAGTGTTTGGGGGGTTTTAAGACTGACAGGCAATTTGTGGGCCCGAATGGTGTTTAATCCTCCGTTTCCCCTGGCTGAGTGAGAAGAGTAAGACCCCACGGGGTCCTAGGATAGTGCCGTCCCGTGCTGGATCTCAGCAGGGGAACCGGGACAGTATAAGTCAGATTTGCTTGGCTTCCTCAAGAAAGCAGGTCTCACGCAGCCGGAAAACTCCACCAAGGTTAGTCTGTGTGCCCCTCAGTCACTTTCTTTTGGAGGTAAGAAGAGAATGCTAGTCACCTTCTTAATTTTGCTGTTGTGTTGGCTCACGGTAGCTTCCTAGGAGTAGAAGTACCTGTCCAGGTATTGCTCTAAGTTTTGGCCACACACCACCTTCTAGCCTTGTTGCAGGTACTATGTGTTTCTAATACAATACTACATGATCACTCTGCTTGTGTTGTGTAGTTCTTCCTTAAAATGTTTTCAGACTTCAGTTTAACAACACCATCAGTGGAAGAAATATTGGCATTAAAGACCATAATTTAGGTTCTAAAATAAAAATTCTAAATTTCAAACCCCATTTGATCAATTGAGGAGTTTGGCTTTAAATGAAAACAACTCAGAGTCTTTGAATCTTGGTTTTAATCTATGTTTTTTGGTTGTATTTGAGTCTTTTCCATTTCAACCATAGGCTGGAGTGTATGGATTTTTTTCTTTTAATAGTCATATGTCTACTTTAGCCAAAACTGTAAGAAAATGTTATAAGATTGCCTAAATAGAACTTGCCTTGGTGGAGAGGTCTTTTTCCCATTTACCTCTGAGGATGAGAGAAGACTTAGGTTAGAATCTCTGGAGATGTCTGCTAAAAAAAGGAAATATATTTTCCTGTTGACACATGGAGATTTACAACATAATTTTGTTATGTGGGTGCGTGTTTCTCTTTTAAGCCTCTTCGTGTATGTCTGACTGTTGGGAGTTAGGGGTATTGGGTGGAGAGAAGGGTTGCTTCATCACTATGGTTTTGCACTTCTGAGACTGAAGTTCAAGTTCTCAGTGGGGTCTCTGTGAAGGTGCACGGGCATTGACCATGGATTCTGAAGAGATGTGTCGATGACTGTTGTCAATACCATAAGCCATGAATCTTTCCTGAACACTACACTGTAAAAACGTCTAGTTTAAACCTGCTTGCCTCTTGCAGGCAAAGAAAAGTTTGAAAAAGTAAAAGTAAAATTAATAATGAGTATTCTTTTCAGAAAATGTGTCAAATTTTGCTTTTCTGTGCCACAGGAAAACAAGGCGTTTTCTTCTCTCTGAGCAAAAATGAATCCTTCACACGGTAGTTTACTGGATGGTAACTGAATGGTGGTACCACCAACCCCGTTCGCATGTTAATCTGTACTTAGTGTATAAGGATGTATACCTTTTAAAGGAAAGAGCAAACGGTGGTCTCATAAATTAAAGAATAGTGGTTAATTTTATCCAGAGCCTGCCTAGAATCGCTTAGAATCATCTAGATGTTGTTACCCTTTGTGTAACTCTGCACGGGCAACCTTGGATATACATGATGATTTAAGATTTCCTGCAGCTTTTTAGTCCATCAAATGCTTTAAAGCTCAAAGTCCTTTAATTTTGAAGATTCTCTTCTTCACGTGTATTTTCCTTCTGTGATGATGGGTTATGATGTGGTGTCTCAGATTGGTCAAATGAGTTTTTCAGAGTAGATGCTTTTAAAGGACATCATACATTGTCATCACATTCTGATGATCAAATCCTTCTCTGTTCTCTCGAGCGGAGGGTACAAGAGATGGCCTTTATCATCTTTTCCAGGACCCTGCGGAATTTATGCTGCTCCTGGCAAAGCAATTAGACTAAAAAAAAAAATTTTTTAATGCATCCTTTTCTTAAAATCTGGGATTATTACTGTTTTCATCTTTATACTGGAACAATTTGAAATCATTGATACCTCTCCATAGTTAATTTAAGCACAATGAAAGAAAGTGAAATTTCTGCTTTATTTATTTCTGGCTCTTTCTCAAACTTCATTTTGCTTTCGATTTACGAATTATCAATATAAAATATAGCAGCCTCAAATTTACAAACAAGTTGTGGGTTTAAAAGTTTGCTAACTTGGCTGTTTAAAAACTCGGACCTCATTAACGGTTGGGTTTTCTTACCAGCCCACAAGTATTCTCATGCTTCATAATGCAATTGATCCATAAAATCTTTCTTTTAGAACTCAGCCACTATCTTATGGTACTGTTTCTCTGTCTTGTTCTCTCTTGGTGGATCGTGAACGCAGGGAAAAGCATTGAGAATCTCCTGCTTCTCCAGTGTTCGACTCAGAATTTAACAGCTGTATTTCAGACAGACCTCAAAAAACAGTCAGGTTGGATACTTAGTAATACTGTGGTATATATATGTGCCTGTGGGGAATTAATGAATTTCTGTTGGTAGGTTAATACTTCCCTTATAGTTAAGAAAACCTTTTTTGTCCTTCTTTCGAAGTGACTGTTGACCTTTACACATGAGTCAAAGAAAACGGTTTGTAGAAAATTTCAAATATACAAAAGTAAGCAAAATAATGCAGTTAACGTGCTTCAGTTATCAATTAGGTCCAATCGTATTTCCTCTATTCCTACCTCCTCCTCCTCCTATATTATTTTGAAGGAGACCCAAGATAATTGTATCAGATCTCTCATCTGTAAATATTTTAGTATGTTTCTCTAAAAGATAAGAACTCTTTTCAAAAAAACATCACCACAATGCCCTTATCACACCTAAAAGAAAACAGTTGCTTTGTATACTCTCTTATGCAGTCAATGTTCAAGCTTCCAATGAGATGCATTTAAAGATGTTCAGTATTATCTATCCATTATGTATAAGCCCTGGTGGTACAGTGGTCAAGAACTTGGCTGCTAACAAAAGGTCAGCAGTTTGAATCCACCAGCCACTCCTTGGAAACCCTGTGGGGTAGTTCTACTCTGTCCTGTAGAGTCACTATGAGTTGGAATCGACTCGACAGCAATAGGTTTGGGTTTTTTTTTTTTTAATTTTATGTATAAGCAGGTTGATCCCATTATAATACAAATACAATTTTAATTTTTGGGGGGAAATGATCTGGAAAGTTGATTTCTATGTCTCCTTTCAGTGTCATATTTTAGCCCCTGTATAAGACCATTCTGAAAACAACAGCAAATAACCAGTTGTAATAACATGTAAAACAGCTCTGCACATTGAAATTGAATTACAGGGGTTGTGTTCTGACTCTTCGCCCTTCCCGAGCTAAACATCAATCCCTCGCCCTCTTTTTCCTGCATACTAAGTTCTGGGCTTCTTTAGTGGGGACGGTATTGATTTTTGCTCCCTATGCTTTCGGTTTGGGTTGATGTTTAACCCTTGACCCAGCCTCTTTCTTATAATAAACAGTTTGTTGATGAGAGCAGCTGCCCAGCAGATTGTTTCCAGATTGTTCTCTCATAGCTGAGGACAGAGTACACCTTACGAAGACGTTTGCTTGAAGCTCACGGCTTCTAATTCTCATGGTTCTCTGCCTTTGATGCTGTCAACCTCTGAGCATTTTTCTATTTATATCTAGTGAAATGGTGTGAATCCGTGGCGCTAGAAATCAGGCTTCACTGACAATTTTGAATATTTTGTTCTCCGAATGAATGGTAGCAAGATTTTCTAGAACTTTCTGCCATATGTTGCAATTCCTTATATCACAGTAAGAATTCCTAGCATTCAGTATGTGGAAATTCATATACCCAGTGGTACTGTGTAGGAAAGTAGACAGATGCCTTATTTTGTGTAGGAATCCTTGCTCTTTGAATGTTTGAAGATTTTCTGTACAATTAAGGAATAAGATAACTTTCATACTAAGGTAAGTGATACTACCTTGTGACTCAGACCCTTTTAAAATAGATTTTCTTATTTATTTATTTTTTCTACTTAAGAAAGATACCAGTATCAGTTGCTGTCGAGTCAACTCTGACTCATGGCGACCCCATGTGTGTCAGAGTAGAACAGTGTTTCATAGGGTTTTCAATGGCTTATTTTTTGGAAGTAGATCACCAGGCCTTTTCTTCAAGGCACAACCAGGTGGACTTGAACTGCCAACCTTTCAGTTAGCAGCTGAGTGCATTAACTATTTGCACCACCAAGGGACTCCTAAGAAAGATAAACCCAAAAAACCCAAACCCATTCCCATCGAGTTGACTCCAACTCATAGTGACCTTATAGGACAGAGTAGACCTGCCCCATAGGGTTTCCAGGAAGCAGCTGCTGGATTCAAATTGCTGACCTTTTGATTAGCAGCCGATCTCTTAACCACGGCATCACCAGGGCTCTCTACGAAAAGATAGTACTCCTTTTTTTTTGCAAGAGACAGGTAACCTAATGACTTGGTAATGTGTGTGAATCAAAGCCACACCTAAGTTTGGGTTTTTTGCTGCTTCCCCAGGTATCCCCCTCCCCCTGCCCAGCTGTTACCTAGAACAGCCTGTCTCCCTGTAGCAGCCTTCATTAAAAAGGGAAGGTCAGAGCTTTTAGCGTCAGAGCCAACACTTTGTACTAAACTGGCCACCAGGGGCTGCTGTTGGAATGGTGAGGCTGAGCTCACCTCCCTAGAGGCACGTTTGCTTTTTCTACAACCAGTAAATTTTGTTAAGCTACCAATCCCGGTTTCAAAACTCAGGCCTCACCAAGCAGCCCTCAGTCACCAAGCCTGCTTACGGCTATATCCCTTCCTGCCAGCTATTACATGGAGTCTGGATATGATTCAAGACTGAAGATTAAGACTTGTGTGTTTTTCACTCAGTGCCAATAAGCTGTTATTAATACACTGATTCCATATATAAGGAAACACTCCATAGAATGCACTGGGGCTTGTTCTCGATGAAAGTGTGTCCATCGTTTGGACTGTTCAGGGTCCATGCCCTCAGGAATGGCTCCATGACTGTGGAGATCTTTGGATTTTCAGGGAGGTGTGCTTGGCCTTAGCAACCCAGCCAAATGCAAGCTCCTGGTGGCTCTAAAGAGGGGTCATTCAGATCCAACTAAGATGCGGAATGCTCCAAGGTGTTCTTTGTTGTTGCTTTGTTTTTGGGTTCTACACGGGCCAAATCTTTGATGAAGTTGGCAACAGATATGAGTGATGGTTGCACAACATGATTGAAGTGATGGGTCTCACTGAATTGGACACGGAAAAAAGTCAAATTGGCAAATGTGTTATCTATATTTTTTGCAACAATAAAAAATATATGCAGCGAATCCCTTTGTCTTGGTCCAGCTTTTTATTCTGGAAAAATTGAAACCCAAGGAAAGTTGAAAGAAGAGTACACAAATCCCATGTAACCTTCACCTGGAATCACCACTGGTTACCAGTTGTTCCCATTTTCTTGAGAAAGAGGGTTTTTTTGGAAGGATGCAAATGTTACAGCCGTTAATTAAAACGCAAAGCACAGAATTATGGTAAGTTATTGAGGAGACTGCAACGCTTTGGCATGTTGCTTCTAGGAGTTGGCAAGAGAGTGGCACTAGTTTCTACTTGGCTCTTGCTTACTTGTTTTGTTTATTTGAAGTAAACCAATAGCTTGCTGGTTTGTAACAGCTCTGGGTGGTAGGTTGGCATCCTGTTGGGGGATAGATGCATCCTATCTTCACATGAACCAGTAGGTATAAAGCACGTGTGTGTAAGTTTCTTACAGTAAGGGAGGGAAGGGGGAAGAGGGGAATCTTTGTTTAGCTACCACTGAGTTTCTACTTATGAAGATGGAAAATATGGCAGTGGATGTTGGTGATGGTTGCACATGATTGATGTGATTGGTTTCATTGAGTTGTACGAATGAAAAATGTTGAATTGGCACATGTTGTGTTACCTGCATTTTTACAACAACAATAATAGTTTAAAGAACCCAAAAAGCAAGTTCCATTTAGTATGATAAAACATGTCTAAATTGATACAAAATAGTAATATATTTTAGGAGCCTTAAATTCTAGATCATAAAAATAATCTTATAACCAGATGCAATGAGGATTAGTTGACCTTTTATGCCCAGCAAGGGTTTCTACCCCCTGATGTGGGAAAATTCCACCCCAATTAAAGACCGTGCCTTGGGATGTGGGATTTAAGGTTTTCCTTTCATTTTCCTAACTCAAGTATTGTGACTGGAAATCTTAGATCTGGTCACTTTTTTGGTAAACTTTAAATACTGTACAAGCACTGTTGTCATATTATTTATGTGACTATGTCTCTGCCCATTAAATGGTAATACAAGATTTGAAGGCCAGGACCATATGTTGTTAATCTTTGTATCCATTTTCCAGTATTTTGCCTATAGCAGGCATTTAGTAAAGTGCGTTTTGTTCGAACACTTAAAAATCATTTTGGCTTTTCCAAGTAATATGCTGTGAAATGCCTCCTTGCTCGCTGAGAGCCTCGTCTGCACGGACCTGCGGCCTTGGGGACAGGCCAGCAGTCAGCAGCCCACCCAGCTCAGACTGGCTGCCCCACCCAGTCTAGCTCTCTGTCACCCCTTACTCAGGTGTCATGAGATTTTGTAAACAATCTGTTCAACATCTTAAAAGAATCAACTGTTGACGGGCCTGAGAAAAACCGACAAGTTGCAGTTTTAGGAAAACGTTGGAATAGTTTTATCTATCGTTAAAGATGCCTTTCAGTGGAGAAATGGTATCACATACCAACTGGTCAGTCAGCTACTCCTTCTCGTAGACTAGTAGACACTTTGTGAATCGTAGACTTCTCCTTCTGCTTTCATGCTTGCGTTTGGACCTGCTGTCTGCCTTGTACACCTAGGACAGCGTCGTCCCCACTCCCCTCTCTCCACCAATTGTGTGGTTCCCTGGGATTCTCTGAATTTTCCAGAGTGTCCCGGTGGCAGCCAGTTGAACAGATGAACCTTTGCTAAACTCAGAGGGTTTGAGGACAAAGTACTTGGCCTTCTTGCTAACGCCCACCTCATACTTGTCCCTTGCACGTCCGTGTAGACAAGGCTCTCAGTGAGCAAGGAGGCATTTCACAGCATATTACTGGGAAAAGTCAAAATGATTTTTAAGTGTTCGAACAAAATGCACTTTACTAAACGCTTGCTATAGGCAAAATACTGGAAAACGGATATGAAGATTAACAGCATATGGTCCTGGCCTTCAAATCTTGTATTACCATTTAATGGGAATATTGAATCCCAGAGATAATGCTAAGACTCTCACCGAGAATTAAACATTTGAGACTAGGGGAATCTTGAATGCTGAATCTAAACAGAATGTTCCAGTTTCCTCATTTTAAGAGGGAAGAAACTGAGGCCAGAGCATCCTCACAGCTGGTTGGCAGCTGAGTTGTTGAGCTGACTCCAGGCCCAGGTCTCCTGCCTTCTGAGCAGCACCCTAGAGAAGTCGAGGCCAGGCTGATAGATGATGGGCAGATAATTTAGGTCAGGTGGGGCGTTGTGATGTGCTTAAAGTCTGACCGCACCTAGGGCTTCAGCCCTGCTCTCAGCATCATGGAGGAAAAGGAGGTGTGATATTCTTACGTGTGTGTGCACGCGTGCGTGCATCCGTGTGTGCCATGTGTGCATGCGTGTGTGTGCAGCACTTGCATATCTGTATGCATGTGTGCATGCACACATGTTCACACGGGTGTGTGTTCATGTGCATTTGTATGTGCATGCACATGCATATGTGTGTGCATACATGTATGCACGTGTGTGGTGCACGTATTTGTTAGCCAGGATGTGCCACCTGGAGGCCAGTGGGGCAGGCTGGGCCAGCACCCTGGGCTCACAACTGAGTTTTCTTGGCTTCCTACCCCGACACTCCTTACTCTGTCAGAAGCTTGTTTGTGTTGGATTCAGAAAAATGGCGGGGCGTTTTACAAAGGCAGGCTTAATGAAGGCTCCCGAGACTTCTACGGATGTTGAGCCCAAACCCAGGAGCCCTGTCGGAGGAGGCTGGCACCCCTTGTTGTAGAAGCTGCGGTTGAGCTCCAGACCTGTAAAGCCTTCCCTCTCTTTTGGGGCAGTCACATAGCTTTCTCTTTGGTCTCTGCACTTGCAGAATAGATTTCATGTCTAAAATGAGCCTCTTTGGCCCACTGGAGGTGTGATGCCTATAAAACCAACCAGTTAGAAACGACTTTTTCATTACCTCTGTTTTACTGTTCCACTCAAGCCTTTTGTGGTCTTCACTAGTTGGCAGGTAACAAAAAAAGGGAGTAAATCCTTGGCCCTTCAGAGTGTGAGCCTGAGGTATACCTTTACATAATAAAAGGAATACAGTTTAACAGACATTTATCGAGTGCCTACTGTGTCCCAGGCATTGGGGATCTAGAAACGCCTGTGACAAGTTCAGCCTGGAGGAATATACATTCTTAGGATTTAGATTTGTGATTGCATATATATTACCTCCCGTGCAGTAATGGAGTTGCAGAATTAGCGTGTCAGGTTTGGTCTAGTCACTCGTGAAGCATCAGGACATGGGGAAATTCGCATTGTTGCTGGGACTCATGTAGGAGATGAACTGAGGGGCTGTTGGAGAGTGCATGTTGGTAACTAGCGACCCTCCCTGGCAGCTGAGTGGCTTTGGAGTTCTGTCTTAGCAGGTGTGTGGGCCACACTCCAGTTTCATCTGGTTCCTGGCCCGGGCTCTGCCTTTGTCCAGGCTCCGTTCCCCTTTAGCACTGGTTGCTTTTGGCTACTAGGTGGCACTGGCAGGAGGTTGGTGGGCACAGGTGGGAGAGGTCGAGGGATTGCTGTCTGCCCTCTCTCTTCCCAGTGGCTGTGTTCTTAGCTTACAATCCCTGTTGGTGGCCACTCTCCCCGGCCCCAGGCTCTGTCCTCTTGCCCCTTCAGCCTATTGCTGGTCCCAGCTGCATCAGCATTCCATGCGTTTTGATTCTCTTAACTCTGATCAGTTAACCAGTTGCCATCCAGTCCACTCTGACTCATGGCGACCCCATGTGTGTCAGAGCAGAACTGTGTTCCACAGGGTTTTCAGTGGCTAATTTTTTGGAAGTAAATCGCCAGGTCTTTCTTCTGGGGTGCCTCCGGGTGTACTCAAACCACCAACCTTTTGGTCAGCAGCCAAACGTGTTAACCATTTTCACCATGCAGGGACTCCGAACTCTGCCTGCAGCTCTGTAAACAGTCCTTTGATTGAACCTTTTTGAATATGCCATCTCTTCTCTGCTGAAGCCTGATAGTGGTGAGGTCGTCAGCAACTCGCTTAAATGATAAAAAAAAAAAAATTTGTTTCTTTGTGAAAATGTCTTCTTACAGGCTTGCCTAAAAGTAGACACAGAGGAGCACTGGTGGTGCAATGGTTAAGCGCTTGGCTGCTAACCGAAAAGTCAGAGGTTTGAACCCACCAGCTACTACAGGGGAGAAAAGACCTGGTGATCTGTTCCCATAAAGATTTCAGCCTAGGAAAGCCTATGGGGTAGTTCTACTCTGTCAAAATCGACTCGACAGCACACAACAAGTAGGCACAGTTAGTGATAGACCCAAGATTCAGGTTTAAGTTTCTTTTATCAAACTTTCTACTACCTTCCCTTCTCCCTCCCGTTGCACTTCCAGCTCCAAGCCATACACGTTTATTTTATATGTAGTTGCGTATTATATCCATTTTACATCTTTATTTGGAATGCCATCAGACTTTTGATTACAGTAAGTAGACATTTTCTAGGTTGCTTCATTTGGGGTTAGGCCCCCTTGCTGAGGACTAGGATGGGGATTAGAGCATGGATTTGGGAGCCGGACAGATTTGGTTTTATAGGTTCAAATTCTAGCTCTGTGCCTTACTACATGTGTGGTTTGGGCAAACACTGCAGAGGTGTTTCTTGGTAAGGATTGTTGGTCCTGGATCAAACTCGGTGCTGAGTTTGGAGTGGAACAGGTATGCGGCAAAAGTCCAGTGCCCAATGAAGCAGAACTTAAAATCATTTAGCAAGGGAAGTTGCCAATCAGTTTTGTGTCTAGGTCAACCTGGAAGTCACTTTTGGAAAGACCTTTGTTGTGAGAAGTGACTTGAGTGGCCTCCCTTGGTGACACACAGGTAAGGCAGGGCAGGATGCCAAGGAAAGCATAGGAAAGACCGCGTGGTAGTCTGCAAAGCCTGCCCCATCTGTTCCCTGTGGTACGCAGAGCTAATCAATGGAGAGCCGTGGGTTAATTGCACATAGGACAGGTTGCTTCTTGGGAGAAAAGGGATTGAGACCTTGATCCATTCTCTTCTGAGAATCAATGTCATTAATCCTGCTTTGATTAGGAGCCCTGGTGGCACAGTGGTTAAGAGTTCAGCTGCTAACCAAAAGGTTGGCAGTTTGAATCCACCAGCTGCTCCTTGGAAACCCTATGGGCAGTTCTCCTCTGGGGTCTCTATGAGTCGGAATTGACTCGATGACAATGGGTAGCTGGAAGGGAGGGTCATCAAGGGCTCCAAAGGAGAACTTGCTGTGAGAAAAGGGGCGTGTAGATTGGTGCCAAGCTCTATACCAGGGCCATGTTCAGTGGTCTAAACGCAAGTGCCTATAGAGGCAGAAGAGGTAGCATCCGAGAGTGCAGCTGGCTGAGGGTGAGACCTACACTTTCAGATGGAAAGTACGTTTTCCAGGTAATGAGGGCAGAGCCTGCTGGGCTCCAGCCAGTTATTGCCATGTGGGAAAGGTTTTCTGTTTCTTCAAAAGAAGCAGGAAATTTGATGAGAAATATCCCAATTTTTAATTGTTAGCAAGTAGTTCAGAATAGGTAGCTGAAAAATAACCATGTCTCTGGGTTCGATTTGGCCTGTGGGTGTCCACTGGTGATGTTTGGCCTGGACGTTGGTGGGGATGGACTGATTTCAGCCAAGTGTGTTCCTGAAGCTAGAAGCCCCGCCAGGTCCATTCACTCTGGCATGGCTGTGCTTGGGAATGGTGGCTGAGCATCTTAGTGTAAGCTGAAAGCAGTGGCTTTGTGTTATCGATTGAATAGTGAATGTTATGGATTGAATTGTGTACCCCCAAAATATGTGTTGGAATCCTAACCCCTATACCTGTGAATGCAATTCTAATAGAATTTTCTTTGTTATATTAATGAGGTCATAGTTAACATAATGTAAGGTGTGTCCTAAACCTAATCACTTCTGAATTATAAGGAACAGCATAGACACAGAGACAAGCAAGACAAATGCAAGGGGATAGATGCCTCGTGAAGATCGCCAAGGAACCGAGGAACATAAGGGCTACAAAAGCTGAAAGAGACAAGGCTCTTCCCCTAGAGCTGACAGAGAGAGCGCCCTCCCCTAGAGACAGTCAGTGCCCTGAGTTCGGACTTCCAGCCTCCTAACTATAAGAAAATAAATCTCTGTTTCTAAAGCCACCCAGTTGGGAGTTTGTGTTATAGCAGCACCAGGAAACTAAGACGCTTGGGAGCCCAGTCTGGGGTGCAGTGCTGTCCTAGGAGGAATCTGGACAAGTGAGGCAAGGGTTGGTCAGGCTGCTGTGGGACCAGTGTGGCTGTGGCAGAAGCATAGGCCGTAGGAGATCATTCAGGCTGGCCAGTTCTCTTTCCATCTGGTATTTAGACTCAGTGAGCCAGCTTAGCTCATTGAACTCAGCCAGGATGACCCATGGGGTAGGAGAGTCCTCAAGAGTTCAAGCAGCTAACTGGAAAAATAAGAGCTAGACTCTATTTATACCCCAAATATGAAACGGGTCGTGCTAACTACGTTTCTGTTGTTATTTGCTGTGCAGTGCTCAGGATGTCTTTGACTGCACTGCAAACCCTGTCTGACACTTTTGTTTTGTTTGGTACCAGTGCTCTGAATACAAGGCGTTGCCAAATGAGCAGTCCCTGCCTTAAATGAGGTCAGGACAAAAAACAGTACTGCTGTTTCAGAAGCATCCTCCCTGGATTGTAAAGGTCTGCTACGCTGTATGCCCTCACCATGTACAGTCATGCTCTGTCTAATGTGCATTTGGGCAATGTCCAACCGCATATTAAGTCTGTAGTCCCATAAGGTTTTTTTTTCTGCAAGGGGAAAGCAGCTCTCCTTTTGTTATTATTTCCCCATAATGAGCCTTGGCAGTGCAGTGGTTAAGTGCTCAGCTGCTAACTGGAAGGTTGGCAGTTTGAACCCACCAGCCACTCCTTAGGAGAAAGATGTGGCAGTCTGCTTCTGTAGAGATGACAGCCTTGGAAACACTATGGGGTAGTTGTATTCTGTCCTATAGGGTCACTGTGAGTCGGAATCGACTCTTGTAGCACTGGACCACGAGTGGGATACAGGCAGGTGAGGCAGAAATCATGACTTTGGGTACAGGCTCTTGGGCTTTGTCTGGTGGACAGATGGGTGGTGGTGGTGGCGGGGGCGGCAGGGCCCAGGCTGCTCCTGTTCCTCAGGCTGGTGGAACAGTGGGCGGGGCTGGGCATGCTCCGCTCCTTCCTCTCGCTCTGCTCCAGCTCCTGCTGCTGCCCTCTCAGCTGCCACAGCCTTCTGTTCCTTCTGCCTCCGCTAGCAGCAACAGCGGTGGCAGCAATGTGGATGACTGGAAATGGGCTTCCATAGTTTTTAGTATAATAAGCTTAAGGGGGGTTGGTTCTAACTACGGGTTGTACATAAGTCAGGCCTTTGTAACCCGAAGGCGTGCTGTATATAATACGGTGTTCGCACAACGTCTGAATAACATAATGTCCTATTTCACAGAACGTGTTGTGGATGTTAAGCGACACATGACTGTATTTGAAAATGCTGAGAGAATGTGGAATTGCCTGTGAAGATTTTATTTGTATACCAATTGTAGGAATTGGATTGTCTCAAATAAATTCCCTGAAACTCATGTTTCCTTGAGAGTATTTAACTGAGAGTGAGATACCCATAAAAAGAGCTTGTGTTCCATATCATTGTTGATTAATTTTCTGATTTACCCACTTCTGGTTGCCTAGCAGAAACCCTGGTGGCATAGTGGTTAAAAGCTAGGGCTGCTAACCCTAAGTTGGCAGTTTGAATCCACCAGGCACTCCTTGGAAACCCTATGGGGCGGTTCTACTCTGTCCTGTAGGGTCGCTATGAGTCGGAATCGACTCAACGGCAACGGGTTTGGTTTTTTTTTTTAGTTGCCTAACATCTTACAGTGTTATGACTGAAGCACAACTAATCTAATTATTAGCAATGAGACAGATCTCTCTCTGAACGGGAAACTTTTATAGGCTAAGATCAGTTATCTGGTGTTTCTTATTAAAAGGAGCACCTACACATAAATGGAGATCGTACTAAGTGTTTTGAATCCAACGCTGAATTGGAGGCATGGCTATGTTTCACAGAGTGAGTCTTGTTAAACGGGTAAATGAAGGCTTGTAAGACAAGTGACAGGAGTGGAACGGCTCTCGTGGGGTGACCCAGCATGCTGCGGCTCTCTGATCTTAGTTGTACTCTGTCCATAGCAGGCATTATGTTTACTACCCACTGAGTAGCCACTTATGTGTATTTGCACTAGATGGAAATTTAGGCAAGTGTTCAGAAGCTGGGACACTGGTGTTATCTTGTGAGTTAGTGAATATAGAATCTCACGGACTTCAGTTGTTGTTTGGTGTTGCGTGCTGTAGTGTAGCATAAAGACTTGTCCAAATTCATGAGGGTTTACAATCAGGATCAGCACAAAGCTGGTTCCTAAGAGGTGGAGGTCAGACATACCTCCGCTTTCCAGTTTCTTCACCATTTCTGACACCAGCCATCCCCCTACCCACAGCACTCTCTGTTTCTTTGCTGGATTTGATAATTCATTGCAGTGGCCACATAGAACTCACAGACCATACTCATAGTTATGTGGTTTATTAGGGAAGTAACAGACTACAACTCGGGATCAAGGTCAACTTGGAAGTAACAGGAACAACTCAGGATCAGGATCCAGAAGCACACAGGCAAC
>NW_004444181.1:1476415-1478074 GCF_000243295.1 Trichechus manatus latirostris
CATTTCCAGTATCCCAAAAGATTCCCTTGTTGCATATCTCAATTAATCCTTGCCCAATCTTCCATTCCCATGCCCAGCAGGGACAGCTGCTAATCTGCTTTAGATTAGATTGATCCTTTCTGAAGCTTCATCTAAACGGAATCATACAGTATATATGCTTCTGTGTCTTTTTTTTAAAATCAGCATTGTGTTTGAGATTCATCTGTTTGTTGCATGTATCAATAGTTCATTGCCGAGTAGTGTTCCATTGTATGGATATGCCGCACTTTGCTTATCTGATCACCTGTTGGCGGACAATTGAGTTGTTTGCATTTTTTGGCTATTATGAGTAAAGCTGCTATGACTTTTCATGGACGTGTGTTTTCATTTCTCTTGGTTAAATACCTAGTAGAATTTCTGAGTTGAATGGAGAGTGTATGCTTAATTTCATAAGAAGCTGACAAATTGTTTGCCAAAATTGTTGTACCGTTTTATATTCCCACCAGCAACATATGAGAGTTCCAGGTACTCCACATCCTTGTCAGCACTTGATATTGTCAGAATTTTTAATTTTAACCCTTCCAGTGGGTGTGTAGTGGTATCTCATTGTGATTTTAATTTGCATTTCCCTTGTGACAAATGATGCTGAGCATGTCTCACGGGCTTATTGGCCATCTGATATTTTCTTTTGGGCAGTATTTGTTCAAATCTGTTGCCCATGTTTTAAGTTGAATTGTTTGTTTTTGTCTAAGAATAACCACTTGTACTCTGATTAAAGTAAAATTGAGAGATTTATTGCAAGTAAAGAGACAACTCGAACCAGGAAGAGACTGAATTCCATGCAATGAAATCTGTCACTTCAGGCTACACTGCAGTGACATTTTATAAGGGGGGAACAAAGAATATGAAGTACATTACTTGGTTGGTATTTACAAACTTAGATCATCTAAAGGTATTACTTGATTGATAATTACAGTCTTAGTTCATCGAAAGACACTGCTTGATTGTTAGTAGATTATTGTAAGGTGGTACTTCCTATGGTGGGAACTCATAAGGCAGGACTTCCTGTGGTGGGAACTCGTAAGTCAGGACTTTCTGTAATGGAAGCTTGTAAGACGATTGGCTTAAAAGGATATACGTGTCTTTCTTAGATTGGTTACTGTGTGATAATTACAAGGGTGTGTAACGGGTGAGGTGGGTCGCAGTGTAGTTATGTCATCATTACTGGACATTCCTTGGTTTCATGATTAGATCTGCATGGAAAATGGCTGTTGTTAGAATGAAAATGGTTCTAGCAACAAAGGAGTCACACCCAAACCTCAAACTGACCATTTCAGATTTTCTCAGGTACCTTAAATTTTAAAATTCCCTTACACATTCCCTCCTTTTGATCAATGTTTTTGAAAGAAATTCTCTTACTAGTTCACTGTCCACTCTTCTGAAAGAAGGCTTTCTTCTGCATGGACTTTGAGCATATGTTATTCTGGATGGCTGTTTATTTAATAAGCTTTTAAGACTCAGATGCTATGCTTGTGAAAAGGTATTTATTATTGTTAGGTGCCGTTGAGTTGGCTCTGACTCATAGCGACTCCATATACAACAGAACACAACACTGCCAAGTCCTGTGCCATTTTCATTTCTAAGGAGCATTCTGGCTGTACTTCTAACACAGATTTGTTC
>NW_004444181.1:1479453-1480324 GCF_000243295.1 Trichechus manatus latirostris
GCCTAAGGTACATTGGCCTGTCATAGTCCAGTCATCTAAACAGGATAAAGCCCAGGTACAGGACTCATTATTTGGATTTGAATTGGCAAAGGTGGGGTATCTTGATCCTCCACATAAAAATACATTTCCATATGGGGCACATATTATGCTGGTCCTGGCATCTTTACCTGGGAGAGGGATGATTTGATTCATCTGTTCAAGCCAATTCTCTGTTAAGGAGTTGTTGCAAATAGGCAGTCATCCTAACCTTAGCCACATTTGGACACAAAAAGACCCTTTTCCCTGTAGGCATGCTGTTAAATTTCCTGAAAAAGCCACTTTCCAATATCTGGGAGGGGCATTATATGAAATTAAGGGCTCACTTTTACAATCTGAAGAGGAAGTCCAGAGTTTTTTGGAACACTCTAATTCATGTCAGATTGAAACACGGGACTTGAGGTTGAGTTTGTATCTCAGGAGGACACCACAGTCTTGCACATATTGCTCACCTAGAGGTAATGTTAAAATTGACGGTAGCAGGGAGAACAAAACTATAATTCAGTATGGGAGTAGCTAATGGATCTGAGTTCTCATGTACGGGTTCGGGTAAAGGATGACATATTCAACATTCAGTAAGATTTGTGGATCATGCAGCTGCCTGAGTGAACTTAACAAAGGCATTCTCATGCCAAGAATTAACGGAGCTGTGATGAGCAGCAGTATGGGCTGAACGTTTAAGAAGGGCTTCATAGTGGAGAAACAGCTCAAAAGAAATAAACAAAGGCTACTAAAATACAAATAATAGTGATGACAAAATAAACTTCATCACTGAAAGGCATAAAGGAGAATAAAAAGGCTACTAACTAATAAAGGGCAAATATAATGAGAATGT
>NW_004444181.1:1480424-1481485 GCF_000243295.1 Trichechus manatus latirostris
TAGAAAGATATTTTATAGTATATTTGTCCAAATGTAATGTGTCATTTGATTTCTTTGCTGCTTCCAGGGGCATTGACTGTGAATTCAAGAAAAAAGAAATCAAACTATGAATAAAACCTGTTGCCATTGAGTTGATTCTGACTCATAGTGACACTATAGGACACAGTAGAACTGCCCCATAGGGTTTCCAAGGAGCACCTGCTGGATTTGAATTGCCAACCTTTTGGTTAACAGCTGTAGCTCTTAACCACTACGCCACCAGGGTTTCCAAACTATGACTAGCAGCTATGAATAGTGGTGGAATATGGTGAGAAGATAGCTGGGTACTATTTGACAACTTTACCATGCCATAGCTTTAGCCTCTTGCTTCTGTGGTTTTATTACTTGAGGGTTAGTGTAGGGCAGGCCACATTAGAGGAATAACCTGATATATGATGGCTTACTCAAAGGAGTGAGCTCGAGTCTGTCTGAAACATAAGTACTGTCAATGTACATTATTCTTCTCATAGGCATTGTTTTTTAGGTAATGGCATTTGTCAAAAGTTTCATAAAACATTTAATATTTCCTACAGTTATTACAATGGCAATGAGTATTGTTAGTCTGGTTAACAATATAGACTTAATCCATGATCTAACACCTGAGGGTAGCAAGCTGAAAATAATCTAGAAAAGGGGAGTCTGAGGGTAGAGGTATATGTAGCCAAGTAGCCTTCTGGCAAATCAGTTTAATATCTTGTCCTACCTCACCTGAGGTGTTAATCCAGCTGCAGCAAGAGGTGTTAGCTATAGCACAGAACCCTCCCTTCCTGGCTAACAAGAAATCTAAAGGACAATTGGATTATCCAAAACTACTTTGGCGAGTGAGTTCAGTGCTTTCTCTTGAGCAGTCACAGCATTGGCAACATCATCTTCTATTTCTTCCATGGTTCTGGAGATATTACGGATGGTGTGCTCTAAATTTCCTACTCTGTACCAAGGGAAGAATATCCTAAAAAACTATAACCTAAACCAGGGAACTCGTTTGAGGGGTTCCCTCCATCTCTCCCTTGCTCATCTCTTGA
>NW_004444181.1:1482917-1483823 GCF_000243295.1 Trichechus manatus latirostris
TCTTTGATGTTCAGATAAATCCTGTAAGGCAGTTCCCCCAGGCCTAGAGGGATTTTCTATAAGCATGTTAAAAGGTTGTTCATCATCTAAAACAGTGCCCCAATGTGAGGGACCATACGTAACTGTTAAAAGCTTGTGTGGAGCATTAACAGGATTGAAACAAGAGGGAATGTGATCTTCAGAACTATGAGAAAAATTATGGTCTACAGCAGCAGAAAAGTCTCCCCACCAATGGACTTCTAAAGCCCTGATTAGTTCACCTGCCATTATTCCCATGTTATTGTATCAGCAATTTTGAACCGTGGGAACATGTAAGCATTCTGGCAAAATGGGTTTTTTTATTAGGCCCGATCCAAAATCCAGTAGTTGGGTCCTGATGACAGCAGGCCTGTTCCCATTCTCTAATTTCCTCTGTCGGGATTAATCGATAATGTTTAAAAAGTGATTCTGAAGTTTCCTTCAGGTCAAATTTTGGTGAGCAACATTTTACAGGTGCCATATTTACAGGCATCCTAACTGTTTTATTATTATCTATTCCCTGCTTTTCATCATCATCACGAGTGGAGTTATGGCCATGAATGAGGGTGGCGTCTTTAAAGGGTGAATGGGAAATAGCCTATTTATCTGCTCTATCAGCTGAGTTGTTTCCTTTAATTTCCTCTGTTTGTGTAACCCCTTTGGGTTGATGGGCCTGTATTTTAATTACAGCAACCACAGAGGGGATCAAAAGGGCTTCTAAGAGGTTTGCTACTAAGGGATACTTTTTAACTTGGGTCCTAGAAGACGTTAAAACCCATTGCCGTCAAGTCGATTCCGACTCATAGTGACCCTAAAGGATGGAGTAGAACTGCCCCACAGTGTTTCCAAGGAGTGTCTGGTGGATTTGAACTGCTGACCTTTTAGTTA
>NW_004444181.1:1499843-1500990 GCF_000243295.1 Trichechus manatus latirostris
TGTTGATTCTGTTACATTAGTTTGCGTTATGGAAAGCGTGTATTACATTAGATTAGATTACATCCACAGGTATAGGAGTTAGTATTCTGACACATATTTTGGAGGGGATACAATTCAATCCATAATATGATCTATCAGCAAATCTTTTCACCTTGATTTCACTGTATATCCAGAATCCCTTCCCTTCTCACTGTGTCCCCTTCTTGATGGTCCAGGCATTGTAATCTTACCCTGGGTAATCCAAGTGGCTTCATCACTGGTTTCTCTGCTTCCTCACTGCTCCCCCTCAGTCTACTCTCCACACCATATCGGTAAAGAAGTCAGGTCACCTCCTTCCTGCCTCAGAACCCCTCAGGGCTCCTGTTGTTCCTCGAGTGAAAGTGAGCCCCGTCCTCACTGGGGCCTTGGAGGCTCTGTCGGATGTGGGCCCCTCTGCCCCCTTCCTGTCTCTGGCCTCCAGGCTCTCTGTTCCGCCTGCTCTCCCTGCTCTCCTGGCAGTTGCCCTCAGAGCCCTTGCACTTTTTCTTCCCTGGACTCTCTTTATCTAAATAAACATAAATGGCATAATTACGCGAACTGTATTATAGTGCCCTCCCTAATTTCCTTCAGGTCTCTTCTCAAACGTCTTCTCAGTTAGTTCTTCCAGTCTACCCTCTTCAAAATGACTTACCCCCAACACTTCTTATCCCACTTCGCTGCCTATGTTTTTTCTCCTCAGCCTCTACACTGTGTAACCAGCTGCCCTCAAGCTGATTCCAACTCATGGCGACCCCATGTGTATCAGAGTAGAACTGTGCTCCATAAGGTTTTCAATGGCTGATTTTTCAGAAGTAGATCACCAGGACTTTCTTCCGAGGTGCCTCTGGGTGGACTTGAGCCACCAAGCTTTAGGTTAGCAGCTAAGCAGGTTAACCATTTGTACCACCCAAGGACTCCTATTACAGTCTAACATTCTCTATATTGTGTTTATTAATTTTACTTATTACCTGCCTCCCATGCTAGAGTATAAACCCTTTGAGGACAGGGACTTTGGTCCCTGTTGTTAACTGCTGAAACCTCTAAGCCTACAGGAATGCCTGCCAGATGGTAGGCATCTAGTAACATTTGTTGAATGAATGAATGAATAGGTTGCTAATACATTTTAGTC
>NW_004444181.1:1503023-1504917 GCF_000243295.1 Trichechus manatus latirostris
TATTTCCTTAGATTCTGGTTTCTGAACAGTTTATTTTTATAGTATAAGCATACTTAATAGATTGGTTATCATCATATCGTATAGTAGTTTTACATGTCCAGAATATGTTAATCTAGCCTTTATTTGTTGTGAATTAGGAAGTACTTATGTTACCAAAATGGCATTCTAAGGAAAAAAGTACCATCATCTAACATAATGCTAAATTATGACTTTTTCGTGTCTTCCTTTATGACGCAGGAAACCTGGGACCCTTTTATGCAGTGGCTGGGGAAGCATGTGGATCCCGAAGGAGTAATACAATCCAGCAAGCTCTCTCTTAAATTTGTTTCATCCTGCACATCTGACATAGAAATAACTCCATCCTGTATCCCTGTTGTCACTGACTCGGAGGGCTTCTCGTCAGAAAATTTTAACTTAGAGATCTATCGGCAAAATCTGCAGACAGAACGACTTGGAAAAATAATTCTTTTTGCTGAAGTGACACCCACCACGATGAGCCTTCTGGACGGGTAAGTTCGGATCAGACCTTCTGTACTGGCTCAGAAGAAACCTGGGATGTTGATTATTCTCTCTGTGCAGTGGTGGGGGTGGGGATAGAGTTGTGGAACAGTACGTTTTAATTAACCTACTAGCAAGATGGGAGCAGAAACCCTGTTCTAGAAGAGTTAAAATGTAGGAAAGGAAGTTAAATACTGTCCTTGGATCTAATCCGAATTATCTTTTGAGGAATGGGAAGTTTTTGTACTTCGAGATTCTCTTCCTAGAATCAGGCCTTTCAGAATGTCCTTGGAAAAAGAACATTCTGGAAAAAATGTTTAACAGGTGACATTACGGCTTAAAGACAGGTTTTGTGTTACTTTTGTGTTGTTGCAACCAATGTTAAACATTTAGTTTAAGACGTTTTGCAGGGATGTTAGAACAGCAAAATTGAATCACACATAGCTGTGTTAAATGGAAGTTTTGTACTCTGAAAACCTGTCTTCTTATGTTCCCACCCAATACATTTGTTACTTTATATTTTTCCAATACATTTTTTAAACACTCTGTAATCCTGTTTGGATGTTTGAAATTTACTCTTATTGAAAGTTTTCTTTTTTAGTTCTTCTGTTTCATGGACTTTGATTGAAGGTTGAAAAATCAAAACAGATGAAAGGAATTTTTTAACCCCCAAATAAATCAGTATCAATGAATTAAAAAAAAAAAAAACCATTGCTGTCAAGGTGATTCCGACTCATAGCAACCCTATAGTCTTATATTATGCTCAGATGGTTTAAGAGGTAGAATTATGGAAGGAACGAAAAAGAAGAGCATCTCCTCTCATCATGGGACCAAAATTTAAGGAATAAAGGCCTCAAAAGTAATTGGATGCATGGTTTCTGGGATGAAATTTTCACCCTTGGGACTGCACGTTTGGACTGATGTATAATTCAACATGTGGACGTAATTTGGCCTTTCTCTTTAGTAATAATTTCTGGGATTTGATAATGTGTTGATATAAAATGAGAAGATAATGCGAGCCATCTTTATGGAAATACACCTTACTATTGGGCAACAATAACAATAATACTGTTGTTTGTTTTGCTGGTGGTTGTTTGTCACCGGGTTGATCCTAACTCATAGCGACCCCATGGGACAGAGTAGAACCACCCCATAGGGTTTTCTAGGCTGTATTCCTCATGGAAGCAGATCATCATGTCTTTCTTCCATGGAGCCGCTGGGTGGGTATGAACCACCAACCTTTTCGTTAGCAGCTGAGTGCTTAATTGTTGTGCCACCAGTGCTCGCTAACATTTATTGAAAGCTTTTATCTTCCAGAGACTGTTTTTAAGTGCTTTACGTGTGTCAGCTGATTTCACACATTATCTTTTAGTGCTTCAGGGTCATCACTGGAGCA
>NW_004444181.1:1506125-1520468 GCF_000243295.1 Trichechus manatus latirostris
TGATGATGTGTCCAAAGTAAGTGAGCTGAAGTCTCGCCATCTTCTCTTCTAAGGAGCATTCTGGTTGTATTTCTTCTAAGATTGATTTATTCATTCTCTGGCAGTCCATGGTATATTCAGTATTCTTCACCAGCACCGCAATTTGAATGAATCAATTCTTCTTCTGTCTTCCGTTTTCATTGTCCAGCTTTCCCATGCATATGAGGTGATTGAAAAAACCGTGGCTTGGGTCAGATGCACCTTTGTCCTCAAAGTGACATGTTTGCTTTGGGAGGTAATTTTATCCCTGCTCCAGTCACTTTCTCAGATATGTATTTCTGACCACGAAATGGCTTTCCCACCCTGTTGTCAGAGAAACTAACAACTTCTAGATGCTGTGCTCTGTGCATTGCTTTAGAAGTTTTGTTTTTCTGTCTGAGTCGTTTCCTGGTAGGTTTCCCATTGGGGCCAGTTAGCCCAGCTGGTGGGACAGGGTCCCAAGGACATGGGTTCAATACTGGGTCTGGACCAGTGATCTTTACTGTATCCCATGGTCACGTCCTACAGCCACAGACCAAGAAGGCCATTTGCACAGGTGAGCTCTTGGTGGTGGGGCATCCAGACAAGGAGATGTGTGTGGACCACTGCAGATCTATTGCCACTGCTGGAAAAGCATCTCCCATGGTGTGGTTGGAAGCACTGCATGTTCTACTTAATCTTGTGATAAGCAATGATTGAACCTCCACTGTGGGGAAGCACAGGAGCTTGGGGATAACTGTGTCATTGTGATATTTTTGGAATAGTCTTTAATTTATAATGACTTTTCTGATTGACTTATACCAAGTCTGTCAGATATTGAAATGATTTAGGTGTGAAGCCACAATGTGGCCAGATAAACACAAACTTATTTATACTGATTTCCTTTGCATTTTTGTACATCTAAGTATGCACCAAGGGTTGGCTATTTATTATTTGTAAAGAATAAGTTTCTTTATTAAATGAGCTGGTATATTTTTGCTGTTATTGTTAGTTGCCTTTGTGTTGATTCCAACTCATGGCGACCCCATGTGTGTCAGAGTAGAAATACATTCCATGGGGTTTTCAAGGCTGTGACCTTTTGGAAGCAGATTGCCAGGCTTGTCTTTCAAGGTGCCTCTGGGTGGGTTCAAACTGCCATCCTTCCTGGTAGTAGTTTAACGCTTAACCATTTGCACCATCCAGGGACTCCCGAGTTTGTATATTAAATAAGCTTATTTCTTTACCATTGTTTAAGTCCCTTGATTTTCTAGGCTTAAGTTTGACTTCATCAATGCATAGAATAAGCATTTACGGAGTGCCTGCTGTATGCCAGGCAGTGTGTTGGGTACTGGAGAAATAGCAATGGATAAGGTGGTGTCCTTGCCTTAAGATGCATTTAAAGAAGCAGCTCCCAGTGCTCATTACAGTTTATAAAGTTCTGTACACGGTTCTTGGTCTGAGCACTGGGAGGCCCGGCAGGAAGAGAGAAGCGTGTGCAGTGGATGGCCTGAGGCAGTAAGAGAGGTGGTGTCATTAGTATGTCAGGGTGACTTTATGTCTGATGTCCTGAAGCTCACAGTCTAGTAGGGAAGATGCTGGAACTGAAGGTTTTATTACTCACTAGCTGAGCGACCTCGGCAGTGTCACCTCTCTGGGTCTTGCTTTGTCAGCTGTGAGGTCCAGGGCCTTGGAACACTGGGTGCTCCCCAGGCACCTTCAACTCTACACTCCTTTGATATAGTGATTTCCCCCCATCTTAGTTATCTAGTGCTGCTGTAACAGAAGTACCACAAGTGGGTGGCTTTAACAAACAGAAACTTACTCTCTTACAGTTTGGTAGGTTAGAAGTCCGAATTCAGGTGCCAGCTCTAGGGGAAGGCTTTCTCTGTCTGTCGGCTCTGGAGGAAGGTCCTTGTGTCTTCTAGCTTCTGTTCCTGGATGATCTTCATGTGGCTTGTCATCTCTCTTCCCTATCTTTGCTTGCTCCTTTGTTTATTTAATCTTTTTTATATCTCAAAAGAGATTGACTTAAAACACACCCTACCCTAATACTGCCGCATTAACATAACAAAGACAATGCATTCCCAAATGGGATTATAACCATAGGTATGCCAAAAACCAAACCCATTGCCCTCAAGTCAGTTCCAACTCATAGAGACCCCATAGCGTTTCTAAGGCTGTAAGTCTCTGCAGAAGCAGATTGCTACATCTTTCTCCTGCAGAGCCGCTGGTGGTTTCAAATGGCCGACCTTTCTCAGTTAGCAGTCGATCGCTTTAACCGCTGCGCCATCAGGGCTCCTTAACCACAGGTGTAGGGGTTAGCATTTACAACACATGTTTTGGGGTGACACAATTCAATCCATAACATCCCCCAAGTCAGAGTCTCACACCCAGCCAGGCTTTCTGCTGATAAGTAACCTCCAGTGCTTTAGAAAGCTGAACTAGCTTTGTGAATTAGCCTCCAGTGAGTTGAGGAAATGTTGTATGGGAGACAGTTGACTTTCTACAAGCAGAATGAAAGAAAAGGAAGCATAACCCATCAAATCGCTTTTTTTTTATTTGTAGGGGATGATAGTGGGGGAAATAGCCACCTTCATGTAGGAAAGATTTTGTTGTGGTCCGTTGCCATTGAGGTGGCCGCGACTCTTGGTAACCTTACATAAACAGAATGAAACGTTGCCTGGTCCTGCACCATCTTCATGATTAATGGTATGTTTGAGCCCATTGTTGCAGCCACTGTGTCAGCCCATTTCACAGAGGGTTCACCTCAGTGTTGCCAATCCTCTGCCAAACATGATGTCCTTTTCTAGGCATTGGTCTTTCCTGATAACGTGTCCAAAGAAAGCAAGACGAAGTTTCACCAGCCTCGCTTCCAACGAGCAGTCTAGTTTTAGTATTTAGTATTTTTTATTTCACAACTTGGGGCCTATCTCAGCTTTTCAACTCTGCGCTTACATGTCTAGTCAACCCCACACATTCTTTTCCCTTTTCTTCCCTCCTTATCAAGCTTCCCTAACTCATTCTACTTGGCGCCCTCCTCCCGTGAAGTCGAGGCCTGAGAGGGCCGAAGTTGGGCTGGAACTAATTTAATGGCTGAGTGACCTCAGAGTAGCGAAACAGCCGGAGTCTAATAGGGGTCTTTGTCTGCATTTCCACCCAGGCTGGTAGCATGCCAGTCAAGAGTCAAGCTAGAGGCACAGGTGGAAGCGATTAGACCTGTCATAAAGTTTGAAAAATTGATTCTAGAGGCGAAGTGAATAGATTGGACTTGACAGTGTTGTCCTAAAGATTCTAAGGGAAAATTCTGTAGTTTAATTTGAAATCCCTTGATTATTCATTAGCTTTCCAGATGGCTTTTGTTGATGTTTTACATATTAATGCCTGTATTGTGTTGTCATTGGTGTGCTCTTAATGCGCACATAGGTAATGAGCAAAGAATAAATACACCAATAAGTGTCCCAAATTAATGGGGTATTAGTGTAATTGTGAAATAAAGGGTTTTTAAGAAGTTGATTGCTTGGGAATAATTAGCGTGAGCTTTTTTATGGGCCCAATTTGGTACTTTAAAAGTGAAAATCTTGGAGAATCTTGTTAAACCTTCATTTTACTGTTTACTTCTAAATTAAAGCTTAAAATATAACTCCAGCCTTTGACTCCAGCATTCATGACTCAAGGGTGATTGTGGCAGGTTCTCCATCAATTTGGTTTTTTTTTTTTTTTGGTCCCAGTTCAACACCTGAATAAGTTGACCTTTCACATGCCAAGATCTTGGAGTTGAATTATTAATTGTCTTGTAGTTTTCAGAGATGTTTCCACATAAATTTGTAGCATTCTGAGATTTTTTAAAAAATTATATTTTGTCATTGATTTTTTAAGTAGGGACACTTACTGTGACGTTTGTCATTTTACAATGGTTACAGTATTCCGCATAGTTGGCATTTTCATTAGAATTGGGCCTTCTCTGTCTTTGTCTCAGTGTTGAGCAGCATATGCCAAGTTCTATTGTACAGAAGAGGGAGAGAGAGTGGGATGGTCCAGCCGAGAGCTGCGCGTGCAGGTGAGCATGGTCTCCTCCATGATGAGCGCTAGACCAGGCTGCCCAGCCATGCCTGTGACTGTGCTGTGCTGGAAACACAGGGAAAGCTCATCCTTGAGAGCCCTTTCAACATCATAACAGTCTTTTGAGTGTTGTCAGTGGCAACAGTCTTAATCTTTTGAGAGTATATGAGACTTTTAGAAAGAAAAGTAGATGATGTGGTAGGTGTCCATCATGGGAAATATTTGCAGAAACTGCACAGTTGCCCAAGGCTCACTCATTTTACATTACTTAGGATAGAATGGAAACCCTGGTGGCACAGTGGTTAAGAGCTACAGCTGGTAACCAAAAGGTTAGCAGTTCGAATCCACCAGGCGCTCCTTGGAAGCTCTATGGGGCAATTCTGCTCTGTCCTGTAGGGTCGCTATGAGTCGGAATTGACTCAATGACAACGGGTTTGGTTGTTTGGTGTAGGATAGAATATCTTGGTTTGACTCTAGTGGCTTACCTCTGGGCATGTGATACCACTGCCCTGGTGGGAATCCCAGCTCTGCTGTTCAATGGATGGATATCCTTGGGTAAGTCATGGAAACTTTCAAGCCTCTGTTTCCTTATCTGCATAATGTGGCTGGTAATTGTCTCTATGTTGTTGTTTTCTTTTTTTTTTTCCCCTAATTTCAGTTGCTCAACTAATTTCTCTTGAGCGCTAGCTGTGGGCAATATCCTGTGTTAGGCTCAGAGAATGCAGTGGGGGAAAACAAACCAAACCTGTTGCCATCAAGTCGATTCCGACTCACGGTGACCCCATGTGTTAGTAGAGTAGAACTGTGCTCCATAGGTGTTTTCTTGACTGTGTAACCTTTACAGAAGCAGATTGCCAGGCCTTTCTTCCATGGTGCCCCTAGATGGGTTCAGACCACCAACCTTTTGGTTAGTATTCAAGCGCAAACTGTTTGTGCCACCCAGGGACCTTTCACGGTGGGAAATACAGCCCTAAAGGAGCTCCCATTTTACCCTAGGGTGGTTGTGAGGATGTAAGGCAATGACATCTGCAAGATTCTCAGCACGTAGCAAACATTTATCAAATGCTCGTTATTATTTAACTTTGTATGTGATTCTTTTTTTCTTTTTGACCTTTGTGATGCATATGTTGATATTAATTTTGCCAAATGCTTCTGTTACATGTAAAACAAGCAACAAAAGACCACAGAAGATAATATAGCAAAGTTTGGGGCTAAAAAAGGCAATAAATAAAAATGGTGACAGGAAATTCTCTAAACTTCTTTTCTCCAGACCAGATTTATCTTAGAGAAGTAGCCAAGAGTGTTGATTGTATTTTAGAAGTGAGCTGGTCCCAATGATGGTTGGGAATGTTTTCACTCTAGTATGTAGAATCCAAAGGAGTTATTCATTAGCAACTGGGCCATTTAAGTGACTTCTGTGTACACAGAGTGAGTGTATTAGAAACCTGGCTTGTACCAGGCAAGGCAGCATGGAATATATATTTCTTACTATTTATTTTATTTTTGGTGAAAATATGCACAGCAGATCATACCCCTGTTCAGCAATTTCTACATGTACCTTCCAATGACAGTGGTTACATTCTTCATGTTACGTCACCATTCTGGATATCTCTCTCAGGTTGCCGTTTTAACATGGGATCTTGAGAGCTGTACAAGCCTTAGATCGTCACAGGTTTACTAGCCCAGGGCAAGTTCCATGACACGTCACCTTAAAATGGGCAAACTGCAGTAATGCCCAAGGTCCCTGGGTGGTGCAAATGGTTTGTGCTTGGCTGCTAACCTAAAGGTTGGCAGTTCGAATCTACCCAGCAGCATGCAGAAGAAAGGCCTGGCGATCTGCTTCTGCTAAGATTCCAAAAAAACCAAACCCGCTGCCGTCAAGTCGATTCCGACTCATAGCGACCCTCTAAGACAGAGTAGAACCTCCCCATAGGGTTTCCAAGGAGCATCTGGTGAATTCAGACTGCCGACCTTTTGGTTAGCAGCTGAGCTCTTAACTACTCTGCCACCAGGGCCAAGAAAATCCTATGGAGCAATTCTACTCTGCAGCACGTGGGCTCACCACTAGTCGGAATCCACTCGACATCAATGGGTTTGGTTTTTTTTTTTGGTAGTAACGCCCACTCTTAGGGTTGTCGTGAGGGCCAGAAGGGTAGCACCATGCAAAGCCCTTGGCACTGTCCCTGCCGTGGAGTGGCCTGTCAGTAAGTGCTGGTTTAATCTCTCCTTTCCCCACCGCTAAGATCAGTGCTTCCTAAAGGGAGACTGCCAATAGCCCCCCAGCTGGAGAATACAAACATGAAAACTGAGAACGTGTTCCAAGGTTCTAACGCATTAAGAAATAATACGATAGGAGAGCAATGTTGTAAAACTTTATGAATTAACGTTAGTTTCTGAAAGGAACATTTTTAGCTGTTCTTAGAATTGAGGGTTCATGGTAATTCAAGTAGGACTACTCGTACAATGTGGTGTAGAGATGGAGGCTGAGCTCTGGTTTAAAAAGCGTGTTTTAGTAAAAATCTGAAAATATGTTAGGTAATCAAACAGACGCTTTTCCTTCTGCCTATTACACATCCCTCTCCCCTGACTTTGCTTTGTGACTTACTGAGAAAAACTATTTTATTTCCCCTTTCAAATAAAGCACGTACCTGGTTTGGAGGTGAGAGTTGATTTGCTTTCATCCGTCCCTTTAAAATCCTTTACACACCCACCATTTGGCCAAACACACTCTGGAGTCTGAAATCCCTCTGTTTCTGCTTTGTGTTTTGGAGAGAAGCATGTTCTCTTTCCGCATGAGGGGTATTCTGTCACTGTGAGATCCCAGACACCACATTTTTTCTACGTTGCTCAAGAAGTCATTCATCATTTTCATTTTTTGTTTGGCTCTCCCACAGGAGTATTCAAATTAGCGAGGAGGAAAATGATGATGTCATTGCCCGGCAGAGAAATATTTTACTGGGGGGTGAGAAGGGTGGAGGAGGGAAGAGAAGAGGGAGGAATTACGCTGTGGTCTGCGCCCACCTCTTTCTCTGCCTTTGGTTCCAGAGGTCGCCTGGATGCTAATGTAGTTTTCGCATTTTAAAATTGCATATTATACGTGTACAGAATTTACCAGAAAATGAAAGTATGCAGTGGAGTGGCAGTATGAAAAGCCCTGGAGACGCAAATGGTAACTTTGTCTTGTGTCATTTTGACACACTCCCTGTGTGATCCTGGGAGAATCACAACCCTCTCTGGGGCTGTTTCCTCATCTGTAAAATGAGAGAGTTGTGCTAGATCAGTGGCTTAATTTTTTTGACCCATTTTTAGTGCATTTCTTTTTTTTTAGTGTGTTTTAGGTGAAAGTTTACACAGCAAATAAGGTTTCCTTTTAACAGTTTTTAAATACGAATTGTTCTGTGCCATTGGTTACAATTTTTACGTGTCAGCATTCTCCTTATTTCCGTTCTATCTCCATTGATGTAGCTTCCCTTCCCCTCCTTGCCTTCTCACTTCCTCTAGTCTGTATCTGTCCAGTAAATCTGGCCTTTCTTAGCAATTTGAGTTTTTTTCTACAGTTTTCTCCCATTCTATCTGGGACCTTCTATTGCGTTTCTGGTCAGAATGGTCGGTAGTAGTATCTGGGCACCATCTAGTTCTTCTGGTCTCAGGCTAGAAGAAGCCGTGGTTCATGTGGGCTGTTAGTCCTATGGGTTAGTTTCTTCTTGAGTCTTCGGTTTCCTTCATTCTCTTTTGCTCCAGACAAGTAGAGACCAATATTTGTATCTTAGATGGCTGCTCGCCAGCTTTTAAGACCCTAGATACTACTTACCAAATTAGAATGTAGAACATTATCTTTGTGAACTATGTTATGCCGATTGACTAAGTTGTCCCCCGAGACTATGGTCCCAAGCCTTTTAACCCGGTAAACCAACCCTGTGGGTTGTTTGGATATGTCTAGGAAGCCTCTGTAATTATGCCCCCTGTGTGGTTTGTTATATATGCAGCACACACAGATGTGTATATGCATATGCCTTCAGATACACCTAAACATGCCCGTGCCTTTACGTGCATGTACCTTCCTATACACATATGTATCCATACTTACCTACGTAACCACACATTTTTTTTTTCTGTTGTTGCAAAATTGTATATGTTACAGTATTTACTGAAATCGTCCCTTTTGCTTGTGTACTTAGTGTCTTTATTTACCTTGGTCGGGTTGTGCTGACTTCACCCATATTTGGGATTGCCTTTCCCCTCACCAAAAGTAACAAGTGTCTACTATCAAAAAATAATTTCCTTTCCCTGTACACTTCATTTCAGAGGAGTTTTAGGTTCACAGAAAAATTGTGCGGAAAGTACAGAGCTCTCATGTGCCTCCTCTTCCCCCTCCATATTTTCTCCGGTTATTAACATCTCACACTTATTAAAATGATGAACCAGTGTGGATACATTATTACTTACCAAAGTCCAAGGTATTCAGCTGCTAACCAAAAGGTTGACAGTTTGGAGTCTACCTAGAGGCACCTTGGAACAAAGGCCTGGTGGTCTACTTCCGAAAAATCAGCCTCTAAAAACCTTGTGGAGCATAGTTCTACCCAGACACACATGGGGTCACATGAGTCAGAATCAACTCCACAGCAACTGGTTGGTTCTTTGTGTTGGTTCTTCCCACAGCAACTGGTTGGTTCTTTGTGTGTACAGTTCTCTGGGTTTTAACAAAGGCATATTGTCATGTGTCCACCATTACAGTATCATGCAGAATAGTTTCAGCGTCTGTAAAATGCTCTGTGCTTCATCTGTTTATCCTTCACCTGTTTATTCTTCCTACCAATATATTTTTTTAAGCAATAGAGCCCCCTTTTCAAATGAAGTCATAAACAGAACCCCAGTGTCCAATTGGGCCTGGGTAGCCTTCTCGGAGCCCAGGTTCCTCAGGGCACAGACCTCAAGATCACTGGATAAGAAGATGCCCAAAGACTCTTCCAACTTGGACACTTGGACCCAGCTGATCAGGAACCATTCTCTGATTTTAATGGGCCCCTGGTGGTGCAGTTCGAATCTACCAGCCGCTCCTTGGAAACTCTATGGAGCAGTTCTACTCTGTCTTACAGGGTCACTATGAGTCGGAATGGACTCGACGGCAGTGGGTTTGGCTTTTGGTTTTGGCTGGTTGACCAGATTTGTTTTTTTATGCCTGGTTCCAGAAAGGATTTAAGGCAAAGTGGGTTAGATTTTATATGTTACAAGGTAAGTCATTTCTGCCTCCCGTAGGCGCTGTACGATTGAAATGGACCCCGCTGTGTCTGGCTGTTGTATGTCATGTCATAGCTGGAAGTGTATTATTTATGAAGCGAAGCATCATTCAGAGTCTCTCTACGTGCTAGACTAACAGTAGTGATGACTAAGGAACTGTAGTTCCTCCTGGAACCCAGGAAAATCAGTGGGGATTCAATGTGTCTGTTAAGCTAAGTGGCAGTTGTCTTGTGAGGTGCTATCCAGGTGCGTATTCCATTGTTGCTAGCCTTGAGGACCCAGGTTTAAAGTCTCCAATTCTGAGTAATGTCTGAGAAGAAAAGTCTCAGCCAGAGTTGCTTCTGTTTCAAACATCCAGAATTCAAGAGGGGATGGTACCATGGAGTAGAGAACTCAGATGTGGTGAAAAATGCCCTCAGTTCACAGACCCTTAGGAGTGCCTGGGAGGGTAAAGTGAGTGGGGAGCAATGAGGGGAGTAGGGGGAGGGGGAGTTTGGGCAGTTATCACGTTGTCTTGGATGAGATCTTGGCTAACATTTTAGATTTTCAAATTTCAGTAAAGCCTCCTTGGCTCATTAACTTAGAAAATGTAGAATTTGCCTTGTAATCAGAGTATGGGTAGGATACACTTAAAACAATACTGAAGAGTTTGAGGTGGGGCATTTTTTATAAGTTGTGACTTACCCACCCAGAGGTGCCTCGGAAGAAAGGCCTGGAGATTTGCTTCCAAAAGGTCACAGCCTTGAAAACCCTATGGAGCAGTTCTACTCTGCACGCATGGGGTCGCCCTGAGTCGCAGTCAACTCGATGACAACTGGTTTGGTTTTTTACTGTCTCCCTGCTTCCTGGAGCTTTGATTTGTAATCCTTTCTACCTGCTTTCGGTACCTTCCTACTTCTAAAAATATCATGTGGCACCTTCTCTTCTGTGAACTTAAGCAAACTGAAATACGATTTGATTTTTAACATTTTGTAACATCCATGGAGGTAATACAAGAAACTTGGATATTGTAAACCTGGGCTGTGAATCTCTAGTTTTATGGGTACATACAACTACACAATTTTTTTTTCTGAAAATATTCTTCAATTAGAAAAAAAATTCTAGTTAATTATAGAAAACTTGGAAATTTAGTAATGAATAATAAGGAAATCAGAGTCATCTGTCATCTTACCATTCATAAAAGATCATGTTAACCTTTTGGTGTATTTCCTTCTAGCTTTTTTGTCCCCTATACCACATATATAAAATTGTAATTATATTATATATGGGATAAGCATTTCCCATGCAATCAAATGTTCCGTTAAGATGTGTCTTTTCCTGGGTACATAAAGTTTCACCATAATTTATTTAAACAATCCCCTATGAATGCATTCCTGTCATTTCCAGTGTTTTCCTGTTATAAAAAAATAAGCAAATTTCTTTCTGAGCCAGCCAAGCCAAAACCAAACCCATTGCCGTTGAGTTGATTCTGACCCGTGGCGACCTCATGCGTTTCAGAGTAGAAACGGCTCTCCATAGAGTTTTCAGTGGCCATAATCTTACAGAAGTAGATTGCCAGGCCTTTCTTCTGTGGTGCTGCTGGATTCAAATTGCCAACCTTCTGGTTAGCAGCTGAGTGCAAACCATTTGCACCCTTAGTGATCCCATTACAATATTTCTTCTTTAGAAGATAATTGGAAAATTAGAAGATAGAAGCAGATTTTGATAGAAGTTGAACAGCATGGGGCTGATAATATTTGTTATTGTTATTTATGTTGTTGACTATGTTGTCATTCAGTCACAATATTTCATCTTTTGCCTATAAGGATGTCATGCTTAAAGAATAATGGTGGACGTTGAGTATTTACCATGTGTCCGATATTGTGCTAAATACATTACATGCATTTTCCTTATTAAGTCTTTACCAAAACCCTATGAGATAGGTTAAATATATAATTCCCATTTTAAAAGATGAGGGGGCTATGTCGTAGTTTAAATGGCTTGGCCAGAGTCACATAAAGAGTAAGTGCTAGAAGCAGCATTCAAAAGATTTGTATGTTTTCTGATCCTTAGTTCTTAGCCCCAAGTACTATATACCTCTCAACAGACTCTTTCCTGAAATCCTAGTATTCTGTATCCCCCATACTTCCGACGTCTACTTATATACTGATCTTGTTATAAAAAGAAATCAGGTTAATTGACAGGTTTAATTTTTTTTTTTTTTTTTAGGGATGGATTAGTGGACTTTTAATGGCCCTCAACTAATTACCCCTCTTATTGTACAAAAGTAATACATTTTGGAACAACAAGTTAAACAATGCAGAGTTGTAATAAATGTTTAATAATTTCCTCTTTTGCAATCCCACTCTCTGAGTTACCAAATGTTAACAGTTTGGTGTGTATTCTTTTTTTTATTTTTTTTTATTGTACTTTAGATGAAGGTTTACAGAACAAACTAGCTTCTCATTAAACAGTACACATATTGTTTTGTGACATTGGTTACCAACCCCAAGACATGTCAACACTCTCCCTTCTCGACCTCGGGTTCCCTATTACCAGCTTTCCTGTCCCCTCCCGCCTTCCAGTCCCTGACCCTGGGCTGGTGTGCCCCCTTAATCTTGTCTTGCCTTATGGGCCTTTCTAATCCCCCACTGACGGATGAACCTCAGGAGTGACATCATTAATGAGCTAAAAGTGTGTCTGGGGGCCGTAGTCTTGGGGTTTCTCCAGTCTCTGTCAGGCCAGTAAGTCTGGTCCATTTTTGTGAGTTAGAATTTTGTTCTACATTTTTCTCCAGCTCTGTCCAGGACCCTCTATTGTGATCCCTGTCAGAACAGTCGCTGATGGTAGCTGAGCACCATCTAGTTGTGCTAGACTCAGTCTGGTTGAGGCTGTGGTAGTTGTGGTCCGTTAGTCCTTTGGACTAATCTTTCCCTTGTGTCTTTGGTTTTCTTCATTCTCCCTTGCTCCCAATGGGGTGAGACCAGGAGAAACAGGTTTAATTCTTGATGATTCTCTTTAATTTTTTTAATGAGATATGTGGTGGAAAGAACTGTAACAGGATTCCTAAGTTAAAGTCTCAGCTCTTGAGTTTACTAGTTGGATGAGTTACTTAACTTATTTGTTCCTCTGTACCATTGTTTGTAAAATGTGGACAATAATATCTATGTTAATTATGATCTGGATTAAATAGAATGGATATATGAAAGTGCCAGTACAGTTCCTGGCCTTTAATAGGTGTTCATTATTAGTAATTTTCTTGAATTTTGACTAGAATAGATTTGATTAATACAAATTAAGTTTGAAAATTAGAATTGCATGTTTCTTTCAGCCTCTGTCTAGTTCATAATAACCCTTCAAAGATTAACTATAGTAATATAATTATATTGTGCTCATATTCTCAAGTTCTGTGAGCTGGAAAATAGAATGATAGTAATTATCTAATCTGAAGAAGAGAGAAAAAAATGTAGAAAAATAAATAAATAAACAGAGCCTCAGGGACCTGTGGAACTATGTAAAAGTGTCTAATATATGTGTAATTGGAGTTCCAGAATGTGAAGGGAGACAGAATGGGACAGAAAATATACTTGATCTTCCAGTTAAGTTTACAGATACAAGGTCAGCAAACCCCAAGTAGGATAAATATGATGAAAACGCACCATAATCAAACTGCTGAAGACCAAAGTTAAAGAGAAAATTTGGAAAGCAGTCAGAGGAAAATGACACTTTACATAGAAAGGAATGATGATTTAAGTGTCTACAGACTTCTCATCAGAAGCTATGGAGGCCAGAGGGATGTGGAACAAGATCTTTAAAGGGCTCATAGAAAAAAATGTTAACTCAGAATTCTATACCCAGTGAAAATATTCTCCAGTAACAAAGGCAAAATGCATATTCAGATAAAAGAACACTAAGACAATTTGTATTAGCGCAGGTCTTAGTGCAAGTTTGAAAGAAATGTCAAAGAAAGTTCCATAGGTTATAGGAAATGACACTAGATGGAAACTTGGATCTTCAGGTTGGAATTAAGACTTTTAAAATAGTAAATATCTGGGTAAATTTAAAATAGTTTCCACTTAATTTCTTTAAAATATGTATGACTGTTTAAAACAAAAACTATAAGTCACCTCATGTAATCTTGCTTATATTGATGTAATACATAGGACAATGCTAGCTACCATAAAGGACAGTGGAAGGGTGGTAAGTGGACCTATATGATTGCAAGGTTTATACATTTAATATGAAATGGTACAATATTAACTCAAGTAGATGTAGAGTCCCCCTGGGTGGTATAAATGGTTAATGCACTTGGCTGCTAAATGAAAGATTGGAGGTTCATGTCCACCCAGTGGCACCTTAGAAAAAAGGCCTGGTGATCTACTTCTGAAGAATCAGCCACTGAAAACCCTGTGGAGCACAGTTCTACTGTGACACACATGGGGTCACCATGAGTCAAAACTCACTTGTCGGCAACTGGTTATTGTAATTCTTAGAGTAACCACTAAAAACATAAGGTAAAGAGATACAATTAAAAAGCCAATGGATAAATTAAAATGCATTTCTAAAAATAATTCAAATAATTCAAGAAAAGACAGGGAAAAAAAAAAGAACAGAGGAAAAAAAAAAGAATAGAACAAACTATAAACAAGCAAACAAAAAATAACAAAATTGTAAACCTAACCAACCTTATCAATAATTAGATTAAGTGATAATGGACTAATCACCACAATTAATAGGCAGAGAAT
The DNA here is from genome assembly GCF_000243295.1 of Trichechus manatus latirostris. Lineage (NCBI taxonomy): Eukaryota > Metazoa > Chordata > Mammalia > Sirenia > Trichechidae > Trichechus > Trichechus manatus. The sequence continues at coordinate 1,520,144 of NW_004444181.1, forward strand.
GTCAGAATGGGTAAAATAAAGCAAGATCTGAGTATATGTTCACTTCAAGACACATTAATTATAAAGATACAGGTTAAAAGTAAAAGTTTGGAAAAAGATATACCATGCCAACAGTAAGCCTAAGAAGGCTGAAGTGACTTAACGTTACATAAAATAGGCTTCCAGAAGTTCTACAACTCAATAATAAAATGACCAAGGGCCCAGTTTAAAAATGGACAAAAGATTTGAACAACACTTCACAAAATAATAATACCAGCAGCAAAATAAGTACATGAAAAGATTTGTCAGAGTTATCTGTCTTCAGGAAAATGCAAATTAAAACCAC
>NW_004444181.1:1521207-1523280 GCF_000243295.1 Trichechus manatus latirostris
TTATACTACCTAGCAATAAAAAGGAATAAACCACTGATATATGCACCAACTTGCATGTATCTCAAAAACTTTATGCAGAGTGAAAGAAGCCTTCTACAAAAGAGTACACAGAGCACATCTGTGATTCTATTTGATGAAGTTCTACAACAGGCAGTTCTAATATAGAGTAGAAATTAACTTTGTGGTTGTCTGGGGGTAAGGGTGGGGTCAACTGGAAAGGGGCATGAAGCTCCTTCTAGGTGATAACAGTGTTTCTTATTTTGAAAGGGATTTGGTAATACAGGTATAGGTGTGCACATTTGTCAAAGTGCATCAGGTCTGGCGACATTATTGAAGGTAAATTTTACATAAAAAGTCTGAAATACTGAACCGTGGTTGGTGCCTATGGTTAACACGTTCAGCTCCTAACCAAAAGGTTGGTGGTTTGAGTTTATTCAGAAGAAAGGCCTGGCAATTGATTTACCTCTGAAAAATCAGCCATTGAAAACTCTATAGAGCCAAGTTCTACTCTGACACACATGGGGTGGCCATGAGTTGGAATTGACTTGAAGGCAACTGATTTTAATGGTATGCAGGCAGAAATATTTTAGGGAGAAGGTATCTGCAGATTACTTTGAAATACCTAAAAGAGTAAGGTGGATTAATAGTGGGTTGATAGATATATACTAAAGCAAATATAATATTAATGGTAGAATCTAGGTGGTAGGTATATGGATATTCACTGTGAAATTCAACCTTGCTGTATGTTTCAATATTGTAGTAGTAAGAAAATCAGTGTGGAAGATTTCTAAAAAATACCCATGGCAGTGCATTTAAAATAAATTTAAATTTATGAAAATTGGATTTATGTAAACTTTTTTTGATAGTCCCAGCTATTTATGTATACGAAGGCTGTATCATAATGGGAAATATGTAGTATTTCCTGTGTTCATAAAATTTTCTCCCTTATCTTCTTTCTTTTACTTAAATACTCCTAGCTTTTTCTCCTTCCTTGAACAAAATAGCTTAAATCATACAAAAAGTATAAAGTAAAACTAAAGTGTTACGTTTGGTGACTTAGTAAATTATTTACTCCTTAGCTATTCGGTACTCTCAGTACTAAAATTTAAAACAAAAATTCCCGTCTGTGTTCTCGTTTTCTGAAATCCCAGTGGTCTAATTTATCTTTATTTATGCCCCTAGTGAAAATATTTTAAAAATCTAAATTTGTATGCACATAAAGTTTTCATTTCTCACACCTCATATCACCCAGCCTGCTGACATGCGCTTTACAAGAGTGTGCGGAATATGAGGCTCCCTACTGGGCACATGCCTGGTCTCAGGGTCACCGTAAAATGTTCTGCCTGGTGTTAAAAAGAAAAGATATAATTAGCAATGCTCTCATTATTTAAAATAGTCTCATTAATGTATATTCTGATGTTATTTTACTCCATAATTGCTCAAAGGAACCTCTCCAAGACTCCAGTAGCTGTGGGGTGCGGGAGGGAAGTGTCGACTTTTCCTCTTAAGATGCTTTTTCCAAACTTTTTTGCCCAGATCCTTTCCAATACTCATACCGGACCTGTTGAGGCATTAGCTTTCTTCTCTTAAGTTTTGGATTTTAGTCTTGGATATCTCTAGTTCATCATTTTATTGAAAATCCTTCTTGTTAACTAGCCCTTTGTCTATAATAAATATTAAATTTATTTTTCCTAATGTGATATTTTGTCTTGAAGTCTCCTTTAAGATTTCCTTTTTATTTTAAGGGACATTTTCAACCAGGATTCCTTAACAATGAATGACCTCTTGTACTAGTGAGATGAAAATCCTTCTATCTCCAAATTTAGCAAATTTACTAATAACAGATAGAAGGATAACATAGGCAATAATGCAGATTCTATTTATTGTTAATAGAGTGTTTTAACTAATAATTAACACTTAACTATATGGAAAAATATTTTGAGAAATCGGAAGGAGAAATGTGCTCATATAAGTGGAAATAAGATTAATAACCAATAAAAATAATGAGTAGCTGATGTTGTTGTTAGTTGCCTTCATGGTGACCTTATGTATAACAGAACAAAATGTTGCCCA
>NW_004444181.1:1523970-1541085 GCF_000243295.1 Trichechus manatus latirostris
TAGTAGTTGAGTGCTTAACCATTTGCGCCACCCAGGAACTCTGCTTTAGGTATACTCTCTCTTAATTCTCACCACACCCCTCTGTGGTAATTACAGCCCTGAAGTACGATGAGGGAAGCATGGCCGGAGGAGACACAGTGGTCCTCTATGTACAGCTCATTGGCAGACAGCTGGGTTTGAGTTCAGGTTGGGCAGTGTGGGAAGGCTGTGCTCCTAACCGCTGCCCTGGAGCCAAACGCAAAAGCAGCCAGTCCTCACCGCGGACCACCCTTCACTATCAATTTCTGAAGTCTCTTAAATGAAAAACACACGTGCTTCGGTGTGGAATTCATTTTAAAATCATGGCAATCGACTTTTACTCTTCAGATTCTTTGCAGTTCAAAGGGGCTATAACTAGGGTTCACAGATTTTATTTTAAAGGTGATTCTCGCCTGTTTCTCACTGTGTTCCTACTCCTGAAAGATTCCAAGGCAGAAATACAGGGTGTCCCCAGAAATTAAAGTTCCCTTATTGTTAATAAAATGCTTCTAGGTGGGAAGACCTCAGCTGTTTTTTAAATAAGGCGGTTGGATTTGATCCCTAAGGTAGCTGTAGAGCTAAAATTCTGTCAGGCTGTGGTTTTAACCTAGGTGTTATAAACACAGAATTAAGGGTGTCAATAAATTTAAAATGAAAGATTAACAAAATAAGGATATAGTATATGAAAGAAAAACTCTTATGGAGTGGATAGTTTAATAGGACCTAGTGAAGCTAGTAAAGATAAAAGTTACTGAAGGTAGAATTTTTTTTCTCTGAGTTTCATGAAACTTTGTGTATATGTCTTATGTTCTCTCATAGTGCTTTTAAAAAAGGAAAAAAACGTCTTGAAAACACAAAATGCAGTTTGGCCTGGGCAAGCCCTGTTTTTTTTTTTTTCCCCAACCATTACCACTGTTTATTGTCAAAACGTTTTTATCACCCCAAACAGAAACTCTGTACCTGTTGAGTAATAACTCCCCATTCTCACTGTCCCCCAGTCCCTGGCAGCCACTAATCTTTCTTTCTGTATGCATTTGCTTATTCTAGACACTTCATTTAAGTGGGATCATACTTTATTTGTCCTTTTGTGTCTGGCTTATTTTATTGAGCGTGTTTTCAAGGTTCGTCTATGCTGTAGCATGTATCAGAACTTCATTTCTCTCTATGGTTTAATAATAACCCCGTTGTACATATATACCACATTTTGTTTATTCATTCATTTGTTGATGGACACTTGGGTTGTTTCCACCTTTTGGCTATTGTGAACAATAATGCCACAATGAAATTGGTGTACAAGAATCTGTTTGAGTCTCTGCTTTCCAATCTTTTGGGTATATACTTACGAGTGGAGTTGCTGGGTCATATGGTAATCCTAGGGAGCCCTGATGGCTCAACGGCTAAGCCCTCGGCTGCTAACCCACCCAGTGGCTCTGCAAGAGAAAGACCTGGCAGCCTGCTCCCATAAAGATTACAGCCAAGAAAACCCTATGGGACAGTTCTACTCTGTCTCATGGGGTCACTATGAGTCAAAATCAACTCGATGGCAAACAACAACAATGGTAATTCTAATGTTTAGTTTTTTCAGGAAACACCAAACTGTTTTCTATAGTGACTGCAATATTTTACATTTCTACCAGCAACGGACAAGGGTTCCAATCTCTCCACCTCTTCGCCAGCACTTGGTATTTGCCTTTTTTTGTTTTCATACTAGCCATCCTAGTGGGTGTGAACAATGTTCTGTTGATACTTCTTTTCCATTAAAATTTTTATTTTGGTCGTAATTTTCTTTGTACTTTGTGGGAAGATGTATTTACTGAAATTGTGTCAGAATTAAAATATAAATTTCCTGAAAAATTTAGAGGAAGAATGCAGTTGATATTCAAAGAAAATCATTACATCTTATAGATTGTTTTTCAGCTTTCAATTATACAAAAATTAAATATTAAAAAAAAATTACCATTAATGTTAAAGTACCTCCCAATCCTATTTACCATCCCTCATTCCCACTTCTGTAGTCATTGGTGGAAGAAGTCTTTTTCAAGGACTTTTCTATATATTAATATATGCAAGGTATCTTACTGTACATATTTATATTTGGATAAAAGACTAAGCTTCTAATAGCAAGAAACCTAACAACAGTTCAACTTTAAAGCGAAAGTATTTCATTTGACCTTCTGTGACTGTCCGGAGTAAGTATTCCAGGTCATAGAGTTGCTGTGCTTCATGTAGTCATTCAGGGACCCAGGCTACAGTGGCTCTGCTGTCTCTAACTTGTGGCTTCCTAGGTCAGTCTGGTCATCGCTCTTCCAGCCAGCAGAAAGGGTAAAAGGGTGGAACATGAGGGCCCGAGATTTTCTCTTAAACAAGCGGGGCTGAAGTGATATACATGTACCTTCCGTCAGCAACAGCCTGGTCACAGCCACTGACTGAAAGGAGGGGTCTAGGAGATGCATGTTGCAGCCAGAGTTTTGTTTCCAAGAAGAAGGGGAGACTTTGAGAGAGCGCTGTCAGTCTTGCATTGCTCTGTAATTCAGCCATGTGTCTTGGAAACTTACCCATGTTATAGAATACAAATGTAGCTCATTCCTTTCAACTGCTGCATAATACACCATAGTAAGAACACACCACTCTTTGGTTAGCCATATCCTTCTTAACCCTTCTGTGACCAAATTATTTTTTGCTTTTAGTATTTTGTTGATATGATATTTTTTTCATTAATGGAATGCATGCTGATCATTGAGTGTGTCTGATTTTTTGGTAGGTAATATGGATTTTGATACATGCTATGTGGGACACGTGTGTCATCTGGACTCTGGGGGCTGGATTGGTGGTACATCAGGTACACTGCAACTCAAGCGGGCTCCAGAAAATGAGGTATTCCCGCGAACATGGAATCATCACGAGAAACACAGCTTTTAAATAACGCAACGGAAACCCCTTGCTGTCGAGTCAGTTCTGACTCATAGCAACCCTATAGGACAGACTAGAACTGCCCTGTAGGGTTTCCAAGGAGCGGCTGGTGGATTTGAACTGCCAACCTTTTGGTTAACAGCCGAACTCTTAACCACCGCACCACCAGGGAAGGAACCTGGAAGTATACCTACAAGGCTTATCCCACTGTACAAAAGCCAAAAGAGACAAAGTTTTGCACAGTCACACCTCCAGGATGCACCATCTCATACAATACCCTGCAGAAACGGTAATTTGTGGCACATGTTTGTTTCTGCCTGGCAGCAGCACACACTAAAAGTGGGAGAGCAGCTTCCCAAGAAACTTGAGGGGCAGAAAATGTCAGCGGGCGATGTATGTTCCATGAGTTGTGATTAATGGATAGTTAGCCTGGGCCCCCTGTGGCACAATGGTTAAGCAGTCAGCTGCTAACCAAAAGGCTGGTTATTCGAACCTACCTAGTGACTCCGTGGGAGTAAGACTTGGTGATCTGCTCCTATAAAGATGACAGCCTAGAAAACCCTATGGAGTAGCTCTACTCTGTCACACGGGGTTGTTATGAGTCGAAAATCGGCTCAGTGGCACTATGTTGCAGTGCTCATTGTGGTTCACTCCCCAGTGTGCATATGTGCAGATGTTTCTCTCTTGTGGGAACTGGGTCATCAGGGTTGTGTCTTTAGTTTGGTTAGCAACTGTTAACTTGCCTACCAAACTGAGCATATACGTCAGTTGACGCTTCCACCAGCAGGGTATAAGAGAACCTATTTCCCCTCAACCACTTACAGGCTGATTTTTTTTGCATTTTAATTCTGACAAGGGAATGGTAATCTCCCCTCACCACCACCCACCCACCCATCCCCATCTCCACAAAAAGAAGAAAAAGAAAAGAAAAATGAACACTAGTATAAAAGTTAGCTGGAGAAAATGTTTATTATTGAATAGATTCAATAGAGCAGAACACTTTATTTATTTTTGTAACTGCTCAAGTTCTTGGCCTTGTTTTATAGCTAGCATCTTCTACTAATTTATTTCCACTTAGTTACCGAGTTTAGTAACAATTTAAAATCTGTGGTTGAAGATGATAGTTAAAGATGAAACCGAATTATTTAAAGGAAATGAAAGTTACCTTTTGATTTAGAACCAGCTGCCTTAGAGCCAGATTGCTTTTGAGGAATTTATGATCGAAGGAACGTGATCCCTGTATTTCCACTGTGGACTTGCTCAAATCATGAAAATAATCATCTCGATGAGGGAGACTCCCCCTTTCATAGCACAGAGGGGGAGATGTAGTGCTAATGTAACAACTTTACATCTAGTCGGATACATGAGTAAAAGTTCAAATCTGTCCTCCTTGTAGACACACTTCTACATGAACCTCATATCCAGTGCAGTAACACAGTTGCAAAGGATATTTTTCTGACTATAAGATAACATTTATAATTATCTATGCATTGGTTGATATATGTCTTCCTAGGCAAGTATCTTGCTTTTAATTCTTAAATTTCATTCGTGAAAGAAAAATTAATTTCTCCAAGTCACAAGTTATCGATTTAACTTAATTTTCAACATTTTAGTGTCTACCTTTACCATTCCCCTCCCCCTCCCTCTATCCAGAAACTTAAATGTATTATTACTTTGCACAACTAACCAAACTAATTTTGTCCAGATTGAAAGGTTATAAAATTTATACAATTCAGGCCCACAAAAATAAGACAGCACATGTGAATTCAAGAAGCTGTTAGTTATAAAGCTCTTTTCCTTTCTGTAAGGAAAGTATTTCTAAGCTTCCTTGAACAGATCTATGAAAAAGGTTGAGTATTATTTTACAATAATTTTAGACTTTCATGACTGGAAATTAAATACAGCAGGTTTAAAGGTATATTTTACTTGAACTTTTACAAGCTCAGGCCATGTTTTTATTAAAAAATCGGACTCAGCACCTTATATGGAGTACAATACCAGATGTGAGATGTAAGAGAAATTGCCAGGGCCACCTGCTCACTGTGTATTAAAAACTTGTGTGGTAGCTGATGTCATATAAAGTGCATATGATAGGGAATAATTTTGAGTTATTAGACCATATCAGAATAGCAAAGATCCATGGTGCTGGAATGTTCAGAATTTTCTGTCACATTTGACCTTTATTTGGAAAAAAAGCAAGGTTGAAATGATGACCTTTTGCTTAAAAAAACAGACAAACAAACCAGTGCAAAGACTGAAGAGATTCTGTTCATGAATTTGGGGAAAGGCAGGAGCTGGGAAGGAGATAGCTGGAGAATGCAAACTCTTTAATTTGATGGACTTTGCGTGGGGGGCAAGTGGCAGAGTTCTAATTTGTAGCACTTTTCTATATTTTTTAAAACTTGTTCTTTTTATCTCTGTTTCTAATATTTTTCATCTTTTTACAACTTTGCTCCATTCCTGCTTCCCCAAATAAGGGGAATAAGCCTGTATTTATGATTTCATTCTGCTTGAATCCACAATGTCCATGGAAGCAGCAGTCAAGAAATAAAATGATGTATTGAACTGGGAAAATCTACTGCAAAAGCCCTCTTTAAAATCTTAAAAAGCAAAGATGTCACTTTGGTGAGGAAGGTGCACAGTCTGAGCAATGAAAAAAGAAGACGGAAGAAGAGTTGATGCACTTGAATTGTGGTGTTGGTGAAGAATATTGAATATACCATGGACTGCCAGAAGAGCAAACAAATCAGTCTTAGAAGAAATACAACCAAATGCTCCTTAGAAGCGAGGATGGCGAGACTTTGGCTGCCGTACTTTGGACACATCTTCAGGAAAGACGGATTGCTAGAAAAGAATATCATGTTTGGTAAAGTAGAGGGTCAGCGAAAACGAGGGAAACCCTCAATGAGATGGATTAACATAATGGACTCAGACGTACCAGTGATCACGAAGATGGTGCATGACCGGGCAACGTTTTGCTCTGTTGTGTAAGATTGCTATGAGTCGGAGCTGACTCAGACAGCTAACAACAACAACAAGCTTCCATTTCAAGGGCTGAACTGGAGTAGTAGACCCAAGAGTCTGCAGATGTATGATTTGGGGCAATAGTCTTTAAACCGGGGAGCCTTTCCGGGGTGCATGAGTGGCGAGTGGTTTAATATTCAGACTCTCAACCTCCGTATGGACTCTTTCCTGAAATTGATGACCCTGTGGCAGGCATATCAGGCCTGTTTTATTCTCTCACCCACCCAACCACTCCCCCTTCGTAATTGCCCTTTTCATCCATTCATGGTCTTATTATGGACAGAGCTTTGTCTGAGATGGAGAAACCTCTAGGGTAGCAAACAAAAGGACAGTAACTGAAATACTGGCATGAAAAAGCGAATGAGACTGGGTAGCGATTCTTTCGCATGCCAGGTAGTTTCCAGTTCTTCGATTTAGATGAAATTGAAGGAGGACCTTACCAATCTGTCAGCTGATGAATCATTAAAAAAGACTTTTTTGATGATAGATAAGGGTCTTATTTTGGCAGATGAGTTGGAAGGTGTTTGAAGAGCTGAGTGGCATTGCTGGAATAACCACCCTGTACTTACGTATATGAACAGAGTCCCTGAGTGATACAAACAGTTAAGGTGCTTGGCTGCTAACCGAAAGGTTAGAGGTTCAAGTCCACCCAAAGGTACCTCAGAAGAAAGGCCTGTCAGTCCACTTCTGAAAAATCAGCCACTGAAAACCCTATGGGGCACAGTTCTACTCTGACACACATGGGGTTACACATGGGGTTGCCATGAGTCAGAATCAACTCGACAGCAGCTGGTAACTGGAATGTATATGGACAGGGCTTCTCCAGATTTATATAAAAATGAAAAGTAGGAATAGAGTTGATGTTGAACCCTGTGTCATTTGAGCAGTAAGTAATGTTTGTCCGTGGGTATGATTCTTTTTAAAAAGCCAATTTATCTCTTTAGGGGATCACTTATAATGGATGTTTAAGTTTTTATGTGTACTATTTTTATCAAAATTTGAAACACTTATATTTTGATCAGTTCTGTTCTGCTAGTAATTATAAACATTAATTGTTCTACAGTAAAGATTTTAACAGAGCTTTATGGTCACAGAAAATAAAACAATTTAAAACGTAGATTTTTATATACAGATTTTTATTGTAGAGAAATTAAAACGGAGGTTACGACTTTCAAACATCAAAAGATTTTATTAGGATGAAATTTGTGGGTGATGTGGAAAGGAAATAATTCAAGAACAAAAAGGAATAAAAATTTCTGACTAAAGAACAGCAACCTTGTGTGCTTTTTTAAATAGCTAATGGTGAGGAACACATTTTATGGTGTTTAGATTCCTTCCTGTATATGTTTTAAAAAAGTGATATAATCGTTTTGTTGAAAGTGTCAGTATCTGCTCTAAGTCAGAAGTTCTATCCTTTGCAACTATCGAAACTTACACTGAAATTTTTTTATATGTCAACTTAAAAATATGTAAGACTTTCCTAGTTTATTTATTTATTTATTTATTTCGCATTTCTTTTATTGGGTATGCATGCAAGGCTAAAGTTTGAAGACACTGCTTTGGGGCACGCAGCAGAGTTCTACAGAACATTGTAGCATTTCTTAGCCCTGTGCTGGGGGGTTGAGATAGACTGCTGGATCTGGAGCGGCAGAACTCTTCAAGAAGAAATAATACAAAGAAACACTTGAACAAGTGTAGGTTATGTTTTGTGATAATTTTCCATTTTCATAACTATGCTGAAAAAAGTCTGCTGTACGATGTTCAGGGACACTGTCGCTTGAATGTGCTCTCTGAGCACAAATCTCACCATGTCCCTCCCTTTCTCAAAAACACCCTGGCTTTGCATTTCCTAATCTACAAAACCCCAACCCTTAGCATTGCAGGGAATGCTCTTCACCACCTGACTCTCTAACCTCTCTTCCCAGCCTTGGATCTGCCCTTCACTCTGATATTTTTTGTTTCAGTAAACACCTGCTGTTTCCTGAAACTGGATCTTTTGAATGTGCTGTTCCCATTGCCTGAACATTATCCCTAACATTTTCCATCTGATTCTTTCCCACTGGACAGTCATGAGTCAGTTCTCCCTACTCTGGAAGCTTTGTTCGTGCCTCCCAGGTAGAATCAGTAGCTGCCCCCTTAGAGCAGTTATGGTGCTTTTGACACGGCTCTGTACATCACACAACCTTTTGGCTGCTAACTGGTAGGTTGGAGGTTCGATTCCACCCAGAGTTGCCTCAGAAGAAAGGCCTGGTGATCTGCTTCCGAAAAACCAGTCATTGAAAACCCTATGAAGCAGAGTTCTACTCTGACACACATGGGGCCACCATGAGTTGGAACTGACTCAATGGCAGCTGTTTGTTGTGTTTGTGCGTCCCACCGTGCTCCTGTCTGTTTGTGGATGTCTTACCCACTGATCGGGCACCTAGAAGGTAGGCTTAGTATCTTTGTTGTTCTGTCAGTCCCAGTAGAATTATGAACACTAACATTTATGACTGAATGTACGTTTCAACTCCTGGGATTTGGGGAATTTGTGGCAGTTAAGAAAGGGCAAATGTTAAATTAGGGGCGTGGCACGGCGTGGTGGAAAGAGTAGTCCAGAGACCTGGGTTCTGCGCCAGCTGTCACTGAACGTCTCCCTTTGGCAAGCCCCTGGGCCTTTTCTCCGTTTCTTTCCCCTCATCTGTCAAACACACAAGTGCTTGAGTAGAGGTTCTCTAGTTCTTTTCCAGGTCTAAAGCCTGGGATTATAGGCTCTGTAGGGCTCACCAGGCATGTGTGGACTGGAATGGTCACCCAAGCCCTGGCTGGTAGGAGGCTATGAGAGAGGCAAGCAGACCACAAGAGAACAGGAGGGGAAAAGAGTGGAGGCCATGTGTTTCTGGGCTGGTAGGGCCAAAGGTGAAATTTGAAAGAATATGTAAAATCTTAGAACATTTTATGAGGGAAAACGAATCTGTTGAAAGCCTGTCATAATGGCCAGTCAGCACATGAAAAGATGCTCAACATCATTAGCCATCAGGAAAATGCAAATCAAATCCACAATGAGATACCACTTCACACCCACTAAGATGGCTAAAATCAAAAGATTAGATAATTACAGGTGTTCACAAGGATGTGGAAAAATTGGAACCCTCATACTTTGATGGTGAGAATATAAAATGGTGTAGCTCCTTTGGAAAATAGTTTGGCAGTTCCTCAAAAAGTTAAACATAGAGTTACCATATGATCCAGCAGTTCCATTCCTAGGTATATACCTCAGAGGAATAAAAACATATGTCCACAGGAAAACTTGTTCATGAATGCCCATAGAAGTGTTATACATGATAGTTAAATGTCCATTAGCTGATGGATAAAAAAATGTGGCATATTTATAAAATGGAATATTTTTCTGCTGTAAAAAAGAAGTTCTGATACATACGGCAACATGGATGACCTTTGAAAACATACTAAGGAAAGAAGCCAGGCACAAAAGGTCACATATTATATGATTCCATTTCTGTGAAATGTCCAGAGTAGACAAATCTATCTAATGTACAGAAAGTACATTAGTGGGTGCCAGGGCTGGGGGCAGGAGGACATGCTAATGGGGCCGGGAGTTTCTTCTTGGGGTGATGAAAATGTTCTGGAATTAGATCATAGTGATGGTTGCACAACTTTGTGAATATACCAAAGACCACTGAATTGTACACTTAAAAAAAGTCCATCAGTGTTATTTTCCAGGTGCTCAAATGTGTTTATGGGCTCCATTTTTCTTTTCCTGGAGCTTCCTACACTAGACCTGTTGCGCTGTTGTCACTGGGGAAGGCCTTTGCCCCCACCTCAGGACAGTACTTGGCTTTTCTCCTCTGTTACATTCCGTTTCGTAGATCCCATGACATCCCCTTTTTTGGTTCATTCCCTGGTTTTTCAGCTTTGATATAGTAGAGGGCTTTCCAGTGCTTTCTGGGTTATAGAGATGTCTCCCTTATTGTGCAAATGGGGAAAATGAAGCCAGGGAGGATAAGTCACTTGCTATTCTCTAATGCTGAGCTCTTGTAGTTAAAACCTATGCCTTCCTAATTTCTACCCTTTTGACACCTGAAGGCCCAGAGTCTAGGGAGTGGGTCTCAATAACAGAAGTCTCCAGCTCTGAGCCTCACCGCTAAGCTGGTGGAACGTCACCCATGCCCTTCCCCTCTCTTCTGCTGATAGTCTGAGGTTGGCTCACACATGCTCTTGGAGGGCCACTGAGGCTTTCCTTAGCTGCTGGTGTTGGCCACTCTGGGCAGCAACTCAAGATTCCTACTCCCTTTTGCCTTTGACACCTTTGATTTCCCATCTTGTGGCTCCAAGTGTTGCCATATTGTACCCACTACCTCCAGCCCCATTTGGTCTTCAGCATACCATTCCTTCACCAGCGCTCTGCCCTGCTTGTGCTCCTGTAAAGGGAACTGCTGTTAGTATGACTCCAGAACTTGAGGCTGTCACTGACAACACAGCAGTCTTGTGGATCTCACTTTCCCTTTTAATTTTGCAACAGTCCTTCAAGGAGCCCTGGTGGCACAAATGCTGGTGGCATAGTGGTTAAGAGCTATGGTTGCTAACCAAAGGGTCGGCAGTTCGAATCCACCAGGCGCTCCTGGGAAACCCTGTGGGGCAGTTGTACTCTGTCCTGTAGGGTTGCTATGAGTCAGAGTTGACTCGACAGCAGTGGGTTTGGTTTTTTGTTTTTTTTTGGTGGTAAAAACGATTAAGTGCTTGGCCTCTAACCCACCCAGCAATTCCATGGGAGAAAGACTTGGTAATCTGCTTCCATAAAGATTACGGCCTAGAAAACCCTATGGGGCAGTTCTAGTCTGTCATATGGGGTCGCTGTGAGTCAAAGCAACTCAATGGCACCTAACAACACCATGGCAGTCCTTTAAACTTTTTATTTTGAAATAAAGAATAGTGTAAAGATTTGCCAGTTGTTAACTTTTTACTATATTTGCTGTATGTCTCTCCTACTCAATGAATAAACACATACCAACGCACACATATATATACATACACATACATATCTATGTGTCCTGAGCCATTTGAGACTTAGTTTCAGCCATCATGCCCTTTACCCCTATATACTTCACTATGTTTTTACCCCTGAGAACAAGAAACTTCTGTTACATAAGTAGAGTACAGTTATAAAATTCAGCAAATTTAGTTTTGAGACAGTGCTATTATCTCATATACTATCTGTATTCAGATGTTGCCAGTTGTCCGCCATAATGTCCTTTATGGTAACCACCACCTCCCCCGCCACCTGCCCTGATCAAGGATCACTCATGCGTTGAGTTGCCATGGCTCTGTTTTGTTAGGGTTATTATTGTTAGTTGCCATCAGGTCAGCTCTGACTCACAGCCACCTTACGTACAACAGAATGAAACGTTGCCGAGTCCTGCACCATCTTCATGATCTTTGGTACATTTGAGTCCATTGTTGCTGCTTTTGTGTCAGTCCATCTCATGGAGGGTTTTCCTCACTTTTGTTGACCCTCTACTTTACCAAACATGATGTCCTTTTCTTGTGCGTGTCTTTGTAGTCTCCTTTTATCTGGAGCATCTCCCCAGCTTTGTCTCATCTTCCATGGTGCTGGCATTTTGAAGAGTATAGGCCAGTTGTTTTGTAGAATGTTCCTTAGTTAGACTTGTGTGTTGTTTCCTTGTGATTCAATTTGGGTCATTTTGGGCCAGAATTACACTGTGATGCTGCGTCTTTCTCACTGTGGCACATTAGGAAGCACATAATGGCAGTTGTCCCTTACTAAAAAATCAATTGTCATAGAGTGAGTTCCAACTCATGGTGACCACCTGTGAGTCGGAGTAGAACTCTGCTCCATAGGATTTTCATTGGCTGTTTCTTCAGAAGTAGATCACCGGGTGTTTCTTCTGAGGAGCCTCTGGGTGGACTCAGACCTTCAACCTTTTGGTTAGCAGCTGAGTGCGTTAACCATTTGTACCACCCAGCGACTCCTGTCCCTTACTGGTGATGTTAATTTTGATGACTTGGTGAGAGTGTCCACAGATTACCATTTTCTCCTTTTGTAATAAGTAAGCAATCTGTCGAGAGATACTTTGAGATTAGTCTCAAATTTTCACCCAATAGTTTTATGATGATTCTTGCCTGAATTGGTTATTACTATGATGGTTACAAAATGGTGGTCTTGTTACTCTTTTATTCCTTCTACATTTTTTTGTTGGCATTTTATGAAAGAAGAAGCTTTCCTTTCTCCTTTTCCATTCATTTATTTATTTATATAAGTAATGCATTCTTATTTTATTCAATGAGTTATAATTCATTGTGTGTCATTATTTATTTTGATGCTCCAGGTGTCCCAGATTTTCCCATGACAAGCCCTTCAAAATATTCCCATGTCCTTTTGACATAACTCTGTCCTTTTCTGAACGCTTCCTTGCTTTCTGCACAACAAGAATCATCTCTCTCTCTTTTTTTTTTTTTTTTTGGTCAGCCCCAGTCCTAAAGGAATTCATTCTGCAAAGGAGTTCTGGTTGCATTTAGTGCACAGTGGTATTCAGAAAGCAAGATCTGGCGACAGGTGTGCCCCTTGCTGCTGGGGCTGTCATTGCTGTCAGCCTTTCAGCAGACAAGCCTGGGGGGAAATGGCAATTTTGTATGGTTTAACCGTATATACAAATTATAAGTTTATACTGATATTTCTCATTCTGATTCAGCGTGTGGTAGTTGACTTTTATTAGGCCCCAAAGAGAGACACCTTGTTTTTCCAATTTCTGACTGTTTTCCCAGTGTTATAACTTTTGGAATTGTCTTTCCCTCTTATGTTTTTTCAGTACCCCATTCTCAAGGACCCTGGCAGAAGTTTTCAGGGCAAAAGAAAATATGAAAAAACACCTCCCAGTGTCATATCTCCAATAATTCCATCTGATATTCACCAGTGTCCCTAAGACTAAACACACAATCCTGGGACCCCTCCCCAGCAGCAGATCTGGTTTGTCAGCCCCCTGGAAACAGATTTGGGCTTAATACCAGAATTTAAGGAGTAGTAGGCAAGGGGAGGGAAACCAGTAATGGGGACAGGAGGGTAGTAGCACAGACTCCAAGGGAAGATGGAAGAGGTCATTAGCAGACTCAGATGCTTTACGTAGATCAAATGAGATGAATTCTGATAAACAGCCATTGGATGTAGAGACTCGGAGGCTGGTGGTCTTGTTCTTGGTAACCCACCCAGCTCCACCTCAGAAGCCCCACCTGCAAAAAGGGCTCTTGTGAGAATCACACATACAGATGTATGGAAAAGAACTTTTAGAGCAGTGTTAACTATCCTGTGATGCTGATTGAAGCAGTGGGATTGTTTTAGCATTCGGGGTGGTGGTTGTTAGCCACTGTGGAGTCAGCCCCCGACTCGTGGTTACCCCATGTACAAACGAAACACTGCTGCATCCTGCACTATCCCCATGATCGGTTGTGGGTTGGATCATTGTGATCCAAACGGTTTTTATTGGCTGATTTTCAGCAGTAGATCACCAGGCCTTTCTTCCTAGTCCATCTTAGTCTGGAAGCTCTGCTGAAACCTATTCAGCATCATAGTAACACACAAGCCTCCACTGACAGACGGGTGGTGGCTGTGCCTGAGGTATGTCGGCCAGGAATCAAACCCAGGTCTGCCACATGGATGGCGAGAATTCGACCACTGAACTGCGATGCCCCCATGGCATTCAGGGTAGCATGTGATAAATCATTAGATTTTCTTGAGCACCTTTAATGGGAGGGAATTGTAAAAACTCCTATTTAGAAATAAGTTGCCTTGCTTCACTTCCTCCCTCTCCCAGTATGCTTCAGCACCTTTATATGCTCTGCTGGTTTACATTTCATTGTCCCATCATTAATTTCAGACCAAAATGCTTATTGGTAAAGGGTTAGCATTATTATCCACAGCTGAAGTGTGAGGGCTGAGCTGGGAGACCCATCAAGGCCAACGTAACTTTTCTAAAACCTGCATCACCACAGCCATTGCTGCAATATCACCCCAGACATGGTTTTTCCATGGCTTTCCAGGGAAAACGATGGGTGAGTTGAGGAATCTCTTGGGCAGGTGAGTTTGCTTTTTTTAAATTAACTATTTCATCTTGGGGGGGAGGGTGTTCCTAGGAATTTTTGTTCTATTCTTTGTGTTTCCTTTTGCTTTCCAAATGCTGTACAATAGACACGAATCTATTGTATGGAATAAGAAAAGTAAAATAACCCTTTTTTTTTTACTCATAATTTTTTTTAGATAATTATGGAATTACAGGAGAATTGCAAAAATAGTATAGACAGTTGTCATATATATACCTTTGACATTAACATCTTACACAACCATAGTACATTTGTCAAAGCCAAGAAATTAACTTTGGTACAATTGTTGTGTTGGGAGTCCCCAAGACCACCACCAAGTTAAGTGATTTGCTGGAAGGGCTCTCAGGACTCAGCATATATTTGTACTCACTGCTTTGATTTACTACAGTGAAAAGATGCAAAGCAAAATCAACATGAGGTAAAGATTGAAGGAGACCAGGCACAGGCTTCCAAGAGTCCTCTCCCACAGTTAATTCCTCCAGCAATGTGTTGTAACAACACTTGTGAAATATTGTCTATCAGAGAAGCTCATTAGAGACTCAGCATCCAAGGTTTTTTGGGGGACTGGTCGTGTAGGCACCTTCGGCTTAGCATGTACCAAAATTCAGACCCCCAGAAGGAAAACAGGTGTTCAGCACAAACCACATAGTTTGTATAGTCTTGTTGTTGTTAGTTGCTGCCATGCCGACTCACAGCGACTCCATGCACAAGGGGGTTGAACCTTTGTGATCCATAGGATTTTCATTGGTTAATTGCCAGTAAACCACCCTTATCAGTTAGGGAATGGTGAGAATACTACCAAATACCAAGTTCCCAGAAGCCAACCAAGGGCCAGCCTTGCAAGCAGGCCTTTATAAGGATAACATAAGGCCTCCTCTATTCACTGTTTTCCTGCACCACGATTAACTGATACTTACTTGGTTTTTACCAGTTTTCTTACTAATGTTCTTTTTTTGTTCTAGATTCAACCCAGGGTATCACACTGCATTTGTCTTGTCTCCATAGCCTCTTCCAACCTGTAACATTTCCTCAGTCTTTCCTTGTCTTCACAACCTTGACACTTTTGAAGGCTACTGGTCAGGTGCTTTGTAAAATATCCCTAATTTGAGTTTGTCTGATGTTTTCTCATGATTAGGTTGAGGTTATGCATTTTGGGGATGGACACCATGAGAGGATGGGCCCTTCTTAGTGCATCAAGTCAGTACATGATGTCTATCTTACTATTGGTTATGTTGACCTTGATCACTAGGCTAAGGTGACATCTGCCAGGATTCTCCACTATAAACTTAACTGTTTTCCCCTGTGTAACTACTAAATTTTTGGGACGACATACTTTGAGACTATAACTGACTTTTGAGCATGGAAAATCTCAAATATATATAAAATGTCAACAGAATATTATAATCGACCCTCATATAGTTATCAATTAGCAGCAACAATTATCCACACATGGCTAAACCTGTTTCATCAGTACTCTCACTGTCTTTCCAACTTCCATCTTGTAGTATTTTCAAGCAAGTCCCAAGCAAGATGAGCTTTTTGGATTCCAGGAAGGGGTTGGAGGCTGATTCCACTCCTTCCATCCTGAATTTTCACTACTGCGTATTCTTGTTGCCAGCTCCTTACTAGCACAGCAGCATCTGCTCTTCCGGAATTACCAGTAGGAGTTAATGGCTTACTCATTCCTTGGACAAACACTCAAGGGCGTGGGCTCTGGGGTTGGACTGCCCAGGATTGATGCTTGACTTCAAGCAGGGATGAAGGGTTACTTAACTTCTCTGTGCTTCAGTTTTCTCAACTGTAAATTAGAGAAAATTATAGATAACAAATTTACTGTCGTGTGGGTTAAATGAAGCTCCTGGAGCAATGACTGGCCCGCTGTCGATGCTCAGTTTGTTGTGTACAAGGCATTGTGGAGAAGAAATTCAGTCTTTACCTCATGGTAAGATTACAACCAATATTTGAGATTGTTTTAAGTACCCAACTGTACATATGTACATCTTTGTTCCCTCATACAAGCAGAAATAATGTTGCTTTGGTGGAAAGTAATTGATCAGAGTGGAGAGGCTGGATGTGACCTTTTTGGCCTTAGAGGAAGAGGTCCCTTCTTGATCATCTCATCTTCCAGCAGAATAACCCTTCCTTTCTCTACTGTAGCAAGGACATAATGATATCAACTGCTTTCAAAACAGGTGGTAACCACAGGGAGACAGCACATCTCCCCCAGTAGGATGGCTAAAATAAAAGAGAGAGACTGTGACAAGTGTTGACAAGGATGTGGAGGAAATCAGAACCCTCATCCATTGCTGGTGGGAATATAAAATGGTACAGCCACTTCGGAAAACAGTCTGGCAGTTCCTCAAAAGGTTAAACATAGAGTTACCTTAGGACAATTCCACTTCTAGGTATATACCTAAGAGAAAGGAAAACATGTGTTCTCACAAAAACTTGTGCAGAAATGTTCATAATAGCATTATTTCCAACAGCCAAAAAGTGGAAAAAACCCAAATGTCCATCAACTGATAAATGGATAAACTCTGGCATATCTATCCAATGGAATATTATTCAGTCATAAAAATGAATGAAGTACTGATACATGCTATAACATTCTGTTAAGTGAAAGAAGCCAGACACAAAAGGTCGTATATTGTATGATTCCATTTCTATGAAATGTCCAGAATAGGCAAATCTATAAGCACTCGACTACTAGCCGAAAGGTTGGCAGTTCACATCCACTCAGAGAAGCCTTGGAAGACAGGCCTGGTGATCTGCTTCCAAAAGGTAACAGCCTTGGAAACTCTGTGGAGCACAGTTCTACTCTGCACACATGGGGATGTCAACAACCTAGAGAGAGAAAGTAGGTTAGTGGCTGCCAGGGGCTGGGGACGTGGGTGCATGGGGAGTGACAGCCAATGGGCCTGGAGTTTCATTTTAGGGTGATGAAATGTTCTGTAATTAGATCATGGTGATAGTTGCACAACTTTGTGAATATATGAAAACTGTTCATTGTACACTTTAAAAAGGTGAATTTTATGGTATAGGAATTACGTCTCA
>NW_004444181.1:1543676-1544951 GCF_000243295.1 Trichechus manatus latirostris
GAGCTGTTTGTGCCTGGCCAGACCCAGAACCTTCGGCTCAGAAACCATTTGTGAAAAGTCAGAGAGTTTCAGGGGCGTGTTGCCGAGATGTAGGAAAACCAAGCTAGATAAGGGAGAGTGTGAGAGCAAGAGACAATAAAGGTTAAGCCAAATAACAGGTGTTTGGGACTTTGGAAAGTCCCTAGGTGGCACAAACGGTTAGCTCTCAGCTACTAACCTAAAGGTGGTTTGAACCCACCCAGCTGTGCCACGGAATAAAGGCCTGGTGATCTACTTCCATAAAGATTACAGTCAAGAAGACCCTGTGGAGCACAGTTCTACTCTGTAACCACACAGGGTCGCTATGAGTCAGAATCAACTTGATGGCAACAGGTTTGGTTCTGGACTTCGGAAGAGCTGCAGTCTGTAGATCACAGACCTTATGGGACCTGCCCAGCCGACCACCACCTGCTACAAGCATCCCAAGCACATGGGGAGAATGATGCCAGAGCAGGTTCATTCTGAAAACGGGAACATTCAGACCTTCGGCGTGCTGTGCATGTATTGGTCCCTTGGTCTGGAGGCTCCTTCCCCACACATCTGCACAGCCTGCACCCTGTCCCGTCTGTGCTCAGATGTCCCCACGGCAGGGCAGACCCCCAACCATCACCCCAGGCACCCCCTGTCTGCTTTTTGTGCGGCCTCTTCAGCCCTCCATGTTACGTGCTATTTGTTGTCTATTTCCCTCTCTAGAATTTAAACCTCATAGGGTGAAACTTCCCTCACTGCTGTATCCCATAGCCTGGAAGAGGCAGAGGCTCAGTAAATATTTGTGGAGCGAGCGGATGCATTTTAAAAACACATTTAGTGCTATTTGATTGTCTCCCCCCAGTCCTCTGTTTTCTATAAGTTCCATCTTTCTGGTCTCAATTTTGCCAATTGTGGTACCGTTTAGAAACGAGGTTTGCTAGTTAGGGATAGAGTCGTAGCTTTGTATTTTAAGTAACGATTATCCAGTAGCTGCTTTGGGAATTATCTTTTGGAGATATATCAAAACAAGATTCTAGACGGATGAAAGAATTAAATATAAAACATGTAGAAGGAGAAGAAGACAAAGTGAATCTTTAGTCATGCTCTTGATGAAATGAGACTTTTTTTCCAGCTTTCTTTTTATTGTATTGTGCTTTAGGTGAAAGTTTACAGGGCAAATTAGTTTCTCATTCAAAAATTTACCTGCAAATTGGTGACTTTGGTTGCAATCCCTGCAATGTGTCAGCACTCTCCGCCTTTCCTCAC
>NW_004444181.1:1550547-1551535 GCF_000243295.1 Trichechus manatus latirostris
CCTCTCCATTTGAAAGTTCTATACCTATATCGTTTATTCCCCCTTTTATTGTTTGACGTTGTCATCATTTACAGATTGATATCTCTGGTTCCCTGTTTTAAGTCTTTTAGCTTTGTTTTATTATTGAGAGTTCTTCACCTAGGTTGGTATCTGGCTGGTGCTGTCCTGTGTCCTAGACTGAAGTTGTTTTCTGATGTTGTTGGTTCTTTAAACAAAGGACCCCCTTTAATGTTTCTTGTAAGTTTGATTAGGTTTTTATGAATTCCCTTAATTTCTGTTTATTTGAAAATGTCCTAATATCACCATCATATTTGAGAGAGGATATGTTTTTCTTGGTTGGCAGTTTTTTGTTTTTCAGTGTTTTATGTCACCCCATTTCCTTCTTGCCTGCATGGTTTCTGCTGAGTAATCAGAGCTTTGTCTTATTGTTTCCCCTTTGTAATTGACTTTTCATTTTTCTCGAGCCACTCTCATGATTCTCATCTTTGGTTTTGGCAAGTATAATTATGATGTGTCCTGGTGACTTTATTTTGGGGTCTGTCCTATATGGGGTTCATTGAGCTTCTTGGATGCTCAGCTTTTCATCTTTCATGATATCAGGGAAGTTTTCTGCTGCCTAATCTTCAGCAACCTTCTCTGTGTTTTCCATTTTCTCCCTCTGTTCTAGAACTCTAATCATATGTGTATTTTTGCTCTTGATGGTTTCCCACATAATTCTTAGGTTTTCTTCATTCTTTTCTCTGATTTTTCCTCAAACAAAGTGGCATCCATGAATTTGTCTTCAGTCTTGTTGATTCTGTCTTCCATTGCTTCAAATTTGCTTCTAAAACCTTCTGTTGAGCTGTCAATTTCTGAAATTTTGTTGTTTATCTTTTGGATTTCTAGTTGCTGTTTTTGTATTATTTTTGATTATTTGTTTTGACATTTTGTTTTTGTATTGTTTTCCTGAATTCTTGTATTGCTTTGTCTGTGTTTTCCTTGATTTTGG
>NW_004444181.1:1553142-1558634 GCF_000243295.1 Trichechus manatus latirostris
GATGCTAAATTAAAAAGAAAAAGACAGGGCCCCGAACTAAATGGCAGCCAGCTTAGAACTGGGCTCTTATGGAGAAAAGAGGGCCACTCTGCTTTGACTTGGGAGGAGCTAACATGAAGTAACCAGAACTTGGGCCACTGAGATGCCAGTATGGGGGTGGAAGCTCTGAGAAGCCAGGGCTCCCCAGGGAGGGTCCTGGAGGTTTAGGGTGGGCAAGCTAAGCAGGGTCAGTGCTAGGGCATTGGGATACGTTTATCAAGACCTAGCTTAGACTGAGGAGTCCCTATGTGGTGCAAAAGATTAATGCACTCGGCTGCTAACTTTAAAAATGGGAGGTTCAAGTCCACCCAGAGGTGCCTCAGAAGAAAGGCCTAGCGATCTACTTCCAAAAAGTCAGCCATTGAAAACTATGGAGCATGGTTCTACTCTGACACACATGGGGTCACTCTGAGTTGAAACTGACTCTGTGGTAACTGAAAAAAGCCTAGAGCTAGTCTAGCTAGTATCATTGGTAATTTTGCTAGAATTCCTCAAACCAAACCAAAACCAAACCCGTTGCCGTTGAGTTAATTCCAACTCATAGTGACCCTATTGGACAGAGTAGAACTGCCCCGTAGGGTTTCCAGGGAGCAGCTGGTGGATTCGAACTGCTGACATTTTGGTTAGCAGCTGAGCTCTTAATTGCTGTGCTACCAGGGCTCCAGAATCCCTCAAGTCATCCAAAACTAAAACAGCAAAGAGAGCATGAATGATTGATGAGCTTCTTGGAAACAGGACTAGTGATAAGAGGGGATAGTAAGAAGACAGACATCCTCTGTTTCTCCCACCCCTCTCCCGCCTCTTGCTGTCCCATCTACATCTTTAGGATAGGGTCCAACAGAAAGAAGGGAAAGGAGAAAGAATCTCCAAGAGTTTGTTCGTCTAGTTTGGGAGTATCACTGAAGCATCTAAAGTAAAGTAGCCTTGGAATACCTTGTGTGAGATGGCAGTGATGAACAAAGATAAGGAATCCTGAGAACGAGGTTTTAAACCAATTCCCATATTAGCAAAGACTTTTGAAAACATCATTTGATATTCAGTCATAAAGAGAAACGGTGTTCTGATACATATTGCGTCATGGATGAACCTTGAAAACATTATACTGAGTGAAATAAGTCAGACACAAAAGGACAGATATTTTGTGATCCCACTTATATGTGGTATCTAGAATAGGCAAATACACAGAGACCACAGTTTGTTAGTGGTTACCAGGGTCTGGAGTCCCTGGGTGGTACAAACCATTAATGCTCTTAGCTGCTAACTGAAAGGTTTGTAGAGTTGAGTCTGCCCCAAGGCAACTCAGAAGAAAGGTCTGGTGATCTGCTTCCAAAAAATCAGCCATTGGAAACCCTGTGGAGCAAAGTTCTACTCTTGACACACATGGAGTCCCCATGAGTTGGAATCAACTCAACAGCAGCTGGTTTTCGGGGCTGGGGGCAGGAGGGAATAAGGACTTATTGCTTGGGTCTAGAGTTTCTGCTTAGGGTGATGAGAAATATCTGGAAATGATAGTGGCGATGGTTGTACAACATAGTGAATATAATTGATATCATTGAATTGTACACTTAAAAATGGTTAAAATGGCCAATGTTTAGTTATATATATTTTACCACAATTTTTAAAAAGCATCCGTTGGCCGCTTTTCAGTACACACAGTCCTCACTTTGCAGGTTTGTGAGGACAGGGTTCTGATAGGCATGGATTTCGGTTAACATGGCACCATGCAAATGGGAACCACCTGTGTTAATAAATTAATGAGTTAAGGTAATTTTGAAACTACCAGGGAAAATTACATGGGGGGTGTGCGTGTGTGTATGTGCGTGCACGTGTGTGCGTGTGTGTGTGTGTGTGTGCGTGTGTGTGGTTTTACGTGCTGGTTAAGTCTCAGTTCCTTTGCACAGGTTTTCTGATTTCAACATACATTTGCCATTTCATGGGCTAGCTCCTACCCACCTCATAACTAGAGGTGAGAGAACATGATCCCTAGATGTGGTTTTCTCTTAACTAGGTGATTATTGGCGGTGGTTGCTATTTGGGCATTCATGTTTTTTCCCCCCCTTCTATTTTTCTTGTTGTTGCTGTGGGGACTGTATTGCATTGCCTGATGATATACTTCCTAGAACGTGTTACATTTTAATGCTTTTTTAGTGTGTTAATTGGACCTGGTGGGTTTCAAAAGACTACTATTGGTGTGGTATGTGTTATTTATGTCCTTCTGGTCCGTAGAATCCAGGGGATTTACTTGTAACCTCAGACAGGTTCTATTTTAGAAAGTCTCACCTAAGTTTATTACCGTTTGTATTCCTTTAAAACGAAGCCATTTCACAACCTAAATACCAGAAGGGTTCTGTTGCTTCAAGGTACTGTTTTCACAGGACAGGAACCCCACCAAGTTGTCCTGGCCTACCTTTTCCCTAATGATTCTCTTCCACCTGATAACGCTGTTGTTGTTAGTTACTCTAGAGTCGCTCCTGACTCACGGCGACCTTATGTGTAACAGAATGAAATGTTGCCTGGCCCTGCGCCATCTTCATGATTGTTGGTATGTTTGAGTCCAGTGATGACTCTAGAGCGGTAGTTTTCAACCAGATTAGATCCATGTTTCCTTTTTTTTTTCTAACAGCTTTGTTGAGATATAATTCACATACCATACAATTCAACCGCTTAAAGTGTGTGTTAATTCTGTGGTGGTTTTAGTACATCCACTGTTGGTGTGCTTATCACTGCAATCAAATTTAGAACATTTTCATCACCGCAGAAAGAACCCCGTACCTATTAGCAGTCACTCCTCATTCCGCCACTCCCGCAGCCCCTCAGTCCTAGTCAACCACTGTCTACTTTCTGTCTGTATAGACTTGCCTATTCAGGACACTTCATATAAACGGAGTCATATAAAATGGAGTCTTTTGTGACTGGCTTCTTTTGCTTAGCAAAATGTTTTCAAGGTTTATCCATGTTGTAGCATGTCCATGCCTCTTTCTCTAGCAAATCTTTTGCATTGTCATCTTTAACCTCTTGAAATTAAATTCACAGATCATATAACCTATCTACACACACAATTTAAAAAAAAATTATATCCCAAACTTAGTAAAATGGAGAAATAAAGTAGTTAAAGTATATGAATTTTAGTCTGTGCTCATACTCAGCTGTACAAGCTATACTGAAGCCATCAAATGCCATACCTATTTGTAAAGTCATTGTGAGCATGAAGGCTGCCCATCAGTCACTGAGACTGATAAGGGCATGTTGTGTTGGGCAACTCAGACACCACAAACGGTGTTACCGAAGACGACTTGATTTTACAAAATGGGAAGAAACTCTTTGAACTTTACCATCTTCCTTTGAATTACATGGTGGTAACATCCTTGGAAATTTTTGTGTATAATAAAATTGTACAGAAAGTATTTTTGTTTAGATGTAAAAATCATAATCTCAGTACAAATAATTATAAACATGATTTTCATCTATATGCATGTCCAGAGGAACACTAAAATATTGTTTCTAAAAGGGGAACAGTCGGGTTGACCAGGGCTGACCCTGTACATTGTAAGACAACTTAAGTCCCTGGGCCCTCTGACCTCTAAATTCTAGTCATTCAGACAAGAAAATAGAATTCTGAAATGACCCCTAGGGGGCAGTCCTGCGCTCATTGCTGACCTATGCTCTGGGATCCACCTGGCAGCATTCACTTTACTATACTCTCTTATTGCTCAAGTGCCTCCCCCACTTTGGGCTGCTCAGATTATTGGTCATACTCTCATAAATAGTGGGGGAAACAGGTGACTTCTTCAGGAGTGCTGAAAAGGGAATATTCTTTGCCTTGTTTGTTTGTTTTCCCTCCAAGATACTGCTTCTGCTCTGAAACGTCACATCAGCAGACCAGTCCTAAGAAATCAGTCCTTGGAGCTCCTCGGAGTCCTGCAGTCAGCATCTCGTTTGGTGCTTGGGGCGTACTTTTCCATCATATACATTACCTTTCCACGTGGGCACCAGCCTAAGTGTCCCCACAGCCTCCAGGATGTGCCCACCTCCAGTGGGAGCCCCGGGAGCCTTCCTCAGGCAGTCTTGCCCCGTGGTTGAGTGGTGGTGCGCTCTTAGAGCAGTGATTTTAAACTTGGGCACTCAAGTAAGTGTGAAAGTCTACAAATCCTCTTATGCCTGTTTAAGTTAACATCTAACAGTTCTCATCAAAAGTTAAGTGCAAACGATACAGTTTTTAACATGCTGTAAATATTGACATTCAAAAACAGTAAGATCTCTTTCTAAAATTCATCCACTGAATCTAAATGACACACCTATTTGTTGCCTACCATCATCCAGTAAAAATTATATGAAGCTCTTCTTTAATAGTCAGAATTTTGCATTGTTATTTTATCTCCTTGAACTCATATTTCCATTCCACTTCTCCCATAGAATTTTATACTAATGTAATACAGTTTTTGAGTCCCTGGGTGGTGCAAATGGTTAAAGAGCTCAGGTGCTAACTGTAAGGTTGGAGGTTCAAGTCCACCCAGAGGTGCCTTGGTAGAAAGGCCCAGCGACCTACTTTAAAGAAAGCAGCCATTGAAAACCTTATGAAGCACAGTTCTATTCTGACGAACATGAGGTCACCATGAGTTAGAATCAACTTGATGGCAACTATTTTTTTTAAATACACTTTTATGCTTGAAAGTCTTTTATTAATCACCCTAGTATACTTCTTTGAAACAAAAACACGTTACTTTTCTGTGAGCTTCAGGCTCTAAGGATAAAAAAATTCTTCTGGGTTGAGTTCTTATGATTATCATTCATATACATTTTTCTTATAATTATCATTAGTATACATTGTGTCAAAAACAAATATATTACACGTTTCAATAAATGATTATTATTGTTGTTGTTTGCCCCTGGCTCTTGGTGACCCCACATGTTACAGAATAGAACTGCTCCGTAGGGTTTTCTAGGCTGTGATCTTTACAGAAGCAGTTCACCAGACCTGTCTTCCAAGGAGCTGAAGGGTGGGTTCGAACCACCAACTGTTAAGGTATCAGCCTATCACAAGCTGCTTGTGCCACCCAGGCTCTTAAAATGATTATTAAACATCACTAAAATTTCACTGGAAATAGGCCTCTGCCCAAGATGGATGAGTCATTTGGTTTAATTAGTTCATTGATCTGTGGGTGAACATGACTTATTGGTCATTTGAGTTGAAACTGACTCTGTGGTAACTGAAAAAATCCTAGAGCTAGTCTAGCTAGTATCATTGGTAATTTTGCTAGAATTCCTCAAACCAAACCAAAACCAAACCCGTTGTCATTGAGTCAATTCCAACTCATAGTGACCCTTTTGGATAGAGTAGAACTGCCCCATAGGGTTTCTAGGGAGCAGCTGGTGGATTCGAACTGCTGACATGTTGATTAGCAGCCGAGCTCTTAACTGCTGTGCCACCAGGGCTCCAGAATCCCTCAAGTCAT
>NW_004444181.1:1559269-1560884 GCF_000243295.1 Trichechus manatus latirostris
TTTTTTTTTTTTTTTTTAGGTCATGGAAGAGGCAAAACTGTTAAATAAAAGTTGTCTTCACTCTCTGTACATGGCTCTACCAAAAGAAAACTAGTTGTGGTGGAGTCAACTTTGACTCATGGCGACCCCATGGGTGTCTGAACAGAACCGTGCTCCATAGTTTTCAGTGGCTGATTTTTGAGAAGTAGATCAACAGTCCTTTTTTCTGAGGTGCCTCTGGGTGGAATTGAACTACCAACCTTACTGTTAGCAGCCAAGCATGTTAACCGTTTGTACCACCCAGGGAAGCAGACATACCAGTGATCATGAAGATGGCACAGAATTGGGCAACATTTCATTCTGTTGTACGTAAGGTTGCCATGAGTCAAAACCAACTTGACAACAACTAATAACAACAAAGAGTCATTGTCAGGCAGATTGGGTGCTTTGTAGAAGGTACCTGTAGTGCACCTGAGTTGGAGATGATGTCCTTAAAGTCACAAGGTTTGGTTTAGGAATAAGCTTTAGAAGGAATCTTAGAAGCCAGGGAGTAGCCTCCCTGATCCTTCTGGTATCCCTTGGAGAGGTACACCAGACACTGTGCTGGATATGAAGTGGTTATACATTCCGGGGAACGGCTGTGTTCCCCAAGGACAAATGGGAACCACTTTGTCAGTGGGAGCCCTGGCAGCACGGTGGTTAAGAGCCTGGCTGCTAACCAAAAAGGTAGGCAATTTGAATCTACTAGCTGCTCCTAGGAAACCCCATGGGGCAGTTCTACTCTGTCCTATAGGGTTGCTGTAAGTCAGAATCTACTCAACAGCAACGAGTTTTTGGTTTTGTCAGTGGGAGGGCAGACTCCCTAGCATAGGGCACGCAGCTCCTGAGGTGTTGGCCATTTACCAGAGTTGTCTGGGAAATCCAGCTGCCTTCCCCATGGCACTTGGGGGCCTACGAGAAACTGGGTTCAGCCCTCCCTGCCAGGAAGAATTCACCTCTGGTCTCATGGGTGTACAGCCTACCTCCCTCACTGAGAGAAGGGAGGAGCCCCCAGTCCCATTGACTTGTCAGGTACCCCAGAGGGAGCTCACTGGGTGATTTCCATATCATCCTGTTTATCTCTCCACAGTTTCACATTTTTCTTCAACTTTACCAACAGCCCACGGAAAGGGTAAAATCTTTCCTGTTAAACAAGTCAGGTGAAAAACAGAGAGACACTTAAAAAAAAAGCAATTATTCTAAGAGGTGAAATCAGACAGGGATTTCCTCAGGCTCTTTGTAAAAGAATGTGTGAAAGGCCAAGCCGTCTCCTCCCCTCCTGGGAGTGTCTTTGCAGTGGGAGCAACAGTGTGTTTCACAGGCTGGCTCTGTGGTGGGTAATCTGTTAGCCCAAAAACACTTTGAAAGTTACTTAGAAATCATAATGCAATAAATATGGTAAATGTAGTAGTGCCACTTTTTCTCTTTTTTAATTTTCAAAATGTGTTTCTGAATTTTAGAAAACTCTTAACCTAACTGTTGAAATATCTTGCTTTACTCATATACTTATGTATATATTTTTGGGGCAATAAATTTTTTTAAAATTTATTTTGTTGAGAATATACACAGCAAAACATACAGCAGTTCAACTATTTCT
>NW_004444181.1:1561403-1563011 GCF_000243295.1 Trichechus manatus latirostris
AATGGAGGATGAAGAGAAGAAAGTCTAAGGAAGAAGATCAAGTGTAAAACCCTGTGGTGTATTGTGGTTGTTAGTTGCCGTCAGGTTGACTCTAACTCATGTTGACCTTATGTACAACAGACAGAACATCGCGCAGTCCTGCACTGTCTTCATGATCGTTGGTATGACCATTGTTGAGGCGATTGTCAGTCCTTCTCACTGAGGGTTTCCCTCACCATGAGTCAGAATCACGTCTACAGCAACGCGTTTGTTTTGTTTTGTAGTGTTTACAGGGAGGGTAGCTTTTTAATAGATTGTGCATACTGTACTGCTGAGGACTACTTGCAACAAAATGAGTTTTCACGTTTTAATTTGTGTCAGTAACTAATAAGACTTTGTACAAGTCAAGGCTCATGATTGCAAACAACAAATTGACTTGTGTAACTTAAGCAGGAAAAAAAATAATCTATTGAAAAGATGAATGTTGAGTATCTCACACAATTAAGGAAGGGGTTGGGCGTCCAGGCTTAGAAAGCAAGTAAGAAACCAAAGACAGGCAGAGCCAGAATTACAGCTCAGGAAGTGTCTGGGTAGGATGCTGCCAGCCATTTGGCTCTGCCCCTGGCCACCCCTGCTCTGCTGCTGACCCCAGCAGGAATTCTAGACTGTTCCTGCATCATTGCCACACTGAGTGGCACATCCTGGGCCTGTGCTCACGAAGCCAGGGGTCTGGAAGAGCAGGTCTCCAGGTGGGGGGTGTAGCCTCCTCCCACCCAGACCCTCCCAGGGCCCATTCTCCACCCCAGGAAGGAGGTGCAAAAAGCTGCCTTTCATTTGAGCACTAATGGGATTGTGATTATGTTTAATGACTAGACAAAGTAAACAAATTTAATAGATTTTTTTAACTTTTTGAAATAAGCACATTTTACATGTATGTACATACATATTTGTGCTTGAACCAAAAAACCAAACCTGTTGCCATTGAATTGATTCTGACTCATAGCGACCCTATAGGACAAAGTAGAACCGCCCCGTAGGCTTCCCAAGCAGCGGCTGGTGGATTCGAGCTGCTCACCTTTTGATTAGCAGCCTAAGCTCTTAACTACTGTGCCACCAGGGCTCCTATGTGTGCTTAGTCTCTTTATAAATAGTACACAAGTTAGCCTACTGGCACACAATTATCGATTAATTGCAGGCGAAAACGCCTTTTCCATGCATGGTCCCGAGAACCTGTGGTTCTTTAAGTGGGTTTTATCCCCCCAAACTGGGCATGTACCAAACTATTTTAGTTCAACATTTTCTGGGTCATTGTTAAAATAACATAGTTTAAATGGAATTTATTCACAGTGCTGTTATATCAATATATTCTTTATTATTTTAGGGTTAGATTTCCGTGTATAACAAGAATGTTGTTATTGTCTTCATAGAGATTTTATTATTACCATTCTAAAATGGCCCTTTTATTCCTTCCCCATCTCCATTTTCTCCTTCATTAACTAAGAAGTAAGTTGGACTTGTATTTAGCTGATGTCTGCCAAATGTTATTTTTAGAAGCCTTCTCACCTCTTTCTGTTCCTCCGGGACTTCTTTTTTCTTTCCTTAACTCTCTTTTGCCCTCTCAATCACTGC
>NW_004444181.1:1563700-1565399 GCF_000243295.1 Trichechus manatus latirostris
AACCGCCAACCTTTTGGTTTGCAATCGAGCACTTAATCGTTGTGCTACCAAGGCTCCTAAATATTATATAGCTGTAAAAAACCCATAAAAACAGATTTAAAATAGTACCTACAGTATGATCTAATTGTTGTTTTAAAAAAGTAGATAAGTATAAAGGTCTCTGCAGGTGTTGAAAGAAGAGGAGAAAAGTTTACTGGAATATTAATGGCGGTTTTCTTTGGGCAATACAATTATGGGAGACTTTTGTTCCTTCTTGGTGATTTTCTAAAATTTCTTTTGTAAATATATATTGCTTCCGAAGAGCAGGAAGAAAATAACAAATCCCATTGAAAGAAGAAGTTTTTCTAAAGAAAATAAATGTTTTTGGGATATGGAATATTAGGAAGAGAAACCTCTTGATGCTGTTTTTTCTCCACCCACCCACCCCCCACCTCAGTAAAACCCCAACCCTTTGGAGTGTTGATTCAGATGTTATTTTGGTTTTCCAATCTGCCATATGCAATATTTTAATCAAAAATTACTTTTGAGAATTTTTTTTATTGAAGGTACCTTGGATATCAGTTAGTTAGCTTATGCAGTTCTAACAAATTTGAGGCCAGTCAGTAGAATAGTAAATATGTCTACTGTTCATGTTTGCTGTAACTTTCTGTGTGATGGTGTGAGCACTGTGAAATTCCTGTCACGTGGTTCACAGAAACAAGTCTGTGCTGGACCTCAGCTGACCTTGACTCTGGTGTGCTGCTACAGGTACCAGTATGTGTTGATCACTTTTTTTTACCAGGTCCTGTGCTAAACACTTGATTTTTAAAAAGGAAACGATGCCCTCCCACCAAACTTTTATTTTGATGTTAAAAAAAAAAAATTCCCGTTTACTACTGCCATTTGTATACTCTGAACCCCGGCTAGTTTTGTCCCCTCTAGGTTTCTGCCTGAAGCTTTTCAGTGATAAAGCGATAGTCATTTGATTGCAAAAGAGAAAAGTGAAATCCTTTTGTATGGGGCAATGATGGTGTTCCAAACATCAGTATTTACAAAAAGAGGGGTTTAAAAATTGGTTTAAGCTGAAACACCTAGCCAAATGAATTAGTTAGTTAGATTTTTATGTTTTTGAAAAGGCCACAGAATTTGCAGGAGCTGTTCCTGGAATGGCCTTTTGAAAATTCTCTTGCATGCTGGAAGGTGGAGGAGCTGATGGCTCTTAGGCTGACATTGTTGGACCAGTCGAGCAAAGACGGCTTATTGACAGGAATGTTGCTAAAGAACCGCATGGAGCTGAGCTGTTTGCTTTCAGATTTAGCAGTTGTTTAGACAAGCAGGACTCTTTATTCTTGCTCAGACCTGAGTTTGCTGGGCCTCAAGGTTGAAAATTAAAAAGGGAACGTAAGGGGAAAAAAAAAAGTTCTATCTCAACTTAGATTTCTCCGTGGACTTTCCTTCAGAATTTTCTTGGTTTTTAATGGTGCTGTTTCTTCTCACCCTGCTACCGCAAGTATTCTTTTTTAGAATTTACTTTGTACTGTTCATATCTACTCGCTTTTTTGTTTCACCAGAAACGGAGCAAATAATAACAATAATAACAGCAAAAACATGAATAACAACACAAAAACTGAATATAATCCCCTTCCCAATAAACAAAAGAGCCCTGGTGGTGCAGTGATTAAGTTCTCGGCTGCTAACCAAAAGGTCAGCAGTTCGAACC
>NW_004444181.1:1565833-1573638 GCF_000243295.1 Trichechus manatus latirostris
GGTTTTCAGAAGCAGATCTCCAGGCCTTTCTTCTTAGTCTGTCTTAGTCTGGAAGCTCCACTGAACCCTCTTCGGCATTATAGCAACACGCAAGCCTTTGCTGACAGGCAGGAGGTGACTGTGCATGAGATGCATTGTCTGGGAATCGAACCCAGGTCTCCTGCATAAAAGGGGAAAATTCTACCACTGAACCACCACTGTAGGGATAGTAAAATTTGTCACTAGGTTAGACAACTTAATGATTTTCTAATTAAGTTAGTGAAGACGCCTCTAGTAGAAATAGCAAGTGCTCCTGGTGTAATGTCAGTAAAACTACAAGCACTGTCAGCTTGTATCATGGTCCTGAATTTCTGAAGGTGTGCTTGCCCTTGCTTATTCGGGTTCATTCTTTATTCCTCACCTTCCTGTTAACTAGTGGTCACCGCGGACCCCCCTCTGACAGGGGCTGAGCAGAGGCTGTGAGGGTGGGAGGGGGGAGGAAGGGAAAACGGGTCAGCATGAAGCAAAAGGTCTGCAGTTACTGTTTTTTAAAAATCACAATCCAGTGAGCAAAAGTTGATAGTAAACCTATTTCCTGTATTTCAAAAATAAATTTGTGGTTGAAGAAAATAGAAGCATAAAAAATGAAGCCCACGTAAAGCTTGCAAGGAAACCTGCTGTAGTGAATTTGCACATAGGCCTTAATTGGCTCAATTGACCTTCTCTGCTGTATTTACAATTGCCTTCAAATTGTAAGCAGATGTCTGAAACCCCTTCTTTAATAGGTCTCCAACATCTGTTTCACCAACGCCGCTGCCCACCAATGCAGTCATAATTAGGGAGCGCCTAATGCATACATCTTTCCTTATGGGCCCGATTGATCAGATTTCTCCCTTAGGTATTAAAGTCGACCCTCATTCTTGCTTTTATTTGAATACATTTCGCATTGTATTTTCTTGCTCGGGAGAACAGTATGCAAGCCCAGTTCAGAAAATCATGATAGTCATTCTCTGTAATGAATTTTTTAAACTGTGCCTAGGTGTTCACTAACACCGGGTGAAAAAATGTTTCCGTGGCCGAGTGCAGACCCTTGAAAATGTGGGAAAGTTTTTGTTCTCTCCTGCTGCTCGTGTGTTCTCAAATAGGTGTTTCCTGCAAACCTATCAAAGCGAAATGGGGGGAAAAAAAGTGCAATGGTGAAATCTAAGAAGCTGGGAAGGAGCATTATTAATTGCAATATTCTTATACGAGGATGTGTTTATTTTAAAAAGACATTATTTCTCGTGCATAGTGGTCCAATGAAATAGTCATTTTGGTGTTTTAGAATTGAAAGCACAGAATTTCAGAGAACTTTTTTTTTTATGTGCTTTATATTTTAAAATAATTTTGCACATCCCATAAGAGTTTTACTGAAGCATTTATTTCAGTGGCTTATGAATAAATTATTCTTTTCAGAATTAGTTTCTTAAAAATTACATCTTTAATATATTAATGGATATTTATTTTAAATGAGTTGCCCAGGGCAAGATGTATTGAATTTGTGGTGTGTCTCTATCAGTGGGCTCATTTCAGCTGCGTACTCTGAGGTGTGTCTTTTGCCAGGCTTAGAAATGAGTGAAGGAATCATCCATGGGAGAAGGTGTTGCATCTCTGACCCTCTGAACCAGAGCCCATCCCCGACCAACACCCCTCATGTGCAGCCACCACCCGTCTGTCAGTGGAGGCTTGTGTGTTGCTATGATGCTGAACAGGTTTCAGCAGAGCTTCCAGACTACGACAGACTAGGAAAAAAGGCCTGGCAATCTACTTCTGAAAATCAACCAGTGAAAACCCTATGAATCACAATGGTTCGATCTGCAACTGATCATGAGGATGGTGCGTGAATGTCTCTTCTGATCCTTGTAGCTCTTATTTTTCTTTTTCTTGTTATATTGACTAGGACCTTCAGTATTATGTCAAATAATAGGGGGTGTAGTGGAGCTCCTTGTCTTTCTCTAATGTTCCCTCGTCAAGTATGGTGTTAACTGTAGTTTTATTCCCATCTCCTTTGTCAAATCAGATGACCAAAGAAGTTACCTTCTACTCCAGCTCCTAGTTTTCCAACAGTTTTATTATGAATGGGTGCTGAATTTTATTCCATGCTATTTTCCCTGTCTGCTAAGGTGGCCATGGTTTTTCTCCTGGCACCTCTTTTTTACCAAGTATCATAAATGGGAATGAGTAGGTCTCAGAAGTGTTTCCAGCAGAGTAAGGTACAGTTGGGGAAAAGGAAGAAGTAGACTATTAGAGAAAGCATTGACATCAGAAAAAGGAACCAGAAAGGGAAACAAAGGAAGAAAAAGATTTACATGGCCTGAGGTGTAGATTTCATTACTCTCAGATGACACCCAGCACTATGTCCCATGTTTTCCTGTTCTATCTTGGGCCAGTGATCTTTGTTGTAAACATGTGATATATAGGAACAAAATCTAATGGTGGATTTCTTATTCTTGTTGTGTTAGAAATTACAGCTTGCAGTTTGGAATGTCATCACACTAAACTGATGGCATTAAAAAAAACAAAAACCATTGCTGTCAAGTCAACTCTGACTTATGGCGACCCCATGTGTGTCAGAGTAGAACTGCACTCCATAGAATTTTCAGTGGCTGCTTTTTCAGAAGTACATCACCAGGCTTTTCTTCCTACATGCCAATCGGTGGGTTCAAACTGCCAAGTTTTCGGTTAGTAGTCGAGCGCTGAACATAGCTCTGTGGAAAGCATTAGACAGAAATAGGAATCTTGGTACATTTAAAAATACCAGTACAGGTGGTCCCCGACTTACGATAGGGTTCCGTTCTGACAACTCCACCATAAGTCAGTTTTGACGTAAGTCAAATACCTCATTTGTTTTTAGTTTTCATTACTATTGCCTTTTATTATCAGTATCTTTATAAATCCAACCTTTGTTTGTCTTTAGGGGTTGACATGAGAATGACAACATCAGCAAATTATGTGCTGTAACATTGTATGTAGTACATATTACTAATGATAGGATGTATTAAAAAAAAAAAAAAGATGGTCGTTTAAGTATAGTTCCTAATAAAATGAATGTGTCCCAAGTCAGGGACTACCTGTACTATGTTTCTATTTTTCAACAAGTTGATGGCAGTTACAGGTACCTGTTGCTCATCAGTCACAGTAAAACACTGTTGGTGAACTTTTGATGTGTTGGTGTTTATGTTAAATCAGATAGCTCCACTCTTATCACCTATTTTAAAGGGGCACCAAAAATTCCTAGTTCCCAGGGCCCTCGGCCCAATGGCAGCATGCTGGCTTTGAAGGTCTTCTACCTGGTTGTGTGGATCTCGTCCCCTTGCAGACATTTACAGGTCCTGTACTGCCATCTCTTCTTCCATAGTCCTTTGCTATTTCTCTCATCTACCTCCTTTAAAGAATTGCTTTCCACAGTTCAGCCAAAGTGTGGTTGTGTTGGTATATAGAAAGAAAAGCAAATTCTTGCACAATAGTGAGTTGTTAAAATATGTTTGAGAGGGATTTTAGAGTTAGGAGTCTTCCCAGCATACGTCCTCACATGTAGGTCTAAAGAAGATGGTCAACAATTTCAGATTCCCTTCTGAAAGATAAACCCCAGCGTACCTCTACGCTTGACTGAAATAAGCTTTGCATTTACCTAAAACAGCACTGAACAGTATTTCATTCTATGGAGTGAACAGGCTGATGCTGCCCAGTGATGCCTTGTGTCTTTTCAGCCATGGATACTCAAATGAATATGTGAAACCCCGCCTGTGTTCAGTTCCATTCAGTCTCATTCTAGAAACCAAATACTTAGATCTTTCTATCTGGAATGTATTAGTTTCCTGTGGCTGCTGTGACAAATGACTGCAACTGGGTGGGTTACAACAACATAAATGGATTCTCTCACAGTTCTGGAGGCCGGAAGTCCAGAATCAAGGTGTCGGCAGGGCTGTGCTCCCTCTGAAGGCCCTAGAGGAGGATCCTTCTTTGCCTATTCTAGCTTCTGGGGCCCCTGGCATTCCATGACTCCATGCTCTGCCTCCATCATACAGTATTCTCCTCTTCTGTGTATATTCTCTCCTGTCTCTTACAGGGACACTTGCCATTGTATTTAGGGCCCAGCCAGGTAATCTAGGATGATCGCATGTCGAGATCCTTAATTACATCTGCAAAGACCCTTCTTCCTGATAAGGAAACATTCACAGGGCCCAGGGACTAGGACATGGATGGACATATATTTTGGGAGGCCTCCATTCACCCCACTGCAGAAGGGAAAGACAACTCACAGTAATTAAAAGTTAAGTGCCAGCAGGAAGGGTGATGGGGCTGTATTGGCTGGTTTCCTGGGAGACTGGAGGTGTGCGTGATGGCGCTGGCCCAGGGGAGAGAAGGCTCAGCAGGGGTTCCCCTGCTGCTGTGAGATCAAGCTGCCACCTAGTTTACACTAGTCAATGAAAAATGCGGCAGAATGAACAAAAAATAGCTCCTAAGGATTCTCTGGAGTCCCTCGATGGTGCAGTTAACGCACTCTGCTGCTAATTGAAAGGTTGGAGGTTCGAGTCCACCTTGAGGCTCTTGGAAGAAAGGCCTGGTGATCTACTTCCGAAAAATGAGCCATTGAAAACCCTACAGAGCACAGTTCTACTCTGACACACATAGGGTCGCCACGAGTCAGAACTGAGCCATCAGCAAGTGGATAAAAAAAAAGTATTCTCTGGCTTTTAAATAGGCCCAGATTCCCAGGTTACTTAACCAGGGGAAAAGAAGCGCTTGGGAAACTATATACTGCATAGTGGTCATTACCTAACAGTTGTTTTGCTTTTTGGCTTTCTTTCAGGAAACACATTCATTTTGTTTTCAATTTATATTTTGTTGCTATTTCCCACCCACACACCAAAAAAAAAAAGAGAGTTGCCACTTGTCTGAGCCGGGGGGTTGGGTGAGAGCTGGGTGAGCTGTATAGCATGTCAGGGATTCGATGCTCATGATTGCAGCTGACTTGCACATTTCTCTAAAATTACAGTTCTATGAACAAAGTAACCTCTTCCACTGTGTAAAAATTACTACTCATTTCTGTGTGTTTGACTGCTGTAGATCTTACTGATGCTTGCTCTTATATGGTCCAACAAGTATTATTACATTCCTGTGAGTAATTTTGTGAGCTTAATGGAAAGAGTTGTTAAAACAGCACCCACTAGACAAGTTAACCATCAGTTCCCTCTTGATTTCATCACGTTTTTCTGGGGGGATTTATCATTCAGCCACTTTCATTCTGCTCAGATTTTTCCTTGGCTTGGACATTGCCAGGATACTATTTTTTGTGTTGCATTCTGAAATGTCTAAAGCTTGTTACAGTGTGTATTTGGGGGATTTCAAGTTGTCTGTTAGTAGAGATTTCTACTTAAAACGATCTTCAAATTTTAAAAACTCTATAACATAATACATAGTTTTCATAATGCTTCAGATTTTTACAAAACTTTCTAAAGAGCTTTTTGCACAGTAAACAGGTGAGAACCCAGCACTAGAAGTCCTTGGGAGATGCAAATAGTTAATGTGCTTGTCTGCTAACTGAAAGGTTGGAGTCCATCCAGAGGCTCCTTGGAAGAAAGGCCTCACTATGTACTTCGAAAAATCAGACATTGAAAGCTCCCTGTAGAGCACAGTTCTACTCTGACACACATGGGCTCACCGTGAGTTGGAATTGACTCAATGACAACTGGTTTCCCAGCTTTAAGAACATCAAGAACCATCTAATTTGGGCACATTTATCATCCTTAGAAGTAAGGATGTCTAGACTTCATCTGGCTTACTCTGGACACATCATCGGGAAAGACCAACCTCATAAAAAGGACTTCATGCTAGGTAAAGTAGAGAGTCAGCCAAAGTGAGGGAAACTCTCCATGAGGTGGATTGACACAATAGGCTCCAACAATGAGCTTAAACACCCCAACGGTTGGGAGGGTGGTACAAGACAATGCAGTGTTTCATTCTCTTTTACACAGGGTCACTATGAGTCGGTGCCAATAGCCAACACAGGCAACCAGCATCATCCTTCAACAAACATCTCTTAGTACATCACCTGCTTCGTGAGAAACAACCTTAGATCATGCCTGACACTTTGATAAGTCCAAATTTTCACTGTACTAGAAGGAAAAATAATAATCCTGTGGTAGCATAGCTCTTGTTCCTATTTTACAGTAGGGGACACAGATTAAGTCAACTGGATGAAAGGGTTGAGGGTGGAGGCCATTGACCTTTTCTGAGCAGGGACCTACATAAGCAGGGCTGTTTCAGAACAGTCATGGTCGTGGCTAGGAGGGGTGGCAGCTCCAATCAGGGTGGACTTTTCGGAGGATCTCCCACTAATCCAAGCAAAAGGTACTGAGGATGAGGACTTGGATGGTGGCAGTAAAGATAGGAGTGGGGGAGAGACCCGGGGCAGACTTGCATGACATGACTGAGTAAGATGATGCGTTAGATATGGAGGGGATGGCAATGGGGAGAGAAGATGAGAGTAAGCCAGGGTGAGTCCTGGTTGAATAATGTTAACAATGGGAATCAGCTCTTTGCCGCTGTGACTGAGGCACAGATAGGCCCAAGGGAAGCCAAAGAAAGAGGGAGCCACCACCATCATGCTCAACAGGAATCCCTTCATGTCCTGGTGCTGAATTTTGCTCACAAAACATGACATCTTAACAGTGACTAATCAGACCCCTCCCGTGGCATGACAGCTGGGAACAGCTGATCCAGGGTGTGCAGGAGCAGCTATGCTCCGGTGACACCGGATCCCAGCCTGGGTTGGGAGTGTCACCCAGGTCCATAAACATGGGAGGAGGTGTGGGAGGCAGGAACGCCACCCCAGTGTCTTGCACAGTGGGATACTGCCCTCAGTCCAGAGCGGCTGTCTGAACTATATTTGGATTTATGGGCCAGGGAAGGGCCAGGTTATAAAATTACTACTTCCAACTTTAATCTAGAAACATCGTGACTTTATATTCAGGCTTTGACACATGCTCTGCATTTAGTCTTACTGCTAATAAAATTCATGTTAGTTGTCATTTGGTTTTAATCAAATTTTTGACCCAAAAGGTGATAGTTATGATTACTGCTTTTAATGTGTGATTTCCATGGGATTTCTATAGAAATATTCAGTACTGGAAAGGCTCTTGGCTTCCATTAAACCCTTGACATAATATGAAATTAAAATCTCTGTCACAATATTTAGGAAAGACAAAAGCGCCAGTTGCTTTACTGATAATCTGGATCAGATGCGTTGGAATCCCTGTTTGTAAACTTTGGAAGCCCTTGCTTGCTGTGCTGGAAATAGCTCCTCCCCCAGTCCTATGTCCAGGAAGCTGGGGAATGGGTGAGTCGGGGCTGAAGGCAGGGGTGGTAGATTTGAGCATCAGGCACCCATAGGATTGATGGCTCCTTGAGAAGATGTCTGGAGCCCTGGTGGCGCAGTGGTTAAGCGTTCAGCTGCTAACCAGAAGGTCGGCAGTTCGAATCACCAGCTGCTCCTTGGAAACCCTATGGGGCAGTTCTACTCTGTCCTATAGAGTCGCGCTGAGTTGGAATCAACTCAACGGCAACGGGTTTCGTTTGGGTTGAAAAGATGTCTAATGGGCAAGACAACGCTCAGCCTAATTCCTGACCCACGCAACTCCTGAGTGACAATTGCTCTTTTCTTAAGAACTGATTCTTGTTTCTCAACCTGAATATTTATTTTTGAACTCACAGTATGAAGCCTTAGAAGTGTTTGCCAGAAGAGTCTCTTTATACGGAGCCCCAATCCCCTGGACCACCCAAAA